>NC_051185.1:73390269-73746936 GCF_013339695.2 Rhipicephalus sanguineus
TCTGATTTTAACTCGGTTTGTATGCGGTTTGAAGCAAACCATTCCGAGGACAAAAATGTTATGATCTGTTGCGTTTTTTTTTCTTTTTTTATGTACAATGCCGAAAGAAAGTATTGGGGAAATTGCAAACACTACTGCCGACACATTGCCACATCACTGCCGCTGCAACACTTGTGTTGCAGCGGCGACTTCTGTTATGCCTTCTCCTGGCAGGCGGTCATTTTCAACACCTGCGCTAGGATAAGTGATTATAAACTTTATAACCCTTTCCAAACCTCTACGAGCCACGTTTGGTATGCCGCATGAGAGTTCTTAACAATGTTCGATAGGCGCAAGCCATCCCTCCTGGTATTGCATTTCGCGGTTTTGGTTATTTCTTAGTGAATCTTTTTTTTTTCATTGCACAGCACAGAACTGACAGGCCAATAAATTCCATTTTTCCTGAATGTTTGACCGCAAACCGCATCAACATCGGATGCTTTCTGACAAAACGACAGGTCAACCAAATAGGCCAGTTCTAAGAGGATCACCCTATATGTTAGGCTTCGTTTTACAAGGTCTACGCAGTTAGTGTTTCATTACATCTGCCCACGTGGTACCGCAGCGGCGAGGCTCCGAGCGAGCGCAGCTGCCGTGTCTCTCCGCATCGGATCACGTGATGCGACGTCACGCCTGCCAGACTTGCGCTCCGGCGGCTCAAGGTCATTGAGACGAGATGAATGACCTTGGGAGACAATGTCGTGGAATTTTCGCGCTATAAAGCAAAGCTCGACACAGCGAGGAAAAGACAAGCATAGCTCACTATAGGGAACCCAAGCTCAAGTTTGCGGCGCGATGAGAGCGCCGCGCCAGCCGCGCTGCGGCTCTGTCGGAAAGCTCTGAACCTTCGGCGCGGCCGACTCAGCCCCTTTCACGGTAGCGGTAGCGCACGTGCGCACGCGTTCTTCTCTCGGTGCGGATAACTGGGGCGCCGTCAGCTGGGTACGTTGAACCGAGAGGCTTGCTGTGCGAAGCTGCGCATTTCAGCGATGGCAGAAGCGACCCCGCGAAAGCGCAAGCGTGGTCCGAAGTATTGCGGATTAGCGGCCGGCCACAACAGTGCAGACAACACCAAGGCACGCGATTCACATGTTAAACTGTATCGTTTCCCGGGCGTGTCGTACGAGAAATAAAGGCGGCAAGCGTGGATAGCTGGCAGCGCTGTCTCGCCTTCTATTTTGGCTGTCTGAGTTCATCGCTTTCGTTCGTTCCGACTACATGAATCGGTAAGTAACGCGGCGCATGCACGCAGCGACTACATTAATGATTACTCGCTGTCTTCTCGTATTGTTAAAGTCCAGTTACGGTTGTAGGTGAAGCAAATTTGTGTTTTGATTCCCCGTGTTCGTGAGACCTACCAGTCTTTGTTGAACGTTCACATTCGCGTTATACCGTTAGCATTGCGCGGTTGGTTGAATTCAACTGAACTCGGCACATCGTCAGAAGTTCGGCGCCTGCATTTCAAGCGTCGGGAAGGCTGCTTTATTACGCCGGAACGGACGTCTGTGCATTTGCAGCAAGCTTTGACATCGTTCTGCAGGTTTGCTTTGTTTTTGTCACTTTATTGGGGTGATATATATTTAAGCCGCTAAATATAACTGGCACTTAATACGTGCTTTGCAATTGCAACCTTGAAGTAACCACCTTCATTCAGACTTTGTGCGATTTTCTAGCCGCGTTCACGCAGCAGGTTTTATACGCCTGTCAAGTCGACATCATAAAAAGAGACTGCAAGCATGACGCGAGAGCCGAAAAAACGAGGCGAGCAATTCATCTTGCTTCACAGTGGTTAAAGCTCAGCTAGCTGCCTCGCATCTTAATCGGCGGGTGATTCTCCAGCGGCACGGAGGACTTGACTCTAACCTTCTCAGGAAGCAGTGCCACGGCCGTATAATCTTTTTTTCGCACGCCGCAAACGTTTGTTCACGAAAGTACACGGCTGCTACTGTAAGCATGCCATATCAAAACAACAATCATATGATTCGTAGTCCACGCCGCAGAACATTGATAGCGTGTACGGCTTCATTTCGGAGTGCATGTGGACCATTATTCATCTTTAACATGACAGAATGAGATTTACCTCGAGGTATACGTCCTACACGGTGTAATCTTGACTTGGGAAATGCATTTCGCCTTGAGTTGGGCGTCGTTGTTATCGATCGTCTGCTCTTCACCGTTAACGTGATTGACTAGCCTTTCTCATTTTATCAAGTTCGCTTTTCGGAAGTGCCAGTCAAGCTTGAAAATCCTTTTGAAGCCGCACTGCAAGCGGTACATTGTGAGGCGGCGCAAGTGCACCGCGAGAGCTCTGCACGTGCAAAGTGAGCGGCAACGCGGTGGAGAGAAGGGAAAACGCGCGCTGCTAACACCCCAGTTTCTCTTTTTCTGCCAGAGATGGCGCTGCCTGTCAAGAGCAGCAGCGCCGCTAAGCGTTGCTTGGGAAGCCTATAACGAATTGAACTCCTGTGAACTGGATCGCACTCGAACACGGGAATACTAGCTCTTACGGAGCTTTCATTTTATTTCCTTTGCTGCTTCCCAAAGCGCGGAGTGGCCAGCCGATATTTTGGCATGCTAACCTCCCTGCAGTTCTCTCACGTCCGCCATGACACCTTAGCAAGTAAGGCGTCACTTTACCAAGCTCCGTGCCACGGGTTCGATTCCTAGCCACGGAGGTCTTATTTCGAAGGGTGTGAAACGCAAAGGACAACCGTTTGCTTAGATTTCGGCGCATGGGAAAGAACCCCATGTGGTCGAAACTAACCTGGAGGCCCTACCTTTCCCCCTATGGTGTGCCTAATAACCATAGCGTGGTTTTGTGAAACCCCAGTAATTATTGTTATTGACTTTCCTCAGCTTTTCACGCTACCTAATTGTGTTATCTGGCTTGAAAAACCAAGCCAAACTTTAAGGTGGCCCTGCATCACTTTTTCAGATTGGTTGGAAGACGCTGCCGATCGGTAGTCCAGGCTCCTGCGAACACGCGAGCCAAATATAATAGCGCCGCACGGAACCTGGAATTTAGACATTATTCTCTAAGCGAGCTAGAAATCTTTCCCTCTTCTTTCGACAAATGATGCTATATACCCAAATGACCGCGCCATGTACCAATTTCACGGCCATTCGCTGATTTGAGCATGGTGAGCTGCACAGTTACTGTGGTCGCCCCTGGATGCCGGCGCGTGTCCGCGCGTGCGCTCGCGATCGCATTGAAAGGAAGGCGCGTGTTCGAAGAAACAAAAAAGAAAAGTGCTGGGGGTCATGACGCGCACGTGGCGTAAATTCTTTCCCCCGTATCATTCCTCCGTGCTTATCTAGAAGCGCGCTTGTCGGGATGATAGAAGGGAGAAGGAAATTACAGCGTACGGCAAATCTGCAACTTCGCTCATAATTGACGGATAATAAAACTTTTTGCTGCGGTTGATTCGTGAGGCAATAAATTCCTTTAAGGAAGCCATTCGATGGTTACTTGGAAAAATGTTGCAGGACCTCACTAAGAATGTTTTACCATTATTATGAATGCAAACATCTTGATGGCTTCATGTTGCAGATCATGACCAACTACTGGAAGAACCCCCATCAGTGAAGGCTCGTATGTGAACTCGTCGCATTTGTTTTATCGCGTACCCGCCACGGTTATGGCGTTTGACTGCTGACCCGAAGGTCGCTGGTGCGTATTCCGGCTGCCGCGGCAGCATTTCGATGGAGGCCAAATGCATCGACGTTCGTGTACTTAAATTTAGCTGCTTTTCAAAGAACCCCAGGTGGTCGAAATTTCCGGAGCCCTCCACTATGGCGTCCCTCTTAATGATCTCGTAGTTTGGGGATGTAAAACCCGATGAATTATTATTATGTAGTGAAGCGTTCCTACTCAGTAATGGGTCGTCCTCTGAGCGCCTTCTAGTGGGTCGTCCTCTTCTCTGAGAGCACGCCCCGCGTGCAGAGAGTCGGCCCCGCTTTGACTGTCGCCGTCGCCGAGTGCCCGCTAATAAACGTCTTGACAATTTGGTGGAGAGTGCTGTGGCCTTTAAACAACTACGGTCCGCATTCGATGTTCTTGGAGCTTCGATCCCGTACCGTGCCTGCTACCATGACTCAAGACGCCGCCCAGCAAACGACTCTTCTTGTACCGATGCCATGTCCAGGTGTCCCCCGCATCCGTGACCCCCCTATCTTCACCGGCGCGGATGGCACCGACGTCGGGGACTGGCTCGCGATTTACGAGCGTGTCAGCGTCCCGAATAAATGGGACGAGGCAGGCAAACTTAGCAACCTCGTTTTCTACCTAGCGGGTGTGGCAAGCCTATGGTACAACAACCACGCATCCGATTTCACTACGCGGTCCGCTTTCAAGACCGCCATCATCGACGTCTTTGGCCGCCCTGCCGTTCGCAGCTGCAAGCCGAACAGCGTTTATGTGAACGAGCCCAGCAGTCCGGCGGGTATTTCACTAGCTACATTGAAGACGTGCTCGACTTGTGCAAGAAAGCCAACGCGGCCATGTCTGAAGCGGACAAGATCCGGAACGTCATGAAAAGCATCGACGACGATGCAATTACCACGCTACTCCCCTCGCACTGTGGCAGAGGTCATCACACTGTGCGAAAGCTACGAGGAGCGGCGCCGGCAGCGGCTGATGACACGTCAACCTCCGTCACGCGACGCCGATCTCGCTGGCTTGTCGGCCGTGTCGGACCACTGGTCTTACTCGCCGAGATCAAATCATTCGTGCGCGAGGAAATTGCCCGCCAGTTCTCTCTCCTGACCTTCTCTCACCCGCAGCTGACAACCTTACGTCGGTCGAGCGTTCACAGCTTCTATGCCTGTTGGAACAATTTCGTTCTTCGTTCGATGTCGCGCAAACTTCTCTCGGCCGCACGTCTGCTGTCAGGCATCCCATGGACACTGGCGCCCAACCAACACTGCGGCAACGTTCATATCGCGTGTCGCCAACAGAGCGTCATGTAATTAACGAGCAAGTCGAAGACATGCTTGGCCGCCATGTTATTCGACCCTGAAACAGCCCGTGGGCGTCTCCTGTTGTTCTCGTTGCGATGAAGGGCGGCTCTGTGCGGTTCTGCGTGGACTACCGACGACTCGATAAGATCACCCGTAAGGACGTTTGTCCCCTACCTCGAATAGACGACGCCATTGACAGCCTTCAAGGAGCAGAATTCTTTTCATCGCTCGATTTGCGCTCAAGGTACTGGCAAGTCCCCATGGCTGATAACGCTCGACTGAACACAGCGTTTGTCACACCCGAGGGCTTGTACGAATTCAACGTCATGCCGTTTGGGCTGTGCAATGCGCCCGCGACCTTTGAGCGCATGATGGATACCGCAACTTTTCTGCGCAACTTGAAATGGCACACGTGCCTGTGCTACCTCGACGACGTCGTCGTTTTCGCCCCGCACTTCTCAACGCACCTTCAACGCCTGCGGCAGGTTCTGACACGTTTGAGCGACGCCGGGCTACAACTGAATCTAAAGAAGTGCCGTTTTGCAGCACGGCAGCTGACGATACTATGATACGTCGTGTCCAAGGACAGCATCCTCCCCGATCCAGCCAAGCTTCGGGCCGTGACAGAGTTCCCCAAACCTACGTCCGTCAAAGAACTGCGCAGTTTCGTAGGACTCTGCTCCTACTTTCGGCACTTCATCCGAAACTTCGCGACTATTATATCACCACTGACTAAGCTCCTTGGAAGTAACGGGCCCCTCAATTCGTGGTCGTCAGAGTGCGACTACGCTTTCGCAATGCTCCGTCGTTTGTTGATGTCTCCACCCATTCTAAGCCACTACGACCCTAGCTACGGCCGCTAGTGAGGTACAATCGGACGCCAGCGGTGTTGGCCTCGGTGCTGTCCTTGCCCAGCGCAAACCTGGGTTCCCGGAATATGTCGTCGCATATGCAAGCCGTACGCTTACTAAAGCCGAGACCAACTACACCGTCACGGAGAAAGAATGCCTGGCAATCATTTGGGCCCTTACGAAGTTCCGACCTTATTTGTATGGTCGCCCATTTGATGTCGTCACCGACCATCATGCACTGTGCTGGTTGTCGTCATTGAAGGATCCCTCAGGCCGTCTCGCCCGTAGGGCACTTCGCCTGCAAGAATACGACATCCGTGTACTGTACCGCAACGGACGCCAGCATGCTGACGCCGACGCCCTGTCGCGCTCTCCCTTGCCTGACGACAATGCCCACAGCTCAGCGTCCCACTTTCTCGTTTCTTCCATCGATATTCACACCATCGCTACCGAACAGCGCAAGGATCAATGGATTGCCTCACTAATAGACTTGCTGACTGATCCATCGGCCACACCATCCACTCACACGTTGCGTCGTCAAGACCCCCTTTTCACCGTTCGCGACGACCTGCTCCACCGACGCAATTACAACGGCGACGGCCGCCAGTGGCTACTAGTAATACCCCGTAGTCTGCGTTCTGACATATGCGAGTCGTTCCACTCTGATCCGCAGTGTGCACACTCTGGGGTATGGAAAACCTACCACCGCATTCGCCAACGGTACTTTTGGCGAGGGATGTACCACTACGTGCAGAAGTTCGTTCGCTCCAGCATCGATTGTCAGCGCCACCAAACTTCAACGCACCTGTCGCCGGCAGGTCTGCAACCTCTACCTTGCCCTGACAGACCGTTTGGGCGCGTTGGCATCGATTTTTACGGGCCTCTTCCTCTGACGTCCGCTGGTAACCGCTGGGCCATCGTCGCTGTGGACCACCTCACGCGGTACGCTGAAACTGCCACTCTCCCTGCGGCTACAGCGCGCGACATAGCCTCCTTCCTGCTCCACCGATTCATGCTGCGTCACGGTCCACCCCAGGAGTTGCTCAGTGATCGAGGCCGTGTCTTCTTGTCGGAAGTCGTCGAAGCCATTCTCAAAGAGTGCAACTTTGTTCACCGCAAAACTACTGCTTACCACCCGCAGACGAATGGCCTCACCGAACGCTTCAACCGCACGCTCGGCGACATGCTCTCGATGTACAGTACGTCGCCGCCGACCACAAAAATTGGGATGCCATTCTGCCCTTCGTCACCTACGCCTATAATACCGCCCCTCAAAGCACAACTGCTTTTTCACCCTTCTTATTGTACCGAAGGCACCCGTCGCGCAAAATCGACATGATACTCCCATGCAAGCCGGATTCAACTGAGTTTGCACCGATATCTGACACAGCCAGGCTTGCGGAAGAGTGTTGCGAGCTTGCCAAGACTTTACAACGCAGGAACCAGAGCGGTAGAAGAGCATTCGCGGTGGAACCACCACTTCTGAGTCCACGTTCCTTCCTGGAGCGCTTGTATGGCTCTCGGTACCTACCACTGCAACTGGCCTCTCTTTCAAACTACTGCCCAAATACGAAGGCCCCTACCGTGTCGTCGAACGCACATCCCCGGCCAACTACCTGATAGAACCCATCGACCCATCTTTGAACATGCGCCGTCGAGGGCGCGACACTGTCAACCTGGCGCGCCTGAAGCCCTACCATGACCCGCTCATAGTGACAAGCTGCTAGGTCGCCAGGCGGCTCCCTTTTCGTACCCGGGGTAATTGTAGCGAAGCGTTCCTACGCAGTAATGGGACGTCCTCTGAGCGCCTTCTAGTGGGTCGTCCTCTTCTCTGAGAGCACGCCCCTGATGCAGAGAGTCGGCCCCGCTTTGACTTTCGCCGTCGCTGAGTGCCCGCTAATAAACACCTTGACAATTACAATTGTTCCGTCGTGTGGCCCTGACGAATATTTTCCTTGTTCCTGTTCACTGTTTCTCCTTCAGACAGCGAAGCTATTACGCGACTACGACGATATGTTAACTTTGCAAATTTAATTAGGGGCTAAATGAAATTTTTTAAGTCCTCGTTTTTGGTCTGTTCAGACCCGCTGCGCAAAACACACAAAAGTTTCTTTCGCTATCCTGGGAAGATGAAATACAGTGGTTATTTTATATAATCACATAAAAATGCCACTCTGCGAGGATTAGCGCCCTGCTAGTATTTTAAATCGTAGATTTTAAAGTGGGCTTCGAAAGCAGGTATTTATTACGATATTTCATTTCTAAATTTTATTTGTTTTAGAAGGCGTGCGTGTGGTTTGTCTTCCACGCTGATCGAAGAACACATGCCGCCCACATTGTTTATATTTCGTTGAAGAATGAAGTATGCCGAGCTTACTTTACGAAAAAAGTTTCAACCACGCAGTTTACTCGCGGGCTTTGTTGTACATCACTTACTCAAGCGTACCACATAGCGTCGTACTACCTTTCCGCGCTATGTTTTCCCGCAGTCCTAAAATAATATTATATGGCAAACAGCTCAGGTTCGGCTAAAGGGGGCGGATAGAAGGGCGGCGCACGATTAATGCGTTCGGTAACATTTGTGCGCGGGAATATTAATTTTCCTTGCTTAATTAAAAGTGCCTCGAATAATTAATTGACAGTCTCTTTCCAACTTCTGCATGGGTGTTCTGTGAGGTTCGTTACTGGACTCACTATGCCTACTATTATATCAAGTAAACTCGCTGTGCAAGATTTTGAAGCGGGTAGAGGCGGACGGGGGCGGGTGAGGGGAATGGGCAGGGCTGCCTTTGAGAGGGTCTTGTTAAGTACTGGATACAGGAACGGCGTTTACAGCGTGCAAATCTTCTTTAGCTCTGTAGTCGTTTTGTTCGCGAAATTCCTAAAATTGCTTATTAATTAGAAAGCAGATCGTTAGGTACGAGGCAGTGCCGTTATGTCGCGTTATTTTTTTTTTTTTTGTGGGAGCGCGTGCCGCATCAACAGTTAAGTATGCAACAACTAGGCACTTTTAATAATCTCATGGTATCTAGCCAGCTACGGCGGGAGTGCATCTGGTTGTTGTGCGTGTATGCGCGTGCGTGCTGGCGCGCGTGCGTGCGCGCGCTATCGGACTTCTCTCTTTATTAATTTGTTCTTATTCACCACCAGCATTGCAGCCTCTTCAAACACCCCAGTAATAGTTCGACTCGCAGTCTTACACGCTTGATCACACAACAACGCAATGTGTGCCCCACACTTTAGCTCAGTCGGACATTTCCCGTCATTTATTAAAGAGCAGACCACACAGATTTTCATGTTAATGGCGGCTGATGGCCCTGGACCTCGCATTCCAAGAACTGTTTACTTTCCATCTTCACTTCAGGCTAGCATGGGACCAATGGTAGGCAACTGTGAGAAGGACGTCATCACTTCATCTTCATTTTTTTGTCCATTGTGAAGCACGCTGTCCTTTGGACTTGAACAGCGGAGGGAGGGGGGTGCCATGAATATTTTCCCCCCTCCCTAATGCGCAACTCTGCGCACGCCTGTGTCCTGCCTTCTTGTATCAAGCTTGATCATCACCTACGCATCTGACAAGATCAACTGCAACGTTCATGTGTGTCATGCAGTAAAGAACTACAGTATTGGTTTCGAGAACATGGCTTTTCTCCAATTCAGTCTAATCTCTATAAATCTCTACAGAAGACAGCCTTTAATTAGAGCTCTTAGTAAGCGTTTATATGTAAACTACAACGGAAGAAATCTGAGCCAGTTGTTAGGTATAAGTTATAAAGGAAGGTAAGGCGTGGAAAAGCGAACAGGAGAGGAGAGAACAAAACAACACTAACACCGTGGAACGAATGAATATCGATTAAAGAAGCTAGACATTGACGATAATGGCCGGTTTTTTACGTGCGGGAACCACGATATGACTATGAGGCGCGTCGGATATCTTCGATCACCTCAGGTTCCTTAACGGGCACTGGCACCGCACAGTACACGGACCTCTAGCATTTTCGCCTCCATCGAAATGCGACCGCCGCAGCCGGCAAAGAACCTGTACGTTCGGGTCACCAGCCGAGTACCCTAATCAATGATCCACCATGGCTGCTAAGCTAAAGAGGCAGTATTGTGCATATCAGAACGAGAACACGGTAGAGGGCTGTGTTGTTCTCTTCTGATGCGTCCGTGTTTGCACGCCTGACTACTTTCGTAGTGAAGCGTTTACCCAACGCATGCTATGCATTCTCAGTTCGGTTCGGGTTCATACTTAGGACTGTGCAGCGCTCACAAAAAGGGACAAGGGACAGAAGGCTCTGTGGCGTAGTGGTTAGAGTATCAGCGTTCCGTGCTTGTGGTCATGAGCTCGATTCCTGTGTCGTGTGTGATTTGTACGTGATGTCTAAAGTGCCTGTTTACGCTTGTGTCCATTTTCTAATTATTCCTAGAGAAATTACAAAATCACGGAATAATTACAAAAATTATTCCGTGAAACGCTGTTAGAGTGGCAAATATTTAAAACAGCGCTTGTCGTGTACACTTTTTCTGTCCCTTGTCCCTATCTGTAATCGCTGCACTGTCCTAAGTACGAATGAATACCAACTCACTCATTTCTCTATTCTAAGGCGTTTCGGGTTGTTTCAGTTTCGAGGGCATGTGAACAATCCCATTACTATTACCACAGGTGTTATATTTGCTGAGAATACGCTGGCATGCGAGCCATGGCCCTAAGAACTACAATTCGTGACATCTAAGACATGGTGCCTTTAATTGCGGTTTAACCTCTGGACGTACATAGAAATGCGGTTGCTTATATACAGACAGAAATAAAGTCAGTGAGCAATAAGGGAGGGAAGGCGTAACGCGTGCTGTTGAAGCGTAGGTTTTTTACAGCAGAGCTGTTTTGTTATGTTAAAAATCTGTAGCGTATCCACAGCCACTATAGTCATCCATAAAGAAAGCGACAAAATTCCAATAAAGAAGGGCGTAAGGCAGGGAGATACCATCTCTCCAATGCTGTTGACCGCGTGTTTACTGGAGGTTTTCGGGGCCCTAGATTGGGATGAGTTAGGGATACGAGTTAATGGAGAATACCTTAGTAAACAGAGATTCGCTGATGCCATTGCATTGATGAGTAACTCAGGGGACGAGTCGCTACTCAGGATTACGGAATTAGACAATGAAAGCAGAGCGGTAGGTCTGAAAATTAATATGCACAAAACGAAGGTAATGTGCAACAGTCTCGGAGGAGAACAGCGCTTTGTGATAGGTAGTGAGGCACTGGAATTTGTAAAGGCCGGGTAGTAACCGTGGAGCCGAACCATGAGGCTGAAGTAACTGGGAGAATAAGAATGGGACGGAGCAGATTTGGCCAGCACTCTCAAATCATGGATGGTGGTTTACCACTATCCCTCAAGAGGACGGCATAGAACAGCTGCATCTGAGCTGTACTCCGCTACAGAGCAGAAAGCTGGAGGCTTACAAAGAGAATTCAATTTAAACTGAGGAGAACGCAGCGAACAATGGAAAGTAAAATGATAGCTGTAAACTCAAGGGACAAAAAAAGAGCAGATCCAAAAAACGGCAGGAAGTGGAAGATGGAAGCTTGCGATGAAAAAATCCGTAAACAGGGGGTGGGTGCTCGAGCCGACGTTTCGACAAGTGGACTTGTCTTCTTCAAGGACACCTCAGTCGAAATGAAGAAGAAGAAATGGACATTGGCAGGGCCTGTAGCGCTTAGACAAGATAATCGCTGGTCAATAAGGGTAGCTGAGTGGATTCCAAGACAAGGCAAACGCGCAAGGGGGAGAGAGAAAGTTAGGCGAACGGATGAGATTAAGAAGTTGGCGGGTATAACGTGGCAGCAGAAAGCACAGGACCGGGTTGATTGGCGGAACATGGGAGAGGTATTTGCCCTGCAGTTGGCGTAGCCAGGCTGATGATGTTATGCTCGAGGTGTGCCGTGTGTCGTAGATAGAAAATTATCATCATCATTAACCGGCACGCTTTCTCTTCGTCCTCTTCTTCATGGCGTTCCTCTACCTCGGCTCCCAGAACACGAGCTGAATTGTCCGGCGTGGAACGCCATCCGCACCCCCACGATCTGAAGGCGAGCATCCTAACCACTCGGATATCCAGGCACGCTAGCAGATTACGGCATAGCCTTGTATACTGTAGTGTAGCAAGGGTGTGGGAAAGGGAAGTGAGGTTGAGGAGGATAAATGTGAGGGTAAGGTGAACGGGAGAATAAGCACAGAGAGAGAGAGAGAAAGAAATCGAAAGAGAAAGAAAGAAATGAATATAAAGAAAGGGAAGAAAGAGAGCGAAGATAGAAGGCGAGAGAATGACTACAGAGAGAAAGATATAGAAAAACACAGAGAGAGAGAAAAGGAGAAAGGAAGGGAAAAAAGAGAGACCGAGCCCGAAATTAGGGATATGTTTAGAGTTACAGCATTAAATTAACAGAGAACTGAGCTAGTTGCTACGGATTCATGGTAAAAGACTGCGCGTGCAAAGACGGACACGAGTCAGAAGCCAGAAGCAGCTGTATGCCGATTCTACCACAGTAGCTAACCATGCAGTATGCGGAATTGTTGAGAAAGGTGACACTTCTTGAGCTGCGACCATGTAAGAGGAAGATTTTCAAGTGCGGACCACGTTCAGGGCCCGGGCTGTCGTACGCTGTCGTATGCTGCCATCTCACGTCGTCTCTTAACGTCCCGCAGGCAAAACCATGTATACCGTAGTCATGTATAGCAAGGGAGAAAAGGGAAGTGAGGGGAAGAAGGATAGAAGGGAGGAGGGTAGAGAATAGCATAGACGTGTATAGTGCAGCAAGGGGATGGGAAAGGGAAGTGATGGTGAGGAGGATAGAAATGAGGGGGAGGGTAAATCATAGCATAGCCGTTGTGGAGTAGTATAGGAAGGGGATGGAAAAAGGAAAGGGAGCGTGAGGAGGAAGAAAATATAGAGGAGAGAGGGCGCCACTGCATCACAAATGAACGTTTCGTTTCCCGCCATGTATGCCGAGCAGGCTGCACGTTTCGAACGCCAGTGCGCGCTTGCCAGTGAACGCGAGCGCCGCTGAAGGGCAAGCAAATCACTGCTCTGCACTTCCTACAGCTTTCACGTTGAGTGCAATGCATACATTTTTAACAGGAAATTGTTTTAAGCCGCGGTCCACCAAGACCCTGATGACGTATTTCCGTCACGAAAATGCGTCCGCAAAATGTACTACACGATGAGATAGCAAAGAAAAAAAAGCTTGAAGAAAAAGTTCCGTAAACGAGAGTCCAATCCACTACCTCTCAGTCCGCGACGATAGGTGGTGAACGCTCCAACCACTGCGCCATGGTCACACGTGCAGGAGGCTTCACGAACCCGCCTTTCGTCTCTCACACTTTTCTCTCGCAGTGCTCTTGGTTTGCGGGATGGTGTCGCCGTCTGGGAGTAATAGAATGAATTAATACATGGCCTCGGCGATTAGCTCCGGCAGCGCGCCGTTCCACCATTGCTACGGCCGTCCCATTCGGCGCGTTTTCAAAAGAAGTCTGATTTTGTCAACGCCTTACCCCGCGAGATGGCGCCTTTAGCCCAAGCAACGTTCATAGCATCCATTCATACTAAAAAATAGCTCTGCGGCGCTTTCCTGGTTGTCACACCATGTTCCCCGCTCGAACCGGGATAATCACGGCCAGACTAGAGGGGAGACACGTCGCGTTGCTAGCCCGGCCATGATGGGATCTTTCTGGTAACTCTATAACATTCCGCGGAATGGCGACCTTCGCCCAAGCTCCATAAAGAAGCACAGCGTCCAATAACCGATGCTCTTCTAGCTGTCGCACTGCTTTCCCTGAATAGCCTGAGCAACACTTGCAACGGCGCGTTGCCAGAGCCAATCTCGGAGGCCACGAGTAATGAATCATGACACCAAGGAGTACCGACTGTGAACGTTTCGGTAGTCTCAGAGAGGCGAAGGCTTTCGCTGCGATACTGTAGAAAACTCTATGGTCGTTGAAATGCGGCGTCCACGGTGATTCGATTAGATGACGATGCAGTTACGTGATTCGTTTTTCTCGTCAGCATGTGACGTCTCCTCGCCAGCGTAGGGCGCTTTCCACATGGATTAACGATGCTTCGCCGCCGCCTACTGCTTCGAGAGCAATGGCACCGACTACTAGGGAGTGCACGCCTTGCCTTTTCTCTCCTGAAATGACGACACTTTGAAAGAGTACACGTCGGGTTATGTGCATGATGAAGCCTTCTTTGCGCGGGATTCACCATATGATCTGTCCAGGTGTATGTAAACTACTACAGCTACCACAAAGATTTAATCATGTTCATGGACGTTGGTCGTCTGGATGGAGATGTGCCACCAGGTGTCAACGTGGGTGCGTCCACATCAAGCTGTGCCATAGCTACCAAACACCAATAGACAATAGACACCAATAGACACCAATAGAATCAATGTATATTAGAAATTAAACTACTTCTGCGAGAACGCGTTTCAATTTCGGGTTGTACCGACTCCTATGGCGGAGGGATGAGTCATGTTTTTTTTTTTCTATTATTCCAGCGCCAAATAACTTACTGGTCCTCGGAAAATTTGTCTTAGATTATAACAGTTGTTTTTCGAAGATACTGATGTCTTGCCTTTTCTCTTGGGTCCCTGTTTGCACGCCCACTCCAATAATATTGCCACGCCCACTTCTTGTTTTGTCTTGATGTATTCAGGTTTTACAGGCAGGGACGGTTGTCAACGCTCGACGCTGTCCGCGAAGCAGTGTTCGAGAAGCTTCGCGATTGTAGTAGATCGTTTTGTTAAGATTGCGCCCCGCACGTGAATGTTCCAGCTTTGTCGAGAGGTGACGCCGCCACCAGCGATACTGCTGGAAAGTTCTGTAGCGCCTGCAAAAAAGCCGACGCGCTTGACCACTTGTCAGTTGGCCGATGGTCGACGCTCTGTTCGCCGCTATCAGTGTATAGCTGTAGTTTGACTTTCAGTTTCCCGGCCACAAGTTCGGCCAAAGAGTTTCATCTCTGACGTGCTGACTGCTGCCTTCGTCGATGTCACGACCACGTGACAATAGGAGTTACTGCTGCCTAAGTGAAACAGTAGGCAAACGACAAGCGTTTGCACTATTAGAAAAATTGCTGCTAAATCCCAAAGAGAGCGTCAAATACTTATCAATCAATCAATCAATCAATCAATCGTTTTTTTATTTCAAGTTTTTATTACATGAAAATACACAACACTCATTAGACCCATAGCCACTGGCTAGTAGGGGGTCTAAATAAGTATGTATTTAAAAGAACAGATTGTGTTAACAAAGCAGGTGTTTTATAAGTACACTTCAATCATATTAATAAAAAAAATGGAGCAAAATATAAAACGTGGACATATTTGTGATAGGTAGATTGCATTATCGTACAACATGTTGCATGCATGTAAGGGATTGTATGTGTGCGATAAATACTTATCGTGACACGCTGAAGGTCCCACCAAGAACTCCGGCTCCAACTGTCTGCGATTTTTGTGCGGCAAATAAGGAGTTAAGCCTTTCCTTCTTTTCTTCGGTGCACTTGACCCGCGGTGGAGGTCTAGTGCTTATCGTGCTCGACTGCTGACCTGGAGACCACGGGATCGACTCCCGGCTGTGGCAGCCGCATTTCGATGGAGACGAAATAATAGAATATGGCGTAGATTGATTTAAATGCGCGTTAAAGAACCCCAGGTGGTCGAAATGTCCGGAACCCTCCACTAGGCCATCCCTCATGATCATATCGTGGTTTTGGGATGCAGAACCACAACAAATATAATACCTCCAGTGCATTTATACAAAATCAAAGAAACTGCCGACACATATTCATAAATTAACAAATCGGGGAACAGTATGCCACAAAAGAAGACACACATACAATACATACAAAGCCCAAAAAGTTATCCGGGTATTCCTTTTACTTCTTTGCCGCTGGGCTTGCATTAGTGTTCTTTTTCTTTCTTTCCTGCCCCGAAGACGGAGTTGTTCTTTGTAACAATGTTCTAACCAATTTTATGTTTCTTCGTTTCCTTTACATGGAGGTAGTTCGTGTTAGCATTTCTTTTTATTATCTGCTGTTTAGTTCTTACTCAAACGACGAAAAGAAAAACTTGAAAGACCATGAAACTTCCTGCATATGCTTGCCCTGTCTCCTATCCATTGTCATACAGAAAATCGTGCGGCATTGTCGGGGGAGGATGTCGTAGTTTGAAAGAGCGTATGCTTGGGCATCTTGGTAATTCATCTTTCAATTTATACCGCACAAATAAACACGGATGAAAAGCGACGCGGACACAGCTGATGTTGGAAGTCAGCGCTATGTCCACGTCGCTTTTCGTTCTTGTCCATTTGTGCGCTCAAAAAGGTAAAGATCGTAGTGCTGTTGCTTTTTTGCTTCAACCAAACGCACTTCAGTTTAGACAGCACCATTTACCATGAATGTGAAGGTTTCCCTGTATGCGCTACCGTGGCAAACTCACTACCATTCCGTGTGAACATCTATTGTTGGTACGTAGATGGCCCTTTTGTAATTTTGAAAGGGGCAACCGTAGTTGCTTTACTCACGGCGCGGAACAGCCTACAACCCACCATCCAGTTCACGCACGAAAAAAAAGAAATAATGTCTTGCCATTTTTGGATGTACTCGTACGCCAGGTCTGTTGCGGCACTGTAGAAAGAGTGATTCTTCGTTCGCTGTATTTCGTTTCAGTTTACATCATAATTACTACACTACAGTTAAAGGCAACAGTTAATGTCCCCTTGCTTTCTTTGAACTAATCATCTGTTGTATTCGTTTGGCTGTATCTAAGAAAGAAACGAGCCCCGAGAAACACTCTATTTTCTTTCATCTGTCGTCTTAATATTTCCTAGAACGCCTCCTGCGTGTACGATCGCGAAGTGCCCACCACGCACTCCTTCATCATTTCGAAAATTAGCGGAGTACCACTACGCCTCCATAAGAAAATATGCCCATATTCACAGCTTCGCACTTCGTTCATTCTGTGGCTGATGTTCGCGATCAATTATGCCTGGTCGCTTCCTAAGTGGTCGGCCTTTACAGCTCCCACTCGTTGCGCAGTTCGCATGACCTGATGTCTGGTGTGATCCCATGCAATATTGCAAATGTTAACGCGACTCACTCTCTCTGAATGACGCCTGTATAGGGCTTTGTTTTTCTGAAGCAGTTTCAAACACTGGCGAAGCTCTGTGGTAGAACATCGCACTTCCACGCACAATGTCTGAGCATGGTTCCGTCTCAAACCTCTGATTTTATTCTCCGCGTCCATCACGATTTTTCTCTCACGGACAACGCAGCCGACGCCAACACCGGAATCCCTTTGACTTGGGCCTTTAACGCTCTCAAGGAAAAGAAACTTGCTCGAATCCAGGTTCGTCCGTCGCGGCGCGTTGGCGTGGAACATCAACCGCAGCCCCATGCCGGACGTTTACAAGGACGTAATAATTATAACGTTAATTATTGGAGTTTTACATCCCAAAGCCAAGTTGTCATTATGAGGGACGCCGTAGTGGAGGGCTCCGGAGATTTCGATCATCTGGTGTTCTTTAATGTGCACCTAAAGCTAATTACAGGGGCCTCTAGGATTTCGCCTCCATCGAAAGGCAGCGGCCGCGGCCGGGATTCGATCCCGGAACCTTCGAGTCAGCAGTCAAGCACCGTAAATTTACAAAGACGTGTATGATGAGTAGACGTCGCCTAATTGGTGTCAGTGCACACGGAAGATGCCACTTGAATAATTGGCAGAACGCATACATCTTTTGTTGTGATTTTGATAAGTCAGTCTAATTTTTTTTTCACGAGTTCATTCAGTATTTAGAACGCTTTTGCAAAATGTACAGTAGTCATGGATTTAAACGCGACGCCGTTTTTTCAATATAACAAAAGCTATGAGCGATGTATCGTGATAACCATGTCATGTCGCTGCAGATATGGCCCCTAATGGTAATGTCGGTACTTATGTAAGTGCTCGTGTCAAAATTACGCCGATATGACACGCGCTGTACACGCTGGGAACGCAAATGCGGCCGTTACCGATCCCTAAATTTTTGCGCTTCAATCCGTGAGCACTCTAGAGCAGAGAAAGAACTGACCCTTGGTATATATATGTAGCGAAAAAAGAAAACCTCCGAGCTCTACTGCGTGAATCACCTAACATCCATTGCAACAGCCCGTGCATGCATAAATGGCCTGCACTTCGGGAAGCCGTCTTTTAGACACTCAAGAGTACCGAGCAGATTAACCCAATTCTCTTTTCCAGTCACGCGTGCTTCTCTAATTACGTGTGCTAACCAGAAGGAAAAAATAAGCGAGTACATACTTGCTTCTTACTTCCGGACAGCGGATGCGTATCGAACCTGCACATTGAGCGGATTTAGCTGTTTAGTACGCTCGAGATCGGTACGCCTTTGAAGCTGTTTAGCTTTCGCGGCTTTGAATGTCTCCACCGGAACTAGAAAGAACGGAAGAAGGAAGCATGTGCGCAAGCAGTGAATCTAGAAAATAAAATTATCGACCGGTTCGACTCGGCCGTCCACAAAGCTGCCACTTTCGAGGCTTTGAAGCGAGCAGGAGTCGGCCCCAATCTCGCTCGCCTTCCCAAAGACGTCGAAGTGGTCGGACAGCTCCTAATTGGCTGATGTCGTGCCGTCTCAGTCGTTCGTGCGGTTTCGGCTGCACCAATTGGTTATTCGGAAAGTTGAATGTGACACCACTGTTGTCAATGTCCATTTTATCTTGTTCCTCTTACACGTTTTGTCGCGTAACCTTTTCGCGTGCACTTCGCTGCAGAATTTGGCTCTGTAGTCACCATGGAGACAAAGCATAAACTACTTACTTCGAGGAATTGACCAGATTGTTCTGCTCGAAGTGTCTTTAAAGATTAAATACGTTTCCGTCCGGCTGGCTTGCGTACTCAATGGACAAAACGTGGAAGAGCGCAGGCTTTCTGTTACATTTTATGGTTGCAGCAAAACCAGAAGAAGAAATAAAAAACGGACCGCACTGGGTCAGTTTGTTCAACGTTGCGTGTGAGGCACTGCTTGGAAAGCGTTTCACCAGACAGAGCTTCTTCATTTTGGGATTTCCCATAAGTCGGTTATATCATCAGTGTGGATGATATAACTAACTTGCGGGGCAGCTCAAGTTCGTTCTATCATCACCTGATATAACCAACACAAATTTAGGTTTTGGTGCAGTCGCCTTGCAGCGTCCGAGAAAAAGACCCATGGAGGAAAAAAAGTTGCACGGCCCCATACGCATTTGTCTAAGACAACGTGAAAGCGAAAGCAATCTTTTTCTTCTCAGACGAGTGTTTTCACCTCCCCTTCCCCCCAAAGCTTTCTGCGCACAACGTGGTCATCGTGATGTCATCATGTGACGTTACGATTGTGACAAATTTTGGCGACTTCTGACATTATGATGACGTCATAAGGTCATTTTATCACATGATGGTGATTTTTTGCATCACTCGAGTTGACGCCGACATCGATGGTCACTCTTCGCATTTGATGAGCCATCTAAGGCTTTCGTCTTAAAAACTCGCAATGCCTTAATTGTAATTCACACGAGCCCCGACCGGTTTCTTGTAGGTTTAGCTTCTCCTAGAGATGCGGAGACATCCGCAAAGCACGCTTTACAGGAAAACACGACTCGAAGGCTATAGTCGTTCGACACCGGTGTGGCTATCGGCGGGGAGGAATTACGGAGCCGCGCTCTGTCACACGCGCCTCGCTTACGTCCTAGGTAAGATAACGCCGGTGCGCCCCTCATATATTTGGCTGTCGGCGCTCTACGAAAATACCACGCGGAAGCCATACTGGACAATTGTGTGACTACTTTCGAAACGAGGGATGCTTTACGGTCAAAATAATAATCTTGAACGAAAAAATTGCGGACAGTTTGGCACAGGAAAGCTTGGCACAGTGAAGCATGGGCCCGTCACCGCTCGTAATCCCCGTCGACCAACACATGTAGCTTCGAGATATGTGGCTTCCTTCTCGGGAGTACGCAGCTAGGCTATGCACTAAAGAGCGGAGGTTGCGCGCAATGTCTCCGTCGGTGGGCGTGGCTTAGCTACTGCGCATGCGTGGCTTCGTCAGGTGGTGCAGTGTCTGGTCGCTGGACGACGCGATGCTTGCTTGCTTTCTCTTTCTATCTTTTCTTTTCTCTCTATCTACTACTTCCTCTCTTCTTCGTTGATGTTCTCTGTTTCTTTTTCTTTCCCCATTTATTTCTCTCTTTCTCATTCTTTTTATGTTTTGCTTAATTCTCTCCCCTTCTCCTTTCTCTCCCCCTCACGATGACTTCCTTTCCCACCCTCTTGCTAGACTATACTATTCAAGGTTATGCTATGCTCTGTTTGCGTGCCTGGATAGCCGAGTAGTTAGGACGCTCGCCTTCGAATCGAGGGTACGCAGGCATGAATCCCGTCTCGTGACGAATTTTTTCGGCAAGAATTTTTCTCTGTATCTTCCTTTATATCTTTATTTCAATCTCTTTGTTTCTTTCTTTATTTCTTTCTTTATTTCTATCTCTCGCTCTGTACTCATTCTGAGGGTTATTAGAGGCCACGCCGCAGCGGCGAGTAGTGGGATTTGCCCAAATTCCGTGGCACATAGCCGTTCATGACGATAGTTTTCGGTCACACTCCACATACTTTACACCGAGCTGTAAAAAATACAGGCAGCTTCGCATTAGCGGTGTCAAGCCTGAAGGAAGTGCAGAGCTGGGCGGCCTCCCTTGTGTCTCTTTATTTTTCTCTTTTTTTTTCTTCCTCTCTTTCTCCCTCTTCTCTCGGTTTTTTATGTCTTTTTGTCTCTGTTTATTTCTATTTTATTCTCTCTCTATGTATTTCTTTCTCTTTCTTCCCTTTCTTTCTGGCCATCTCTATATTTCCCGCTTCCTTTTCCTGTTCTCTCTCTACTCCTTTCCCTCTTTCTTCACTTCTCTCTTTCCTTCTCTTTCTGTCTTTCTCCTCTTTCTGTCCTTCTTCCATTTCTCCCTCTCTCTCTATTTCTCTCTTTTTCTTTATCTTTGCTTTGATTTACTCTCTCCTCTCCTCCTCACCTTCACATATATACTCCTGACCCTCATTTCCATTTCCCGTCCCCTTGCTGTACTGTACTGTACAAGGCTATGCTATGCTCTTTTAGCGTACCTGGATAGCCGAGTGGTTGCGACGTTCGCCTTCCGATCGTGGGTACGCGGGTTCGAGTCCTACCTTCAAAGAATCCATTTTTCCATCAGAGTTATTGCATCCCATGCCAGGCAAATCGCGCACGTTTTCTGAGACCGAAGCAGAAGATGAAGCAGAGGACGAAGAAAATCGTAAGATAGCAACCGCGCGCACGTGATCGGGGAGTGAGCAGATGAAGAAGATGAGGAAGAGATCGCGCGCCGGCCGAGCAACACGCTAGAATGCAGAGGCCAATCATCAGATCAGATCAATCAACTTTATTGATTGCCCTGCGAATTGGTGGGATGGGCCTGGATGCCACCTAGGCTTCGGCCTAGGGTTGCTGGCCCTTGGCGGCTTCCTCGGCTCGCTAGACGGCCCAGAGTTGTTGCTCCAGGTCCGAGCTGAGCAACGCAGACTCCCAGCGCGCGCGGAGGCTGTCGCTGTTTAAGGCTGCATCACAGCTATTGTTTATTACATGTGGACATCCCCATAGTATGTGCTCTAAGGTGACTCTAGAGTCACAATGTCTACATTTGTCTGTCGTGTATAAGTATGATAATAGTCTTTCGGAGACTCCGAGCTGCCTAAGGAAAAGCTTAACAGCTCCGCTGCTAAAGAAAGAACAGAATTGTTTATAGGCTTTATCTGTTTGCAGAATATGTACGGTGAGCGAACATTGCGCCCTGTCGCTGCGATGGGGTCTCCCCGAACAAGCTTCTCATGAAAAGCAAGCAATCCCTGAGGGCGAACTATCTGACATGGGCTCTTACAGTGGTCTGTCTGTATACGGGGCATACCAGAAAGAAGCATCAATTAAGTTATAGGGCGGTGCAACATATATGAGCAAATATTACTATATACAGAAGGGATGAAAAATTCGTAAACAGGGGTTGTGCTAAAGCCGAAGTTTCGACAAGCGGACATGTCTTTTCTTTAAGGCTTGAACTCCCTAGACATGACGATATCTATTGAAACAAGAACATTAATGACGACGCTCTGCAGAAAACCACGAGATGGCCAATAATACCGAGATTACATTGGTTATCACCCGCGACACTGCAAACAATAGATATTTGTCGGACAGGAGAGCTGTATAAGGAGTATCTGTAGCGACGACGATGACTACGTTCACCACTTAAGCAACCTAAAGGAAACATTAGTTGAAAGAAACTACCCACAATATACTCTAAACAAGGCCTACAAAGAAGCGCGTAAATTAGATAGCAAATCAATGCTATCTCGACGAGACCCCCTAGCACAGCCGATGCAGCTGCTGCCGTTTATAACCGAATACTGAAATGCGCTCCCAAACATGAATAATATCCTCCGCAAGTATTATCTGATATTAGCTAGTAACGAGCGCCTTAGCAAAGCAGTACCAAAGGTCGCATATCGCTTTAATAGAAACTTCAAAGACATGTGAGGGCATGCAAAAGTAAACCCTCATTCAACCACATACCTTTTTCTCGTCCAAGATATAAGACTTGCAAACACCTTCAAGGTGGCGTTATATTTAAAAGCACTGGAAGTGATTACGTCCATCATATAAACTCTTGTTTTACCTACACTAGTTCAAACGTTATCTACATGCATGATCGAATGTTGATATTGTCAGAAACAGTAAGTTGGCTAAACGGGACAGCCTGTTAATGTTAGATTAAAGAAGCATCGTGCGAACGCGACGAACAAATTACCGAAAGCAGCGGCACATCATTTGAATGTAGCAGGTGACAATTTTGACGATCTCAAACTCTGAATACTTCAGTCACACTTCCGATCTCCAAGAGACAGAAAATATAAAGAATCATACCTTATTCACAAGTTTGATGTACTCCAGCCAGCAAGTATACACGTTTCAAAGGGTCTTGAATCCATCAGATATGGTACATACACAACGAAAACCACTGAGAATTAAGCCCTTTGTCTAGGAATTTCTAGCTGTGCTTATTCACGTGAAGTTATCATTGTCAAGTGGTGCTCCCTTCTGACAGATACAATTCAGCGAAATGTCTACCCCATACCCTCCTCCTCCCTCCGCCGCCCCCGCTTTTTTTTTACGGACCATTGGCAGAACAGGCTGTTGGGCTAGTTGGCTATCCACGAACACTAAAAGAATAAGCGCAAAGTCCATTGTCTGCTGTCCCTTGTTTGAGCTCGTCGATTTTTAGCGCTTATTCTTTTAGCGTTCACGGACTATTCCTCTATTCTTTTGACTCACTGAACACAACACGCCGGCCCCTCCTTTCCCCAATTTCGCAATTGCCCTCTTCTCCTCCTCCTTTATTTGGTTTGGAGGAGTGGGTACGAAGCATATGCACACTTGCGCTAAGGAAAGCAGTTGCAGCCTTGAAGCATACAAGTCCGCTTGTCGTTGGGATGTTAGCCCGACGGGCTAAACATCCCCACTTGCAGCAGGTGAATGTATCTGTAGCATATAAATGCGTTGTGGCGGCTGCAAAAAATAACCATAAAAGGAGAACGCTTTCTATGAAGTATTTCTTCAAGTACTCTGGTGGTAGAATAAAAACTCTCTATAGGACAATGTGTAAATCCGCATGGAATATTATCCACATCAGCAAGATTCCTACCTTGCGAAAATGTAGTGCCAAACACATCGCGCACCCGCCAAGCTTTGCTCGTTGCGGGATGTTCCCTCTCTTGAGCCAATCTACACGCTGACAAACACTAGAAAGAATATGAAAGACGCCGTGCCGATGCCACCCGGCAAGAACATTCCATTGAAGGCCGCTGCGGAGAGAAATTTAGTGCGGGAGATAGAGCGTGGGATGCAGGATCTGATGGGAAACGAAGAGGGTAATACTCGGTGGAAAATGGTCATCATACGATGACAAAACAGGAGGGTATTACAAGCCACGAAGCACTTATGAGTCACTTAGATAACTCTAAAAAATATTCTGCGTTGAGTTGTCTTCCTTTCTTTCATTGCTGCTGAACGTAGCCTTAGTGATTATTCAAATCGGCGCTGGTATTACATTGTCTATCGAAGTGAATAGAGCTGACAGTGAAGGTGAGAAAACAGGCCACCAATATACATTTCTTTGCTTTTCTAATACTCGATCAATTCCATTGCCTCGCATCGTGAAGAGCGCTTCGTGCACTCTTGAGTATTGCTGGAAGCAGCCGAACCTGCAAGAACCCAGGAGAGTTCTCGCAGAACTGATGGAACTTTTTTATAAGAATCCGGCGGCCCAGCTTTTTTTAGTTACATAAATTGGTAGTATGAGGGAATTGACAGTTGTTGGTACTGGCGATTAGAGATATGTCGTCGCAACGAGTTATATCACTGCAAATGTCATGTTGCAATATTTCGCAACTTCTTAGAGTAAAATAGCACAATGTCATGGGGTTTGTGCTTTAAGAAGAAAATCAGGTCCATTCCCCTCTGGTAGGTGAAAGAATGGTGTGTAGACAATGGAATGTCTTTTACAAGGCGTCATAGAAGCCATGTGAGTCGGGTTCCCTGGGACAGGGCAAATGACAACGCTCCCCTTCATTCCGTTCACGACTACTTCTCATAGCTTCAATGATTTGGAAATCCCTATAACTATTGCTTTGTCTACCGAATTGAATACAACGAGACGAAACATTACCACACAAAGGCCAGCAATATACATTTATTTCGTTTTCCCAGTATTCACTGCAACGCGATTGATTTGCCTGTAAAGCCGGCTTTGAGCATAACTAAAAATTTTTACAAGAAGCCGAACCTAGAACTAGGCTAGATTTTCGTGAATTGCATACAGTGGTAGAATGCCAAAATTGCAGGTCAGAGGGGCTGGCGATAAACGGTGCATTTTCATAGTCATGTTCATTGAATAGAATGCTGTATTTCAGTGTTTACAGTAAACGGACTTAAGGTCCGTTCACTGTACGGATTTAAGAGAAAAGGAACACTAAGGTAGTTCTGTTACGTCAAGTAGTTTTCAGTGTACAATAGAACGGGCTCCGCAAGGCTTCATAAAAACTGCGTTGTCCTATCCATGCTTACAAGGTGGGCAGTGCCAAATTTTTTCGATTGCCTATAATGGCAATGAAAGCGTGCTTTTTATTCTGTACCAAATCGTCTAGAAGCCCTCGCTTCTCAATCCTCGCTGCTCAGGTCGGTCTTGCCTACTTTCCTCTGTTAAGGTTCATGAATAGGGTCCAGATTAAAATTATTTTCTGTTCATCAATTCATGAATTGATGACCAGCAAAATACTTCCAATCGATGTTGAATGACACTAACGGCTTCGATGTTAAGGAGGTTCATGAATTAAGCTTCATCAGTAACAACAATGAAATATGATATCACAATTATATGCTCTCTCTCAATAACGCTCCCAAAATGCAAGAGATAAATAGCAATAATTGCAGGGGCTTTACATGCAAAACCGAGATACGATTAGAAGGCACGCCGTAGCGGAGGGTCCCGGAAATCTCGGCCACCTGGTTCTTTTTTTTAACGTGCACCAAGATCTAAGTACATGGGCCTCTAGCATACTCGCCTCCGTCAATAATGCAACTGCCATGGCCGGGATTGAACCCACGACCTTTGGGAAGCAGCCGAGCACCGTAACCACTGTTGTATAAGCGCGGAGGTTCAATGCAAGACAATGGCGTGTGAACAGCACTCCAGAATACGCCAACAATTTGTGATGACAACTTTTCCCAAGCAACCACAGACGAACATTTCTCCCATGCTGAAAACTGGACTTCACCATTTGAGTAAACAGACAAAAATATATGTGTTCCCAGCGGTTGGATTTGAGCTAAGGGCATCATGAACAGAAACTCGATACTGCAATCATCCCACATATTTGAATGTGCAATATAACTTCCTATGAGAACATCACTCGTACAAGCAAGCAAGTTCAGAGGTTCAGACAATCGGCTTGTTTCACGCTACGCTGATGGTTTCCTGAAGAATTTCCCCCGGGCAAACCATCGCATCGAGACTGCTGGCGCAAACATATTCTAGGCAGACGTGGAACACTAGACAATGCATATGCGGTGGCCAGAGTGAAGACATGTATTGATCATCATAGGACTTATGCTCGTTCCATCATCAGCGCAAGAACACTAAAATATTTTAGGAACTCACAAGAAGAATGTTCTAAGTGCTGATACGAACGTGGACACGATGCTTACACACTACTGCCGTGCTATTGTAGCCTTGCTCCTGAGTATGAGTTACCACACACTTTTTTCATATATATATTGGGCCGTCTGTGAGCTTTCGCAGTCTTATTCGACGCTAATACCCTACGTAGCATTTGGACATGCGTCGCTATGTGATCACTGCAGAAGTGGGAATGTAATTTCTTCATGCATAATCCTGGCATAGCCGAGCTAAGCCACTGCAAATTTTTTTGCTGCAGTAAGATAGATTTTATCGAAGTAGAGGCATTAGGCCAACATAAAAAAAAAAGATAAGTGAGCTTCAATCTCCGCAAGCAAATTAACACAGATCTTGGGCTATATTAAGTCAACTGAGCTGCGAGTTGGACTAGTTGGAACAAATCATTCATAATGACAGTGAACGCAAGCACGAGACGAGAAACAAGAGAACAAGAACCTTCTTCTCTCGTCTCTTGCCTTTTGCTTGCGCTCAGCGCCATGATGAATGACTATATTAAACGTGTCATTTGTTCATCAAATTGAATGCTTGCATTGGCTAATGGAGAGCAACGAACCTTTCTCGACACATCTAAATTCACCGCTAAAAAGCAAAGGAGGGCTTCTGTCTACCACTGCTTAGCTAATGTGCAGTGAAAGAAGGGAGCATCGCCACGGTGGTCTAGTGGTTATGGCGCTCGGCTGCTGACCCGAAGGTCGCGGGATCGAGTCCCGGCCGCGGCTGCTGCATTTTCGATGAAGGCGAAAATGTTTGAGGCCCGTGTACTTATATTTAGGTGCACGTTAAAGAACCCTAGGTGGTCTAAATTTCCGGACCCCTCCACTACGGCGTCTCTCATAATCATATCGTGGTTTTGCGATGTTAAACCCCAGATATTATTATTGTTATTATTATTAGTGAAAGAAAGGAGCGCGCACACTGCGTTGATATTTTTATCGGTCAGTGTTGAGGCGCTGCCCGCCAACAATCTCAGGTTACCTTTGACTAACTACGCCAGCTTTTCATTTTATTGACATTGTTTCCTCGAGCCCCACTCATGCAAAAGTATTGCGCGCACACGAAACATTTCTAAGCTCGGACGAGTGCAACTTTCTCCTATCTGCTCTGAAATCTTTTTTTTTAATCATTCAATTACCATGGTAACGTTGCTCCACTAAGAGTGCGCATCAACTTTCCTCGACGGCCATTGTGGGCGTAGCCAATAAATTGTCCCTCGATTATGTGACATTTATTGGCACCGTACACGGCGTCCAACAGACGTCGACGAATGGATAGCCGACAGAGACTGAACAATTTGGAACGTGAGCTTGATGCATGAGAGGCCGCAAATTCCCGACCCGAGAAGCAATTTGCGCTTTCGCCCAATTCGGCACGAAGCCTCCTTGCACTTCGTAGCATCGCTCACTGTTTCAAAAAAGCGAACATAAATAGATTACATATATGCTACACAAGAAAGCTCTCCATCGCGCAGCTGGAGTACACTACAAAACACACACCGGACCGCTCATTCCACGTTTCTTTTTTAGGAGCTTGCTCGCCAAGCTTCTTATGCTCGCGCCTTGTCCACACCGCTGTGACCGTCGGCTCCCTACTTCTCATGGGTCCCGCCAGGAGCGCAGCTGCGCTCTCTCCGGTGATTTCAAGAATGCTCACAAGATTGCGCCACCGCACTACGCTCGGCGCAGCTGCGCTCTCTCCGGTGATTTCAAGAATGCTCACTGGATGGCGCGCCACCGCCAGCCACTCAAGGTGGCACACACCACGCTCGGCGCAAGTGGCGTAAGCGCTAGTTAGGTGACTCTTCTATGATACATCTCCGCTTGGATACATCTCCGTAGCATGAACACCCCAGCCAAGGCAGCAGCGCGACGGGCTCGACGCCAACACCCTGCAGTGAGAGCCCGGGAGGGCGAAGCGAATAGGGCGCGCCGTCAAGCGGACCCGGAGGTGCGGGCCAGCGAAGCGCGCGGTCAACGGACCCTGCGGTCAGAGGTCGCAGAGCAGAAGCAGCTCGGGCTCGACGCCAAGACCCTGCGGTGAGAGCCCGGGAGGCCGAAGCGAAGAGGGCTCGCCGTCAAGCAAACCCGGAGGTGCGGGCCAGCGACGCGCGCCGTCGAGCGGACCCCGCGGTGAGAGGTCGCAAAGCAGAAGCAGATCGGAAGCGGCGGCAAGAGAACCCCGAAGTGCGGGCGCGGGATGCCGCGGCTAAGCGTCAAAAGCGGTTGCTACCTCAAAATGTATATACGGCATCCAACCGTACATTAATAAACATTGTGTATGTAATGCATATATAACAACGTTGTCACGTCTATATGTGATGGCAGAGGAATGTGTACGAGCATTCGCGGGTTACCCGATCACCTCCGAGCAAGCTCTTCTAACATCATTCACTTCGTGGATATGGCGGTGAATTTTTTTCATAATTTCTGCCCACAACTTACATAATCTAGCCCTCAGATACAAACAGAGCTTTAAAGCTTCTGGTGGAACACTCCGTACATTAATTAGCCCAGCCTAAGAAAAAAACTCATCCATACCCTTTCCGAAATACAGAAAACTGGACTAACCCATATACTCGTTTAACTTTGTTGCTCTATTGCAGACATCCAAGATTTCTGAACTTCTTGATAGAACATGAAATAGTTATCGAATCTACCGGTAAGTAAACATTGACATTTGTTTGTATCCTTTCAATAGCTTACACTTGCTGGCAATTGTCCTTTTATCTTTCTCAGTTTATATGTGTTTCTATAGTGTTCTTATCTCTTTCCTTCGTTTGCAAAACGCAACTACGCATATCCACCATGTTTCTTTTATTACAGAAATATAGCACATGCTCGTGTGCTTGTTTTTTTTTGGTATGCGAATGAAATATCTATAATTTCATACAAAACAAAAAAAAGACGAAATGCGCAAACTTATTACAAAACCGCGTATTGGGTTTTTTTTCTTCGTGCCGTATCCGCTGTCATGCTGTATGCCTCGTAAGGGAGGCCGGATAGTGAACCGTGTTTCACTTTTGTTCGGGCCTCCTTCATTTTTTCGTGTATATCAAAGAAAATGGAAGAAAACTGAATTGAAATGAATTGAAAGAAAAATATTCCTACGGGCCAATATCACTGAGAAGAAAAAGTCACAGGGACCTTTATGCCTTCGCCTAAGACGACTCGAAGGCGAAAGCCCCTCGCCTTCATTTCTTCTGAGTAGATTGTGTTGATCCTCTCTCCACTAAGACTTTCTGCGCCAAACCTGGTTCTGCACAACCTCCGGGATCGGAGGCACTGGAATCATTCTCCACCTTACCTCGTTTTGCACTGCCTCAGTGATAGGCGCGTCTTTGACTAAACGACGATGTCATGTGGCGATGCAATCATATCACATCACGGTACGTGACGTCATAGTGGCGTCACAAATTTTGGCGATGTCTGACGTCATCACGTATTATTCATGCGCAACACCCGTGTTACGTCACCGAGGGCGGCGGTCAGTTTTCACGTTCGGGCTTCCAGTTTTCGCGATGAGGCATCTGAGGCTTTCACCTTCAGAAACAAACCTTGTGAAATTGATTTTTTTCATAACATAAGTGTACAAGCTCACCTCTTTATATTTACCGCATGACGCGGAAGGGACCTAAGTATATTTCGAAGGAAGGGCTGCTATTCATTATAAAAACAGGAATCAGCAGCCCAGCCTCATATTTCACCTCGGGGTTCGCACAGAAGAAATGCGCTACACAGAAGAAATGCGGCACTTTGAGGCGACCCTTATCTTGTAGCGTAATAAACTTCCTTTCAGTTCACAATGAAACGGCAGCGCAACCACACACGGACCGATGAAAGCAGGAACACGGAACACAGTGCTCCTTCTTTCTTCGGTCCGTGTGTGGTTGCGCTGCCGTTTCATTATCAAGTACGACCAACTAGCCCAAGTTTGTCTTATTGCAATTCCTTTCAGTTGCCTCGACAACCGTGCTTGCACCAGGATCGCTATGCTCGAAGCGATAGTACGGATGCGCAAGTAGAGATGGAGTAATAATAGCGCAGCCACCGTGAGAGCACACAGTTCTTTCACCCCACCGAGAGCGAGCATCCTCTAGAGGTGACGTACTATCATAATACAAACTACGTCTAAGGTACAACGCCGGAAGTGGGCAATTCCCCTACCACCATTCCTACTTCACCGAACCGCTGAGGAGTCCGACCGAACGCTTCTCTTCCTGCGTTCATTACTACGCAGCAGCTGGTGTGTTTCTTGTTAGCGTCGTACAAGGGAAACTGCCGTTCAGCGGACGTGCGCTCCGCTGATCGCGCCCCTATGAAACAAAAATGTGCGGCAGAAGAAAATTAATACGTCTTAGTGTATAACAGTATACTTCTGTGTTGCAGCAAGCTTTGATAGAAGCGGGCCGAAAACGGGTCTCAGTGGCACCACTTGTGACCGCAGGCGCTCTCAAGAGGCTCCCGGGGACTCGCGCACTCTTATATGACGCGTGCGCGGCCTGTGAGATTCATTAGGGTTCAATGATCAAGGAGGCTTCCGATTCGTGACAGATGCATCGGAGTACCGGAAACACGTTCAGAGAAGGCGTACTGCATTCTTGGCTCGCTCCGTGACCTGCAATCTATCATCTTGGTCAATAAAGTTATAGCTCTGGAAACCCCACGCTGTGTATACGGGACGAGGGAATCAAAGCAGAAAGTGTTATTAATAGTGTTTGGTGTCCCACAGCGAGTATTGTTCAAGAACACTGCATGTGGCCGCGAAATGCATCATAAAAATATTGTGCATAAGTAATGGTGATACATTCATCAGTACTCTGAAGCGCTTCATTTTCCATGGATTTATGACTTCTTGGCAGCGTGAATAGTCATAAAGTCGTGCGAACTGGCCACCATAGTAGCCTTAGTTGCATTAGTTTCTTTCGTTTTCGCGGCACCATTTTTATTGAGCCCCTTGGCCCATGGTGACTTCAAGAAACTGTATAGTAAAACATCTCTGATACTGTCACATGGCGACCTATGTCACCGCTGCGAGTTAGCTAAAACAATACAACTTGAAATTAGCCCTGTTATCGTTGAACTCCGTGAAACATTTATTTACCAGCTCAGAGTTTTCACGTAAGTTTCATTGCTTTTTCAGATGTTTTTTTATTATTTTTTTTTTTGGTGGGCGGGGGGGTACATTTGTTTACAAAATGTGGCACTGCTTCCAGATAGGTCCTCCCAAAATAAAATAAAGCCGGTGCACTACACAACAAGTTCTGCACTTGTTTCGTTTTTCTCCAGTGCTACGTGAGTACGCGAGGTTTTGCTAAAGCCCGCGTGGCGCTCTATCAAGCTGTCGAGACTTCGCGAGTGGTCCTTCGCTCGCAAGGCGTGCCACAAAAACAAAAGCTTCGTAGTTCGCTTGATTGATCGCTTACTTCTCACCTCTACGACGAGAAGAAAGTTTCCGTTGTTTGGTCGTTAGACGAAGGATTCGATTAGGCCTCGCGTTTCCGGGGCAATAAATTTCTGGCGCCTCGCCAATTCCAACAGCAAAAGATAGGCACTGACAGACGGAGTAACGCAAGCCTTCAGCCCGGAAGATTCGTTCGTGCACCTCTCAAATGAATCAACAATAAAATAAAATTCGGCAGATCCCACGCCTTGTGGGAATCGGTTTCATGCGAAGACATGAACGAGTAGTTGTCTATGCTGCATTTTTTTGGCTTTCAGCCAAGCGTGACCAGGTGGATAGATTGAACATATTTAAAATATAAAACAAATTCATTTCTAAAACAAGGTACCGCCAGTTTAATGGCCGATCCCCCGCGGTGGGTTGCGCGAGGTTACTAAGGAACCAATCAACCAGCAGTGTTATACGAACTATATATGTACTCTATGACACAACAAGCTGTAGTCCGGCGCTCCTCGTCCCCGCATGAATATGGCAACGGAAACGGCTTACGCTTCATATCGGTAAAGATGACTTCCTTGCTGTAACGAGAGTACCGACTTAATGTCGGATCAGATGTTACCCTTTACATGCCAGTATAGTCGATGTGTCTAGTAAGCCCACGATATGCAGACAACTACTGAATTAACACGAACACACCGTTCTACAACGCAAGGCTTGGCTCAAAGCCAAGAAATGCGGCATTTGCAGCTACTCGCTGACTGTTTAGCGTTAAATCAGTTCCCACAGCGCGTGTGATCTGTCGGAATTTTTGCGTATGAAAATTTTATTACGATATTCTGGTGTTACAAAGTACTTTTACATAGCGCATATTACGTAGTACAATTAAAATATATTGTGTAACAAAATATCAAACCCCTAATAAAAAGGTTGACGATTGGAATGAGATGCATGAAGTCCTATATTTATGCTTTCGAGTGCAATTTTTTTATGCTTTCAAAAAAATAAACATTGATGATGTCTTCAACGTCGCGAAAAGAATACGTACACCACAAAAAGGCGACCATTACTAATTACATTTCTAATTAAAGGCACACTAAAGGCAAATAACAATTTATGTCAAAGTGAAAGCTCAATGTATGACAACTTCTAAAACGGCAGTATTATAAACAGCAGTGCCCTACTTAGCGAGAAATTAAGCTAAATGTATCACATGATGAGCGCCACGAGCGGGACATTTTCGAAATGATCCCGATGACGTATGAGAGTCTGCCTACAATAAATCACTAGTAATGAAACTAGCAGCAATAAAAAAAGAACCTTCCGTGCATCAAAAGACGTAATAAAATGCTGTTTGTTCGTTTCCGTTTGATTCATGGAAAAAAGAACCTCTGTGGCATTGCCATGGGGTACGGCGTGCGTGCTTCAAAGGCTCCGTTTTCGTCGAACTGCGCTTCGCCCGGCGCCCTGCTTCGCACACGTGGTCGCGTCTCAGTGGTAGTTTCGGGATCGTGTACTGCCGCGTGTGTTTTGCGCGCTCGTGAAAGTCGCTCTGACAGAAAGTTCGACAAAATGCCGCATGCATGTCATATTGCCGGATGCCCGAATTGTGCACAACGCCAGTGCTGCAGTAAGGAAACCGATGTGTCTTTTCACTGGGTGCCGCGGAATGAACCCTTACGCTCGAAGTCTCGTTGTCAAGTTCTCCGTCCACATCCACTGCGGCGATTGCGGCAAGCTTCGATGGCCGTTGTTGCTACTGTGGGTCCCGCTACTTTCGCTCTGCTGCTACTAGTGTCGGCGGCCGCGCAATAAAGGCGGGAACGTTGGGCACGGCAGCAGTGACGTATGAAAGTCTGATTTCAGGCGGAACATTAATGAGAACTAACAGACAATAACGCCAAGGAAAGTACAGGGGGTGTTATCTGTAGTATTTAGAATGTAAATGTGAAGAAAGTAAAGTGGACGAAAAGATGACTTGCCGCCGGCAGGGACCGAACCTGCGACCTTCGAATAACGCGTCCGATGCTCTACCACTGAGCTACGGCGGCGGTCATCCTCCCGTCCACTTTCTGGGGTATATATGTTGATTAAACCTAGGAGTGTTAGTCAGCGCCAATCGCAGCCATGGCGGCGAGTGTGGAACACTCTTTTTTTGCCTCTTGGCGTCACGTAGCACGTGATCTTTTTACGAGTTGGCAGCTGACCAATAATCCCTCGCATACTACCTCAAGGCATTAAGTCTGCCAGGACGAGACCCTCGCTATGAATGAAGGAAAGCTATGATTTTTTCAAGGGCTCGTTTATCTTTGTTAGACACAACATTAATGAGAACGAACAGACAATAACGCCAAGGAAAGTACAGGGGGTGTTATCTGTAGTATTTAGAATGTAAATGTGAAGAAAGTAAAGTGGACGAAAAGATGACTTGCCGCCGGCAGGGACCGAACCTGCGACCTTCGAATAACGCGTCCGATGCTCTACCACTGAGCTACGGCGGCGGTCATCCTCCCGTCCACTTTCTGGGGTATATATGTTGATTAAACCTAGGAGTGTTAGTCAGCGCCAATCGCAGCCATGGCGGCGAGTGTGGAACACTCTTTTTTTGCCTCTTGGCGTCACGTAGCACGTGATCTTTTTACGAGTTGGCAGCTGACCAATAATCCCTCGCATACTACCTCAAGGCATTAAGTCTGCCAGGACGAGACCCTCGCTATGAATGAAGGAAAGCTATGATTTTTTCAAGGGCTCGTTTATCTTTGTTAGACACAACATTAATGAGAACTAACAGACAATAACGCCAAGGAAAGTACAGGGGGTGTTATCTGTAGTATTTAGAATGTAAATGTGAAGAAAGTAAAGTGGACGAAAAGATGTCTGTTAGTTCTCATTAATGTTGTGTCTAACAAAGATAAACGAGCCCTTGAAAAAATCATAGCTTTCCTGATTTCAGGCGGGTGATTTGAAGTGCGCTAACGCGATGCGGACCACTAAAACGTGATTTTATTTCAAAATAAGCACTTCCTTGGCATAAAAGCAGCACTACGAGGTTTCTGGACCGCTATTTCAACAATCAACGTCGAATTAATATTTGCATTTAGTGATCCTTTAAACTTATATATTTGGGTGTCTTGGGCTAAATGAATCCAGCGACCGCGTCTTTAAAGGCATACTAAAGGCTCACAACGATTCATGCTAGAGTGAGAAGTTAATGCTTGAGAACGTCTAAAAAGGCAGTATTATATGCAACAGTGCTTTAGCAATCGATAAATCAAGGTAAACGTACGACGCGATTTCTTCTGCAAGTGGGACATTTTAGTGCTAGCCCGATGAACATGTGGGCCCTTAGTGTAATTAATCACTATCACTCAAGTACCCACAATAAAGAAAGATCCCTGCACTTCATCAAAACACGGTGTAAAATTTTACTTAGGCAGTTCTGTGCGATTCATAGAAAAAAAAAATGCGTTTTGACGTTACTTTTGACGGCGCACGTGGTCTACAGATTTCATTTTCTACGAGCTCTGCTCCACTGGCTTACGCAGCCGCGTATCAAGAGTAGTTTCGCTATCACCTAATTACTATTGCTCGGCCTGTGATGGCTCGCGAAATTTGCTCTAACTGCAACTAAAAGAAAATGCCGCGTAACCGTTATATCTCCAGATGCCCGAATCGTGAAAGCCACTTGACCAAGCGCAGCTCCAGCAGCGAAATCGGCGTGAAATTGCCCAGGGGGCCACGGAGGGAACTCGTACGCTCGGAGAACCAGGGGCGTAGCCAAGGGGGGGGGGGAGTTGGGGGGTTCAAACCCCCCCCCCGAAATTTTTCAATTTTGCTTGCGTATATAGGCACGCACACATACAAACACACGCACGAACATACATAAAGTATGGTTGAACCCCCCCCCCCCCCCCCGAAAAAAATTTCTGGCTACGCCCCTGCGGAGAACCGCACTTCTGCGAGAGTAGCATGAACAACCGAAAAACCTACTCGTGTGCTCGCTGCATTTTAGTTCAGAGGATTACGAAACTAACCGTATTGCAAGCAAATCGCGTGATTTGCCCTTTGTTTTGGCATCAGTCGCGTGGCCCATTTGCGTTTTCACGAGCTACTGCTGGCTGCGCATGCACCAAGATATAGCGTGTGTATATATACTGGCCTGAGTGTCATTGTAAGCGTTATTTTGTTCCGTGCTTGTGTTGAGGCTGCTAGTGTGCGCCTCGAGAATGAATACCTTCTACCATGTGCCCAGTGTCATGATACAGCACCGTTCAAGGCATTTCCTTCCCGTAGCGCTGTTCCGTCGGTGTTGTCAGGATGCTGCGTGCACGTGTAAGGGAAACGGCATTAGAAAAGGCGGCTCCAAGGTTTCCGCATGTTGTTGTCGTAGAGCGCCGACACCCAAACCTGCGAGAAGCTCACCGGCGTTATCCTACATGGCACGCAAGCGAGGCGTGTACGATAGAGGGCGACTCCGTAACTCCTCGCTCCCCAATAGAGAAGAGACGTACAAGCTTGGGTAGAAGCGATAAATTATATTTACCGAAATCCTGTAGAATTTATACAAAGTGATAGCGTACTCACAGCACTCAAAATACGTATACATCGCCATGAAAAATCCCAATAGAAAGCATGCCACTCATTACGCACGTATAAATGTCTAAAACGTCGCAACGTCACCCATACATTTTTTTGTGCTCCAGAGGAGAATAATGGTAGTAGCAATATACGTTCGGCAATGTCATTTACAGTTAATTCTCAGCACATTTAAGCGTCTACGAATGACAGCGTCGTTTGGATATCCAACATTCAGGCATGCGTCAGATACCAATGTTCCATATGTTGAAGCGTCTTTAGGGGGGGGGGGGAGGGCTTAATGTCGTGTCAAAATGACTCCAGGGATTCGAATACGCGACACACGGAGCCCTCCAGAGGTCGCATCGGAGCGTCGCGAGAACAGTGGAAGGCTTCGCCGAAGGCCGGCAGGTGGCGTAGCGCGAAGTTGACGCGCTGCTCGGGTGGCAGCCGGGCGTTGATGACGTAGTCGTGCGCCTTGTGTGCGTCGTCGCTGCATTCGCAGTTGTCGCGCGCAAAGTAGGCGAAGAAAAGCTGCTCTGAAGTCAGGTCCGGAAGGGGTGCGAAGCGGAAGTCGTACTTCCAGATCCGCTTCACGTGTAGCAGCTCCTGCGGGCATTCGAATGTGATCTGCTAAAACCTATGGCAGCAAAAAAAAAAAAGGAAAAAAGGAAAGCCTGAAAACGAAGGATGCTCTTGTTATCGTTCAAGTATGCAATTTAACTTTGATATAAGGAAACTAATAGATCTTATATGGCAAAAAAATTACAGCGCCATTTTGTGTATTCGCGTAACACAAATTGAAGGCGAATGCTATCTTCATTTTCTTCTCAGTCAATGTACTGATCATCTTCCCCTTTCCCCCCCTCCTCTCGGAAAGCTTTCTGAACACACTTCACCAAGTCTTGCACAGCCCTCGTGATCGGCCCACATTTCACCAAGCACCTTGTCATATAGTGACGTTACGACAACGTCACGTATTCTGGTAACCTGTGTCGTCAAGGTGACGTCATCACGTGATGACGCTTTCTTCATTGCTCGTGTTGACAGCGCGACACCGACAGTCAGCTTTCGCGTTTGATAAGTAAGTCATCTAAGACTTTGGCCTTAAAGGAGTGGTGACAGGAAATTTGTTAACCTCTGCTTTTTTTTCTCTTAATCAGTTGCTACTGACTCGTTAATAGCGGCAAGAAAACTCATTAGCCCCAGCGCGAGACGAATGTTTAATTATATGCTCCTTGTTACGGCAGGAGGCAGTTTCGATTTCGAAGAGCACGCGGTGGCCCCGTGAAGTAGTCGGCCTACTCGTTTACAAATACTATCAGGTGACCGCGAGAGCCACTGACGTCACTGGCCACCTTCTGCCATGTTGTCAGCGCTGCTGTATCGTCTGCTGTGTTGAGCGCTGCAACTGCTTGTTTCGTCAATCGTCAAACAGCGTTGCTTATCTAATGAAGCGATGGACGAAAGAGCTTGCAGGAGTGTAACAATCAGTCAGAAAAGCTCCATTCACTTCGCGAATCTTGCCGGTGGCTGCGATTTTGTTCTTGTTCTCGTCGGCCAACTGAGGCGACGTTTTCCGTGATGTTTGGAGCAGCCGCAGCACTACCTAATTACATAGATTACCTAATTTTAATAATCTAAAGGTGTTGGTTGACGGCTACAGCAGTAGCAGCAGCCGTGAAGCCGGTAGCGACATCTTCTAAAGTTTTGTCCAAATAAAATATTTTTTTTTTTCAATTTGCGCAGTCGCGTTCCTGTTCTAGTCGAAAAAAAAAGGAATGAGAATAGTGTGAGTTGCTAATTATCTCACTGCCAATGCTTTACACAGAGTCAGTTGGCAGATAAGTCGCTGCAATGTTATGTTGGTAGGTCTCTGGTTAGGCTATGCATCGTCACGTGTCGCTATCAGCGTTGTCCGTCTCGTACACGCCTCCGGTAACCCGGCCGAAATTCGTGACGTACGTTGTTTACAAAACGGCCCCGCTTGATGACATCATCGCTTTTTGCTTCTATTTTCTATCGGCTATTTTACAAAATTCAAAACTCAATAAAATACTTTTCAGGCTGTATTTTTGGCTGAAATTGCACAAAATGGCACCTATATGTACTCATTAGTGTGATGCAACACTAAAATAGTGTCCGAATCTTTCTGTCACCACTCACCACTCCTTTAAAAGAGCTTTATTGTATCGGGCGTAAAACCCGTATCGTCTGCAACGTTGGTATGGTAACTACGAGTGACGCAGCCAACTCAGGGCTTAAGAGGCAGTATATTTTCTGCTCTCATGCAGATTTTCGTCCATTTGTTATTCTCACCCACCTGCTGATGACTTGTACCCCCAGTTACTTCCGTAAGTGAGCGGTTCGCAATTTCTTCAGGCCTGTTTCCTTGACTTCACGTGTACGCTTGTGAGGTGTGGATAATTATGCACTGCAGTTGAGCATTATAGTTGTGCATTGATTGGTCTCTACTCAATGGAACCTTCGAGTGCCTTCTGTGTGTGCACCCGCACTTATCTACACTCGTCGAAGCAAGGTTTTTCGCGAACTGTGCCACCGCCATCTCCACCCTTTCCTCTGTCTTTAAAGGAGGGCCAATCTCTGCCATCCTGTAAGCCTGCATCATATTTTCTTTAGCTTCCCTTGCCCAATGAAGAGACCTCTATTTTTTTTAGTTCTAACCTTTACAATAATTGTCTACGAATACACCACGTGGCATTTACAAACGTAAGTGCACCTACCATAGTTACTCCTTTCTCTGTTTCTCGTATTTCCTGGTTCCTGGCACATTTTATTTTGCATTCATTTGATTGTGGCTGCAAGCGGCAGTGCCTGCGAGGATTTTTATGAGGCTAACTTCAGTAATATCACCTAAACTTAGCAGCTGGCGTAATATCGTGAGCTACTACGTAATCATTGCATTTCAAAATTACGTAAGTTTGGGCCTGCTGGTATTCTGTATCAGCATTTGGCGCCCATACAAGACAACTGTTAGCGGCTGTATTCGTTGATTTTCACTTGTTTCATGTCGTGTGTGTGCGCTTAGATGCTGCAATGTATCTAGTTTCTTCTTTATTTTTCTTACGCAGCTTGCACTAGCGGCGCAAGGCTGAAATCATCAGCGGAGCTAGTGTTCGACCGAGCTAAGTTTTGCTGATAATGCCAAGTTTTCGCTAGTAGTACAAAGTATGTGCAGACTTGGCTAGATATGTCACGTGACTACCCGTTAGGTGATGTGATTTGTCACGTCACTATCTTTCAAGGGGTTTTTGGCGGGAACATGTCACGTGATTAGCTATTATGCGTTGTTGCTTGATTTTAATCACGTCACTTAATGTCACGCGATTTGTAGTCACGTGACTAGATTTTGCGTGGTGTTACTTGATTTTTATTTCCGCGAGCAGTTACGTGATGTTACATTATTTTAGTCGCGTGACGTGTCACGTGATGTTACGTGATTCTTATTCACCTGAGTGTTGTTACGTGATTTATTAGTCACGCGACTATTTGTAACGCGGTGTTACGTGATTTTAGCCACGCGCCTATATGTTACTTGATGTTACGTCATTTGTAGTCAGTGGCTAGTTATTACGTGGCGTTACGCGATTTTATTCACGTCACTACTTATTTCGTGATGTTGCGTGACCGTTAATCGCCTGACTAGTTGTTATGTGATGTTACGCGATTGCAGTCTCGTGACTTGCAGTTACGTGATGTTACGTAATTTTATCATAGTTTTTGCATTCCACGCGAGACAAATCCGCGCACGTCTTGTGGAAGCAAAGGAGAAGTCGAAGAGGACGAAGAGAGCGCGCAGCGGTACACGATGATGATGATAATTCCTGTTCTCACTACCCGGCGAAACGAAAAGCTTAAAGAGCACCGCTCTTAAAACCTCCTGAAATAATGTATGTGATGCCAACACTGCTTCTGGCATAACCTTTGTATGCATAAATACAACGACGTTGCTATAACTTTATTATGCGTTGAGGGTACCCTCCTGAACCTTCTTGCTACCTCGGTGAAATCATTTGCATACGTGATCGCATAGACACTCCTTAACTAGATTGCTTAGCATTGTAATCTGCGTGGACACTCTCTTGTTCGTCATTACATTAGTGTTCTTTTCTAAACGGTAGTGTGGCACTTATTTCGGAAAAGGAAATGTAGACTCCAACTTGACGTAGACTCTCCAACTTGACGTCTATTCCTACTTCCGTACCGGGGCATTACCTAACTTCCTTTATGCCAATAGCACTCAAGCGCGCTCAAAATTTCGGTAGGAACTACAACTGTATTATTAGGGTAAGACGGGGCAAAGTGAGACGCGAGGCAAAACGCGACACTTTGAATTTGCCGCCCCCTACAGCTAATACAAAAAGTACCTTTTCTTCGTTTCTCTATTTCAGCGATAGGTGCCAGTAGTTTACGACGTTTTTTTTGCGTGTAAAAATTGATTGCTCACAGCGCTCGCGCGGGAAAAATTGCGCGGCTGACGTCTGTGTGTTCGTGACACGCCAAAATGTGGCGAAATTCTGCTCGGCCAAATTTTCGGATCCGTGCATGAAGCTACTCCGGCGTCAGTACAGTACAACAACGTAAGTATTAATATTGTTACTTTATACTACAAGCTACATTTCAACAAAAGTTTAGTTCATTTGGTGCGTGGGCCAAAGGGCAAATTTTTTTTAATTCGGGCATGTGAGAGGGGCAAAGCGCGACAAAAAGGCATTGAATTGCCTTAGAGAGTGCCTTATTAAATGAACCATTTACTTACGCTCATTATGTATAACATGTTTTTTAGGATGGTACGGACGTACAAGAGAATGTCACCTAGAGTTTCCTGGGAGGAAAATGACATGAAAATGCACTGAGTGCTTTTTTAGGAGTTTCAGAGCAACACAACGTCACGTTCTGTTTGGATTCAATGCGTGGAGTGCAAAGACTGCGCTCATGAAGACTGCGTGGTGGCCCACGGAGTGAATTTGAAGTGCTTCTACTGCAAGAACTCAAAGGATAAAATTTTTTCACACTGTCTCGTTTTGCCCCGCAGGTTGGGGCAAAATGAGACATGTGGTGTATTTTTTGTTTCTTTTTAAAATAAACTTTTGAACAGCCGCAACATCGCCATATTTATGTACCGCATACCTTGTACTCAAAAGAAAGTTCCTGCATTGGTTTTTTATGGTAACAAGGGAAATAAAAGAAAGTATTCGCCATTTTCAAATTTCTGTCGCATTTTGTCCCACCCTACCCTACTTCCGGTCTTCGTTTACTCTCCAGTTTCTAACATCTCTCCGGTCTACAATTTATGCTTCCGGTTAAATATAGCGTGTTTAATCATTTACAGTTAGCGTCGATTGCCTCCAAAGTCTCACGTTACCTTTACAGCTGACATTAGCCGCAGTGCTGATATGGATGGGATCCCGGCACTAACACACTAGTTGAAACCTCATAATCCGTCCAAAATCGGAGTGCACGTTTCATCCTTTCAGACTATGCAAGCACATCTAGTGTATCATCTATGAAAACAGTTTTGAGCCTTCCACTTCTTTGTTCGCGCAGGAAAGTGTCTCGTCTTGTTCTTTTTTATAAAATTTACCACAATCCACAACTAAAACAAGACCTTCTTTCCTAACCACACTACATGTCATATAGATGTGACCATCCCCACAAAGTACACATTCCTTTTTCACATACCAAGTTCTTTCACGATTCCTTTATTCCCACTACCTCGAACGAATGGAACCACCTACCCTCCTCTGTTGCCCAATTGACCGATATCACTGCTTTTAAGGCTGCTGTTGAATGCAATGTTTACTCTTAGCAGCATTTTTCTTTGTTCCCTCTTATTTTTCTTATTACTATGTATACTCTTACCCACTCCCTTCTGTAACGCCTTCGGGCCCTGAAGATACTGAAATAAATAAATAAATAAATAAATACCGTAAGCCTCATATAACTGGCTTTAGACCAACTATACCTTTTCCTCGCCCCTCCTAAAGCTCACGCAATAAAACCTTATGCTGTTACAGACGCAATACAGACGTCCTTAGAACGAGTAGGCTCAGTGACCGCTTATTGGCACCAGGTTTCAACGGAGCGTACGCTTCATCGCGAGTTAAAGCTTGAGCTTGCCTCGTACCTTGAAGGCAGCGTGGGCCAAGATGACGGCGGCTGTTTGCGCGAGCAGCACGTAGCGGGCGCGATCGGGATCGACGAAGCCGTCTTCGCTGCCCTCGCGCAAGGCCAGCGGCAGGTTGCGGTAGTCGCGCGCCAGGCAGTCGAGCAGCTGGTCGAGCTTGCGCACGGCTGTGTCGGTGAAGCGCAGCAGGGCGCTCTCGTCCGCCGCACCGTCCTCAAACAGCGCGGGCACCAGGCCGGCGTAAAATCGAGTCGCCATTCGGGAAAGCTCGAATGTGAACACGGTGCCGTTGCCTGGCACGGTCGTGTTCACAATGCCGAACGGCACGTACACCGCCAGGTGGCCCGGGTTAAACCTGCGGGCCCGGTGCGGCGCTAACAGTGTCACGACGAAGCGTGTGCCAGCACTTGGAGCAAAGGGGAAGGGATGTGCATCTCCTGTGGGGGCTCGAAAAAAATCTACGCAAGGCATACGTCGGCAAACTCACTCATGACTCACGAGTCGACTCTCTAGGACGCCCTCAGACTCAGATCAAGCCGTGAGTATGAGTGAGTCCGGCCGAGTAATTCTGAGCCCGAGTGATTCAGGCTGAGAAACGTTTTAGTGAGTCCGAGTGAGTACGACTGCGGAAAACTTTATTGAGCATGAGTATGAATGAGCTCTCAGCGCAAAATACATTTCTAGAATGAGTCTGAGTGAGTACCATAACGCCGACTAGCACTAGAGCGCAATGTGAGTAGCATCTCAAAGCACATTATCGTTATTCGTTTCAGCATAATAAGTACGTAACAAGATGCCGTGCTAGAGTGTAGACGCTCGTGCGCGCCCCCTCTACCACAGCCATGGCACTAGGCAACTGCGCACAGACGCCGCGAAAAGGATAAATGAGAAAGTTCATGCCTGGTGGTGTCGTTTCACATGACTTTCCGATTGACAGCGAGAGGATTAGCTAATTAGCTGATTGGCAGTCGTACGCCGTACATCAACGTCTCTTTCAACACGCACGCCACCGTTTCATCTCATGACATAGCTGGCGCCTTTAGCCTTTGATGAGTCATGTTGCTTCGTAGGTGCAGATGTCACAATTTGAGTTGTTCACCGACCACTCTAGCTAAAGCCGCCACGTAGATTCCCATCTTTGCGGCTTTGCCTACCATAATTGTTTTCTCATGATATGTGTACTGGCAGGGCGCTATAGTCGTACAAATCAGGTCGCAAGCAAGACGGCTTTCTTTAGTTTGCTTATAGACTGAAGTGGATGTTCTCGCGCTAATGCAACGAAACGCTGCCATGTGCATACGGAGAATAATAGTCACTTAGGCGCTGATATAGTGGGAATAGCTTTTGAAGCAGTACGCAGCATAGGTGTGCAGTGTGTTGAAAGCTATGAGGCATTACGTTACTATCGGCACAACAGTGCAAGAAAGAGTAAGCGATTTTTTTCCCTGTGGCTTATGGCTCTGGTATCGCTGTGGAGGTTTTAAACTTACCGCAGTGCCAAGAAGCATTTTTGCTTGCTGCTCGAGACATTTGAACAGATGTTCGAGGAGTGAATGTCTGGCACAAATGGCAAATGTATACACGCGCAGACAACCGCCAGAATGAAGGATCAAAACCCCCATCACTTCACACGTTTTTCCAAAAGAAAGGTCATTGCAACACACATTTTAATCCTGGCCAGACGTATGGCGGGATCATTACTGTATTCGTCATTGCCACCCTCTTGATCTCATTGATGCACCGAACTCTAGTCTGGTTGAACGGCGCCACTATAATCAGACTTGTACGCGTTACAGAAAATAAGTAACCGATTACAATTACAATTACAACCTTTAAAACATAATTGGTCAGAGTGGTCGATTACAGCCCCAGAAAAGTAACTGAGCAATTACAGAAAGGTAATCGAATACTTTTGCGTTACTTTCCTTCAAACGTTTGTTGCCGTAACACATGACACAAGTTTACTCAAACTACAACGAACTAGTGTGACTTGCATTGTAGAGAAAAGGTTGGAGACTTGCGTGAAGGCTGGGGGGCTTACTGTGGCTTCTGTGGTAATTGGTACACGTTGTTAACTTTAGCATGAGTTGTATTTCAAAGTTTTCGCCGCTTATTATTCCACGTTTCCTTGTTAAGAGGTCAGCTGCTACCCTGAACACTCAGTGCGTGCGCTGGAGTGAAGGGCGGTGTTATAACGTAGGAACACCATGCGCACTAGCTCGTAGTTGCTAGCGTTCACGTCCTCTACGAAGCGTCGGGTTACGCTGTTGCTGGCACTCGGGTAAGGTGTTGCAGGTATGGACAAGGAAAGAAAAGGGAAAAATAGGCTCTGTAGGGACCCCCCGCCTGACAGGACGGGGGGTCTCTACAGAGCGGTCGCATATTGTTCGGGACGAAAACTGCCATAGAAGACTGTATACAACTTGATATTAGAAAAAAGTAACTGTATTACCAGTAATCAATTACAAAAATGTAATTAAATTACCCAGAACGTTACAGTTTCGAAAAACCATTCGATTATATTACAAAATTACAAAAATCGTAAATGATTACACGTAATCGAGAACTTGTAACGCGTCACATACAACTCTGACTAAAATGCACGCAACAGAACTATAAAAATACAATAAACGATGACATTGCTACCACTCTCTCGTATTTCGGAATTAGCTGCACTACATTCGCGAAAAGAAGCAGTAGCAGCAACGGTCAAGCCTCCTGGACATAAGAGTAGCGCAGCGTCGTGCTTACCTGGCGAGGGTCCCGAAGGCGTCGCCCACGTCTCGAGGACGGGTATGGCGCGTGAACTGCACCAGCCGCTGGTTCTGGTACAACCTCGAGGCTTCGTGTAACATGTGTATCGGTCCGCCGGACGGCGGCAGGGCACCTCCCGCGCAAGAGTCTCGATTCAGCGACCACTGTGGGTAAAAGCGGGCCAGCCGGAGGCGCATGAGCATAAAGCGCGTCACGCGGTGCGTCGCACTGTCCATCCATGCGTAGTTCCGTGAGCTGCGGAAGAACAGGCTCTCCAGCTGAGACAGCCAGGCGCGGCTAGTAAGGTGACTGCCACTGGCGATCGTGAGCCTCGCATGCGCCTTCACTACGCACACCGGGAGCACCGAGGCGACGGCGCGCAAACAAAGAACCCATTTTGTCATCGGCGAGAGAACGCGGCCAAGGGACTCGATGCTGTGCAGCCGCAGCAAGTTCGTAGTTTTTGGTAGGAAAGGCGCTAAGCGGACAAGCAGGCGGAAGCCCAGGTAGTTCATGACAGCGCGGGGCCCGACTTCGCGGAACAAGCCATTTAGCTCGTGCTCAAAGTAAGTGGGATTTCTGTACTGCACCGTCACGTTGCTCTCGAGAGTGCCTTCGAAGACAACGGTGAGGAAGTTACGAACACCGCTTTCTAGGTTATTTACCGTAACGAGTCTCACCTCCAGGCCTGGGAACATGGGCCTCCGTTTTGCGACGCTTTTAAATACGGCCATAACATCTGACATGAGCACGTAGATCATGCCCGAACTCTGCGTGAGCTGCGCCGATTCGGTAATGGCACCTCTGAACATGGAGACAATGTCTTTGTGCTGTTCGTCGTCTCGAAAGAACAGCGGCTGGGGCAGCTGTAACTCGATTACGTGTTTTCCGAAAGTCTTGTCAAGCGCAGCTTCAACGCCGAGTAGAGCCGCTAGACCAAACTCCCGCGAGAGTCTTGCAGCGACGGACCACGCGTCGAACTCGCTCACGGTCACTTTGCTATCGGCTGGCCACTGACCGAGAGGTGGCCACATAGAGAAAATATGCCTCAGCTCCGTGATGCTCGAACTGGTGTGGGAAGAAACACAGGACTCGTAAAGTCGTTTCGCTTCGATCACGTCATCGTGCGACGAGTCCAGGATGTACTCAAGCACCTTGGTGTGCATCGAGTCCTGCAGCAGGGTGTCTACCGACGTCGCCACGCCGATGCCCATCGCTGGGTTGTGCATTATGCGCTCCCAGTGGCGACAAACGTACCGGTAAAAATTGTCACACGGCGACACGTCGCGGCTCAAGAGCCCTGCAACGTGTTCTCCTTCTTTCACGCAGTAGTCGGTCGAGCAGATATACACGTTGGACCGAGGAGCCACTGAAGGCTTCGTTGTACCAGGATAATACGGAGGCCAAGTCGGAAACCCGGAGCTGGGCCAGGCCGTTGGCTTAGGCCCGTACTTGGGATTCGTGAGGAAAACCAATAAGCAAATCCACAGGATGCACAGGATGCCAATGACGACGACCAGGTTACTCTCCGGATATATTACGGTGGTTTGCTTCTCGAGTTCCCTGAGTATCTCGTCCATGTCCTGCTTGCTTTCGGTGTCCGGTTCTTCAACAGCGACTACCGCCACGGCTACTGGGGCGTCGTCTTCATCCTTCGGCTCAGCTTCCGTCTTCCGCTTAGAAACTTGCTCCTCCTCGTCCATGCTAGACGCCTCTGCTGAAGCAGCTCTCGGGGCATCGGTAGATGGCTTAGATGTCACAGACGATTTCGACTTGCCTTTGCTGGGCTTATGTTCACCAGCAACGGACCCTGCGGACGGCGACGGCATGGCGTACGGAGATCCCCGAGCGGAGGCGCTAAACTGCTCCCCTATTGCCCCGACTGCCGTTCGGGATTCACCTGAATCCGACGCACTTGTTTGTACGTCCGCTTTAAGCTTCTTAGTGCACATCGTTCCAGCCTCCGCCGAGGTCTCCCTTTCCGTGTTCTCCTTATCCAGCTGCCTCGCTGTTACCGCTGAAGGACGACGACTGCCAGCAGTGCTAGCTTTTCTCTCTTGAGGCACCAAAAATTCGTATACTCTCGGTAAAAAGCTCCGCACTGCGGACTGTCGTCTCGAACTCCGTCCTGACTCGGGCTTTGATTCCCTTCTGGCTATAGTCGTCACTCCTTTCTCCACGGGTGACACATCTCCTGACAAGGGGCCAGACTCGGGGCTTCTAGCGTCCGCGTCTGCAACATCTCTGGATAGCCGTCTTCTTGGACCCTTTTGGGAAACGTCGCTATGAGGGGAAATCGAGACCAAGCCAGGAAATGGAGGAGACAAAAGCTCGGACACTGGCTTAGGCTTCGACGCTTTCGCAGCATCGCGACTCGTTTTAGAACCGGAGGCCCTTCGTTGTGAGAGCCAAGACGCCGCTTTCGACTTGCCTGGCAGTCTGCGAACGCTCGCGACCGACACCTTTGAAATCGCCTGCGCTTGAGGTGCAGTAGAAGAGTCGGAGGAGGGTTCCAGAGCGACCGTCCCTTTTGTATCCGACGAACCCGTCCGTCGTGCAGTCAAAGACTCCCTCCGTGCCGCCGTGGATGAAACTTTCGCCGTAATTTCTTCCTGCGTCTTGTTGTGTAGAGAGGTTCTAGACGGTGACACCTTTTCAAGGGATGACGACTTTGTCTTGTGCCTCTTCTTTTCGCTGAGCGCAGTGAGAGACCTGTGCAATCGCTTTTCTGCCGCCTTCTTTGTCGACCACGAGAAGTTGGTCTCATACCCGGCATTAACTTGGTTTGTGGACCAGGTCATGTCCACATAATAAGTGCCCGAGCCCCCTTCTCTCTCGGTGTACGTCCTTTGCCACTGACCTGCGCCGTCTGGGCATGCCGAGGTGCTCTGAGTCCACTGTGCCACCTGCGTGATAATTCTGAGTGTCGCATTCGTCGTAGAGTTGAAACAATCGCTATCATATTTTTACAGATTTGTATGGTTCTTTGCGCAGCTATCGGTATCGACTATGCGGCTTAACTTCCGTCAAACATTTATTGCTAATTACTCGGAAGACGTGGTCTAGACAATATACGCCCCTCTCTGTATGTGGTGACAAAAGTTTAATGTTGAGACATATTCACAACAAAAGTGAATTTGTAATGTGTCATCTTCTGCTTTGTTTCAATGTGTTTCAGTTCCGCTGCATTTCTTTCTCTACACGGAACAAAGGCTCACAAATATACATTTCTGGCCTTCATTACACTTAATATATCTTAAACGAATTATTCAGATGCGACCAGAACTGAATTTCAGACCCAATTGTTCTTTTATATGCAGTATCAGCATTGCAGGCTGCGCAGTATAAAGGTTGCAGTTGCCAGTACTTCTTTTTGTGACCAGGATTATAGCGAAGCGCAGATATGCGTTAAGTTTGTTTGCCTGAAAGTCTGTTTGCCTAAAAGCCTGAATCGAGCGCAATATTTATTTTGGTGCCTGGATTTCATCGTAAAGGAAGTGATGTGGCCCATCGCTCAGCGAACTCAACCTTAGTATTTCTTTTTATTTTTGTCGAGTGTAATCAGTTTCGCTAACAAGTATTCAACTGACCTCGAATGCAGACCGTTGGCACCCAAAAGGGAATCATTTGACAAGTATTCTCGAAGTATGTTTTTCGATACTCTTTTAAGTGGCACTGCTCAGTAGGACCAAAAGTACGGCAGTGTGTGCAAACATGACTTGTCAAATCGCACAATCATCAAAGGCGCAATATTGCAAGATATATCGGTAATTATGTTTGACCGATTGTCATTCTGGGGCATTGCAAACCCTTCTTATTGTTTCTGAGCCCTCAACATCTCCCTTTCCCCGCGTCTTGGTAGCTTTGCAACAAAGGCCAAGACCTGCGGCTAGGAATTTGACCTGCGTCCTAGAGTTAGCTGCTAACCTCGAGAATGCGGGTTCGATTCTGGGCCGTTGTGTCCGCATTTAGGTGAGGCCGCACTTAGAGAACGCCAGTGTGCTTAGATGTCTTCGCACGTTATGGAATCCCGCACGCTCAAAACTAATCCGCACACTTCCAACACGAGGTGCCTGATATCATATCGCGAAATTTCACTTCACTTTCCTCTCTCTTAAGATACAACAATATAACAAACAGAGGCAAAGGACTAAGAAAAATGATGTGAAGGCTTTTTGTCAATCTCGTTTCGAGCATCCTTCGTCATGATGAGCTCAGTGAAAATTCATTCCGCTTTTTAATTTTATTTACGCTGAACCCTCCGCCGTTTTATTTTGATAGCGATTATATGGACACTTAAGCACATTTTTCGCCATCGCCGTCCCCGTTGTCGTGATGTTCCAGATCGATAACATCGCCCCGCGCGTCGTATGCTCTCTATGAGCGAGTGAAAGCGTGCCAGGACTACGGACGATCACTCCTCAGGAAGACATATCTAAAGGCGTGCGGAGATACAAGTCGGAGGGGGTTCCGTGGCTCCGGCAAGGAATGCGTACTTTTATTGACGGGGTGTAGTCGCCCGCTTTCGCACAAGCCGCATCTTTAGAGGAGATCAGTGGACGGCTCATATCTTTTTATGTGTTGTGCTCTCATCGCAGAGGTCGCGTTAAAGCCATAGAGAGGACGAAGACAACTTCGCTCGCTGAAGCGGCCGCGTTTCCTAAAGGAATGACCTACCAGCCTCACTTCGTATAACAGTAGAACCTGTTGCTATCGAATTCACTGCTTTGCTCTGGCTGCGAAACTGACTTTGTCAAGGTGGTGCCATGAAACGTGCTCCTTGAATATCGCAAAAAGCACGCGATTTACGTTTAACTCTAGTCTTTATGAACTGTTTCATAATCACTTCTGCGTGTATACATCCCTCGTAATATAGAGCACTGCAGTACCAAAACAACGTGCTCACCGACACAACAGAACTAGAATTTCGACTACTCCAAGCCGACCAGGCGCTCAGAGGGACAGCTGACCGCGCTGTCCTTAGTTTTTTTAGCGCCATGCATGCTATATGAACAAATTCTGCGTCCGAGTCAACTTGTTCATTTAAGTTCTGTTTCCGAGCTCAGCCGCACGAATCCGGGACCGAACCCGTCACTCACGCCGTGGATTTAAGCCTTCCGAAAAGGACGCGAGCTTTCTACGTGCGTTCATACATGGCTATCGCCAATACATGACATTACCTTTTGCTGTCCGACAGGAGGTTGCCGCTTCAGCTCCCGCAATATTGGTACATCTCGCCGAGACATCCTGCAGGGTTAGCGAGCAACGTTTTGTTCTAGTTCCTCAAATATTAACCAGCACGCCTACAAAAAAATTTCCTCAACAAGAGAAGTAACAGTTCTCGACTGCTAGTATGCCATGGAACCTTCACGTTAAAGACAGCCGCCGATCACCGACGGCTGCCAATTGTATTCCTTTATTCCAAGACACGCATGGCGATTTAAGGGCTTGGCATCTCGTATGCGGTAACGCACGCCTACTTATTTGGCATATAGATGTCCCGCCTGATAACAATGTCAAATAGATCGAAAAGCAGTTGCAATATAGATGTTCTATATGATGACAATTTCAAATAGTGGCAAAAGCGTATGCGATATGGATGTTGTTTCTCATAACAATATTAAATAGCATGAAACGCAACCTTCAGTAATGTTATTTCGAAGTGATGAGGCTAAATTCCGCATTATCCTAATATCTTACAACTTTTTCTTAGTGCCTTTTTCTTTCCTGGATTTCACTATCGCCTTTCATACAAATGCATGCTATTTTTTCCATAAGCACGGATTCATTTGCAATGTTTATATAAATTTTATTTATATTGGAGGCGCTATTTTAAAACGCTGCATGTAAGGTCTTGGCATCGAACAAAGAAATTTCGCACAAGTTAGCGTTTGGAAAGCTGCCTTGGATTCAATTTCTCGTAGTCACCATGTCAACACGGACGTTTTGTAGGTTCGAATCTTGTCCAAGCAATAGTCAGCTCCGGCGGCACACAGGTAGACTTGTAACCGGGTTCCAAATGGTTTCTTAGTATTGTAAGCTCTCTTTGGCTGAACATTAGGTACTGTGTAAAAAGTGAACGAGCAATGCATTATAGCAGATTTCCAGTAATTCAGGAGGCTTTAGTATATAGAATTTTAATAAGTCAAGCTACAGACCTAAAGTCCTTAACTAGTTCAGTAGCTGTCGTGCTTGTAAGGTACACATGTAAGAACGAAGAAACGTACCATGCAATGGGACTTACTAATCTATTTGCGCTTATGTTTCACTGGTGCCCGTTCCCATCACTCCTGACTGCAGCAATAGTACCGTACAGCAAATTGGTATGGCCATTGGGGAGTTATGCCACATAATCTTCCTTGCAATATTGCCTTACTCCCCGAGGTTTTCACAAGCACAATCGATGCATACTCGTCCACACGCGTTACATCGCGCCTTGCAGGAAGTTTTGCTATGGCACAATGATCAATTCAATTGAGCCTATTGGGCTTTGTCATAACATTGCATTATGTATCGCGTAGTCTCCTGGCCGCGCCACGAGATTTCGCGTGAACAAATTCATGAAAATGAGAACACGGAATGGTTCTGTGACCTACGATTTTATTTACTCACAGAGTACATAACTGTCGAACACTAATTTGCGAATCAGCACTTATGTGTCGTCCCCAGAGTGAAGAGGCGAATTAGGTAATCGCTGATATTTAAAAGCAAATTTATCCAAAGGTATCGTATTCTAGCCTGCTCACCGTCGTTTTGCGCATTGCCATATTTCATCTTGTGTCTGACTCCCTAAAGTTTATTACTTGATTAGATACTCGTTGCAAAGACAACCAGGGCTGTTTTCGTCACACTGCAGTTGACGTAGATATGACTGCCACGTGATAATCGCAAAATTTATTCAAATATATGCCGGCGGTGCTCACAGCAAGTTTCCAAGTTCGACCGTGCTGGCTCTTCGAGCAGTAGGCGTGCTTTCTACGATGTTTTTCTTGAAGCGCCCCTTGTGCTCAGTCGCTACGGCTGGCTCCGAAGGCGCGTAAACTCTGAAAAATAGATAGATAGATAGATAGATAGATAGATAGATAGATAGATAGATAGATAGATAGATAGATAGATAGATAGATAGATAGATAGATAGATAGATAGATAGATAGATAGATAGATAGATAGATAGATAGATAGATAGATAGATAGATAGATAGATAGATAGATAGATAGATAGATAGATAGATAGATAGATAGATAGATAGATAGATAGATAGATAGATAGATAGATAGATAGATAGATAGATAGATAGATAGATAGATAGATAGATAGATAGATAGATAGATAGATAGATAGATAGATAGATAGATAGATAGATAGATAGATAGATAGATAGATAGATAGATAGATAGATAGATAAATTCGTGCCGTAGTTTCTGCAGGGAAGCAACTGGTGCTGAAGGAAGAATGGCAACAATGACTCGGCAGTGACATTGAATGCGACACGTTCGTTTGTAAAAGGGAGAAAGCTCCGCACTGCGATGCGGTGGCAAGGACATCAAATCTCTGTGCTCGCCCCTATACTATTTAACCTCAACGTTCGGTTCGACTGCACGCCTTTCAGCGCACTGGTGATCAGCTTTAGAAGCATGAGATGTAGAATCGTTACCAGCAAAGGGACCATATGCCGACGTCGGCTAGAAATTTGGCCACATCGACCCTTATTCAGACACTGCTGCTTCATTTGTTGCTTCATGTATAGGAGGCTCACAGAGTGTGAATAACATAGGAGTGTGAATAACAGAACTACCATCAAATAGCACCTGCGCACCAACCTGACAGGATGCGTGTCCTCCTCCCAGTACAGCACACGCCCGCATGGTACGTCCGACTCGGACTTTTTCCTGCCTGCCTGAAAAGCCGTCTGAGGGGTCCTGGAGAACGCGGCGGTGGTGGCGGATTGGCGACGGCCGGCGGGAGGTGGGAACAAGGGCTCCGATGATGAACAGCCGGGAGGCCGTATCTCCTCGTAGGCGTCCAGCACGATGCGTCCGCCGCCCATTGTTCCCGCTGGGCGCTCGGCGCCGGCGTGTGTGGACGCCTGGCTGCCGGCAGCGGCGGGCCCATCACGCAGGAAGCCCGACGGTGGCTCCTGAGCGTTTGTTGGTCAAGTTTCAGTCTTAGTTCATTATTTGTTCAAAATACATGGGTTCATTCTCATGCACCCGATGAATTTTCATCTCTGCACACACTGCTTCTCCCAATAACACATCGATAATAGGACCCAGCCTTACTATGAACGACATTGCAGAAGTAACCAAACCCAACGTGTAGAGATCGTGGCCAGTGTTACGTTGAATATCGTGATTCTATTCAGATCACTTAAGCAGCGCTGTGCTTACAGTTGGGGGTTGGACGGCGCAGAGCACAGTCAGGGTACTTAAGTGCAATAGAGCAAAGTGCTTTGCATCCACCATGGCTGCGTAATTCGTGTATTAGGCTTGTGGAAGGCCATTTAGGTGTTCGTTTTACCCTGACTGCTCTTTGCCTATACATCTATAATTCTGACGTTAAGGTGATTTGCGCTCCTGCAGGGGCCCCTGACAAGACTCCATTGCAAAGTTGGCTTATACGCCGCAAGCTCTAAAGTGCCTTCTATAGACCAGAACACAGCGAATTCCACGCGTAGTGCCATATTTGCACCGCGCTTCGCGCCATCTATCGCACACGCGACGAAACAACATGCCCGGGCTGCCATGCCAGCAGACGCTGCACAGAGAAAACAGGAAGCTCCCGAATCTCAGCCCGGCGGAGAGCGTGTTTCCCGTTTTTTCTAGCCTGCACATTTTCACTGCATTTATTGGAACATCAAGAACACCTTGCTGCAGGCTGAAGAAGCAACGATGTCAGGTACGCACGTTGTTACATTCGTTAAAAACGTCCTCGCTGTAGTACGCGTGAGTCATAATTGTAGTGCCGCTCGATAAAGAGTGAAACGATGTTTTGTTGCCGCATATTACAAGTTGCGCACACAGTTTTGTGAAAACTCATCATTTCAACATGCATCGCGAAGTAATTAGAGTACGCCTTGTGGGTAGTTTCGCAGAACGTATTTTTTTTTTTTTTTGTTTTTTGTTTCAGGAGCAATCTTACAATAATGCTCCTTGCTCACAACATTGTGCTATCAGAGAGTATCACGTGCAGTATCGTTCATCGATTCCTTTTGGAAGCTATCTGCGCGATTTTATTCCTGTAACGATGGTGCATTACAAGCGAAAGTGGGCTACCCTTAGTTAAGCCGATATGGAAATGAGCAGAATTCAACTGTCTCTTATTAAATGTGTGCTGTGTAAGTATGCTACAAATTTACCTGCTTGAGCTAGCGCTACGCCTTCGACGTAAAGGACAATGGCGCGAGTACTGTTTACTTACGTGCCAAGAGAGAGAGAATAAACATCTTTATTTTGTTTTCATTCAGGCATCGTCTTTGGGGTGGTCTCCCCATTCCAGGAAACCAATATATGTATTATGTGCAGCTGTATGTCTCGTGTGCAAATAAATTTGTGGACATCAAACACTAAAATGAAAGCACGGAATTCTGGCCAGCTGTTGAGGAACACCGTACCATTTACTAGCGTTTGAAGACGAAAGCTTGTAATGTTGAAGGCAAGGATACCATCAAAGGCACTAAAGCTTGATACCAGGTTGAAATTCGCAAAGGATGCTTATGGCTTTTGCTTGAAAGCGCTACCTTGCACTACATTTTCGACAAAGGAAGCGCTCAAAGGTATTAATTGCACCCCCACACAAAGCTTGCATCTGCCTTCAAACCACCTGCGTGTCACGCAAAGTAGGTTCGTAAAATGGAATAGGTGGGCATCACACCATAGAATACACGCAGTTAGTGTACTTACTCGCGCATTTTGATGCGGCTCCTAGTTTCTCTGCTTCAATTGCAATTATCCATTCGCTACGAAGCTGAGCACACCGCACCGGCAATGTTCCCGTGGATGGTCGTGATCGTAGACAGCGCTAAGTAATATCCTCCTGTTGCTCTGCTTCCTTTGGCATCCAAAGACGACGCAGTAGTGTCCAGACGAGCTTTTATACACAGAAGTGGCATGAACGGGTACTTTTTCACACTTTAATGCCTCAGAAGTGCGGCTTCCCCTGTTTACTTAGGGCAACCCACGCGCGCCTTGACAGTCCGACCAGCCCGGCGTCTGCGTGCGAGAGTATCCGCTCGGCTCACCAGAAGCCTGGGTGCGAGACAGGCTTGCTCTCGTGTATAGGAAAAGCACCACAAATATTTATTCGAGATGACATGGTTTCTTATTAGATCAGAGAAGGAACGGAAAATTCTTGTTACCATGGTTTCAGGACGCAAACGTACGCCACTGTAAACATGCACACACCCCTCCTTGCCTTCGAACAATATCCGTAAGTAGTCTCCCCTTCCTCAAATTTACCATTCCCGAGACGACAGACCGCGTCAAGATCACATGACGAGCCTGTTTTGCAGCGAGGCCTATTATCAATGCACCGCGCCTACCGCACTGCATGATGAAACTATGTCGCCCGTCATCATCGGTGACGTTGCAAGCACTGCATTTGCGTGGAACGTTTGCGCGTTTCTTGAGTGGGCACTCTTTCTTGAGTGACCTTGTCTTTCAAGCTTTTTGTTTAAATTTAGCCTCGTAGATGTTTTACACGTGGTAAACAGCATGAGCTACTCGCCACGCATATCTGTTTTCAACTTCAGTCCCTGGTGTCTGAAGGGCCATATAGAACGGCTTGACGTGCGCACTCTTTCTTGAGTGGCCTTGTCTTTCAAGCTTTTTGTTTAAATTCAGTCACGTAGATGTTTTACACATGGTAAACAGCATGGGCAACGCGCGAGCTACTCGCCACGCATATCTGTTTTCAACTTCAGTGCCTGGTGACTGAAGGGCTATATAGAACGGCTTGACCTACCTGAAAGCGTTCTATCCCAGCATCTGGACTTCCGGGTGCAGGGTCTCCGCCTTCCAGAATCTCTTGGACCCGGTGGCGGTGCGTGCCTCCTTCGGTCCAGACCTCCTCGCGGCGCACGATGGTCCCCTGCTTTGGGGACGATTCGGCAGCAGCCGCGATGCAGGGACACTGCTCGGCGTAAGGAATGGGCCACTCGCCCGGAACACAGGCACCACAAGGACCGCACCAGTACGGGTAGCCTTGTGGCGACCAGGGGTCTACGACATCTCCGAAGTAACTGGTCAAAGAATAACGCGCCATTCGTTGCAGCACGATATTCGCCAAGACGCAGACGACAGAAGGAAACACCGCTTGTATATGTTAAGCTGTAAATTAGTCTGAGGAATTACGGTGCACGTTTGGGCTACATTTGATGGACTAAGTGGTCGCCCGGATACACAGCCAAAGAGAGATACTAACAAATATAGAGCTGCTCCTAGCTACACTCTGTCGTCATGTAGGAGTTGCCGCCTACATTACTTTTTATCGGCAAATCATCTGGCAGATAGGCTTACGCACATACGTGAAGCATCTACGTCTTGAGGCCGGGTTAAGCGTATGCTTCTTCTGAATGAGTTTCATTGTTAATAGGCCAAGTTTGCACACATTTGAGTATTGGTTTTCTGCGATTTCCGGGAATTGTACCCTATGTGCTCAATAAATCTTCCGATTAAAAAAGTTCCATTGCGAAAAGCGTATCAACATTGTTTTGTCTTGCATTCAAACCATGTCACATGAATCCGGGAGATGTAGGCCCTGCGTAGACGTAAGCCCTTTCTGGCTAATTCCAGAACGCTACTATAAAATGATTGGTTATAACCATGGGTACTCTCGATTGCAAAAACACGGTCGTTTCTCGTAAAGGGCAGAGAGGTTTTCGTGATGCCATTCTGCGAGAGAAAACTACATGGTTGCCACCACTTACTCCATGAAAGCGTCCTCTGGGGCTGGATAGTAGACTTGTCCGCACATATCGAAAGGTCCGTAGCCTGCACCGTAGTACTGGTCCCCATCCTCCGGAGGTGGATGCCCGAAACGAGGGTCCCACGGGGCATAAGGGGACCGACGCTGCTCCCTGCTTTCGATTACTTTCGTCGACGTCGTCTCTTCAATGGCAAGGGGCCTCTGCGAAGCATGGCGGCCTTTGCCTCGTTTACCGCGCTTGCTTCGCGAAAACACCTTCCTCGGCTTTCGTCTGGTGGCGCTCTCTTCGTCGTAGGTCTCCTCCTCGTCATCGACTTCGTCGTCATAATAGACGCTTCGATCGTGCGTGCGACCGCGAAGACGTCGCCTGCCTCGCCTCGTCGGTGTGTCCGGGCGGTCTTTGCTCTGCTGCGTGTTGCACTTGTCGCACCACGAGCTCTTACGGCTCGCTTCGAAGCCGTACCGCGGCTTGGAGTCGTCGCAGGCCATGCACTGGTTGCTACTCTCCTGCGCGGCGATGCAGGCTTCGCATGGTGGCTGAGATTTGGCCTGAGCTAGCGGCTGCTGTTGCTGCTGCTCGGCTGCTAGAACATCGAGCAGGACTTTGGCCAGGTCGGTGACGTTGAGACCTTGAACCGTGCCATCGCTTCCGCGTTTCTTGCCTCTCCTCTTGGAAGACCTCTCCTTGGAACCCTTTCTCGTAGTCGACTCTGCTGCCGGAGTACTTGCAGACTCCTTCTGCTCAGCTTCGCTCTGGCGCTCCCCTGTGCTCTCTGCCGCGGCGGCCTGGGTTGACTCGGCCGGCTTCGTGTTGTCGTCAGCTCCGACATTCGAAGCAGACTCGTTGGCGGTCGCGTTCTCGGTAGCAGCGGTGTCCGGACGTTGCTCGGTTTTGACCGTCTTCGAGTCTGCTGTGCCCTTCTCCGTGCTCGTTTCGAAGGAAAAGGCGTCCTTTGCCCCCTCCTTGTACTTCGTGCCGCTGCCGCCTTTCTTGCTCGCTGGAGGCCTTCGGCGCTTTCTGGATGCTGCAGTGCGTAAACATTCACTCAATGTAACCGATCAACACAAAAAACAGCAGTGTTTCACTTTTAGCAACGTGCGCCAACTAGCCCAATAGAATTCTCTCCTGAACCTAATCTTAGTAAGCCTTGGCCGGTCGCTAAAGGTATCACAAACGAAAGCGTGCCTAAGGAAAGTGTCACCGTGACAAAAGACGTGCAAATGAGTTAGCGTATACAATTCAAAATTCAATCATAATTTGATGTTGCTGGTTTATTACAGGTAGTTATTATGCGCGCACTTCATCCCGAGAAACAGCAGGAAGCTTTAAAAAATGACATGCAGCTAAACGGGGGAAATGAGCTCGTGGTGTCGAGGTTAGAAGCTACGAGGAAATATTCACAAAGCGTCTTATGCGAACAAGCAAAACTATTGTGTGGGTTAGCTCTGGCGCTATTCTAACGATATCGTTAAGGTCTATCAGTGAACACGACCAGCACTGAAGTAACTATATTTGCAGGAAAAACGCGATTAAGCCCAGAAAGCGCGACGAGCGACTGCAAAATTCTGCAACCGACTCGGTGACAGAAAAGGAGCCCAAATTCGCTTATTATAAGCGGAACTGTCAACTCTGTTCACATTGTACCTTTGGATGCGTTCGAAGAGCTGCCGCCGTCTCTGCGCGATTTCCGTTTAGTGACGCGCTCGGAGAAGGTACCAGTGTCGGCCGCGATCCTGTCGGTGTCGCCGAACAGCACGTCGGCGTTCGCCTCCGTCTGCAGTCGAAACCATGGTCTTCCATTAGCACGGCAACACGCAGGTGCCCACGAGAACTACACCTGGTATTCTCACGTAAACGCGTCCATTTTAGCCGCGGGCGTCTGCTGTTTGTAGCTGCGTCCGTCTATGGACGTACCGGCGCTCCATGCTGGGGCCCAAACTGACACATCGAAGAATAAGTACCTTGTATTGGACAGGCCTGGTATGAAGAGGTGCAACAATATTGGGCTGGCCGAAAGCTTCGGCAGACGTACTTTCCACGACTTGAAGAGAGAGTCTTTCCGAGAGCTTACTTGTACAGCTGCCCATTTTTTTTACCTGAAAGCGCGAGCGTCGACAACCGAGTCGATAAGCGCGCTATAACGGAGCGCAGCGAGGAAATGAACGAGAATACGCGCATGCGCGCAGTGAACAGCCTTGTGCAGATTTCGTCTGTGAGGCTGTTATGCGAAATATCCCACCCCCACCTGCTTTTTGTCCTGGCTTTCTTGTCCTGCTTTGGCTTGCAGTGGCAGATATCTCTTTTGCCTCAGGAATGTGCTGCGTGGACTACAGGAAAAAGAAAAAAAAAAGTTAAGGAAGCTTCGCACTAGAAGTGCTAAGCCTGGAAAAAGTGCGGAGCTGGGCGGCTTCTTTCTTTCTATTTACTTTTTCTTTCATCCTCTCTTTACTTTTTCTCTCATCGCGCTAGTTTTCTGCATCTTTTTTTGTCTGTTTATTTCTATTTCTTTCTCTTTCTTTCTTTCCTATCTTACGCTCTCTCTCTCTGTTTCTCCCTTGCTTCCTCTTTATTTCTCATTCCTTGCTTCCTCTTTCTCTCTTTCTTTCCCTTTTTTTAATTATCTCTCTCTCTTTTTTCTTCCCTTTCTGCATTTCTGTCTATTTCTCTCTTTCTCATTATTCGTATGCTATGCTACACTCTCTCCCCTCCTCCTTTCCCTCCTCCTCACTCTCACTTCCCCTTTCCACCCCCTTGCTATACGACACCATACAAGGCCATACTATGTCTTGTCAGCGTGCCTTGATAGACGAGTGGTCGAGACGCTCGCCTTCGGACAGGGGGTACGCGGGTTCGAGTCCCGCCGCCTCATGAGGAACTCCTTTGTACCAAGATTTTCTCTTGTTTTACGTCTTTCTTTCTTTCTCTCTTTCACTTTCTTTCTTTTTTTCTCTCTCTCTCTGTACTCCTCCTCTCCTCTCACCCATCAGGGTTATTACAAGCCCCGCCGGATAATTCGGCGCACGTGTTTTGGGAGCGAAGCAGAAGATGAAGAGGACTGAGAGGAAGAAGAGAGCGCGTGCCGATTCATGATGATGATAGTTTTTCTTCGCACTACCCGGCCCAACAAAAAGCTTTAAGAGCTTCACTCTTAATTCAAACAAAAAATGCTGATATGCACGTAGTAAATTCAGCCCCCAGTGTATATCACATCCCATATTTCTCACGCGCAACCTTTTGACGTTTTCTTTAAAACGTGATGGCATCGTTCAGAAAAGAAAAAAAGCATGACAGTAACGGTGCTAAAAAGAAACAGGGGTGGTGTCCTGTTCTATTAATAGTCTAGCAGAAGACCGCTGCACAGGAATGCGGATCGCGCGCACGCGCGTGCGCGCATATCCTCGTTCATTTCGCCGCTGTGCTCTGATATACGGCGCTTATCGATTCGGCGGTGGACTCTCGCACGTTCAGGTTAAAAAAATGGGCGGCTGTACAATCAGATTTCCTTCATCCACTCCCCCCTTCCTTTTTGTCTGGTGAAAGCCACAGAATAACAATTCGCGTGCGCGGTCACTGACTACTTTCAAAGCAGCTCCTATCGTTATCTATCTATCTATCTATCTATCTATCTATCTATCTATCTATCTATCTATCTATCTATCTATCTATCTATCTATCTATCTATCTATCTATCTATCTATCTATCGCTCTCTTTCACGACAAAGGTTGTTTGTCTTGACGGTTACGTGCCCGCTGCTCTGCAACGTCCCCGTCGGGCCAACATGCTCCGCCACAGCAGAGTCACGAAACTGAAATAGGCATTTTACGTTAACCGGCACGCGTCCCTGAACCAGCAGAAAAAACTTAAGAGCCTTCGGTGTGGTTATACTGTTGGAATAGTACATCTGGCTGCGTTAACACAATAACAACGCGGAGGCTGTCGACCATCAAAAGAAGCGCCTCGGGCGCTGGGCGAGACGAGCATAAACTTTTTCCACGCACCGCGTATGGCTGGTTTATGCAGGCACATTCCCCGCCATTGTCGCCCAGACGTGTTATGAATTTTTCGCGTGCAAGCTGCCATTACGAAAGCAAGGCATGTTATTTGGCTAGCCGGTTCATAGATTCAGAAAAATTTTAAACTGCGCAAGGACAGGACGAAAACAGAAACGCATTGCAGACTGCCGTATATTGTTTATACGCAGTTGGCTAACACTACCAACCAATTCGTTATATACAAAATAAGGCCACCTTGCTACCAAAATCAACTCACAATCAAATTATACTTTAAAGTTATTTTTTTCGACCTACAGTGTAGTGATGCTGTGGCGGCAGGATGATTGCTTCCAGAAACGCTAGGTAAAAATTACACATGAGCTGTACCTAAAAATATAAAGCCCCCTAGCGCGTTCGACAGGAACGGAAGTGTCAGCTGTACCTGTGAAGCCATTGGTGAAACCAGATGGTGCCACACCGGGCACGTGCCCCTCCCGAGATTACTGTCTGCCATGACATACATAGCACAAAATGACACTCCTGCACCATCTCCTGCCCGGTGGTTCACACTTAAGATAAAGGACGTGTCCCCCCCTCCTTTGCACCGAAACAAAGGTCTGCCAACGCCCCTCTGCGAAACATCGCCATCATGTCAACCCCACCCAAACAAATCGTGCCCACAGCATCTACACCTTCACGCTGCCTTTTCACAACCTAACCGTAGCAGACATCCACTGTGCCACTGTGCCAAATCTTGCATGCCGCACTGCCCTGGCTTTCAAGTTCTGAACTGAGACTCATGGAAGTCAATCTAAACCCTCACGCCGCCTTCCCACAATCCAAAGTTCGCAAACATCTACGGTCCAAGAGAGGCGGTGCACAAATGTTGCATGCAGCACTGACCTGGCTATCAAGTTCCGGACTGAAATTCACATCGAAGTCGGTCCGCGGGTCTGGCTCGCCGAAGAAGGTCCGGACGTCGGGGTCGTCCTGGAAGAGCGAGCGGGACCGCTCACGCCTACGCTTCTTCTCATCGGCCATGACAACCTAGAAGACTCTTTCTAGACACGTTCACTTCGCTGTGGGGTCCTCGAAATAAGCGAAGGGACGCGCGTGCCTAGATCGCGGGTTTTCTTATTTTTCAACGATGTCTGATTCCCACTACGGGGGACTACCGGTCTAATAGCAGGTAGCAGGTGATTTTCAAATATTCGTTTTTAAATAAGGTTGTCCCCAGTGTTATATTTATAACATTATGATGTGAGTGTGAGATAAAGAAATGAGAAAAGAAATTAAAGTCATCAAAAATATTTAAACACAATAAAAAATTCGGCCCATTCCGCGCGTTGTGAGAATCGTTTTCATGCGAAGCACTCTGCGAGTACTTCTGTGCTGTATTTTATGGCGTTAAGCCATGCGTTACGAGGTGGATCGACGTTTCTTTTTTATAAGTGTAGTAGCTGTGCGCACATCGTAGGTTTACCAGGCACGTCGGCAACGCTCGCGTTTGAAGGGTAATTCATGGTGCGACGTAACGTCAGCCCTCATGTTAGAGTACATACTCCAGTTTTACCGAAAGTAAGTGCACTTTATGGTGCAATCATGTGAATATCGTACGTAACTTTCGTTAAGGTATTCCTCAGGGGTGAAACAATGCTTGAATATAGCTTGCTGAACCATAGGAATACAAATGTAATGTTTATTAGACTGCCATAAGTTTATTCCTCCTCCTCCTGCCATAAAAGTGGATCTAACACTGGAACCACATACGTTAATATGGTATGACGCCTGTATCGTAGGAGTACACATGTAGTGTTTATTGCTTTCTTGTAAAATTAGGTAGCCAGCACCACAACCAAAAGTGACGTTGCACCGACATCAAGCCTGCATAGGCTGTTTTTCAAAACCAGTTTACAGACCTGGCATGGCTCTGTGGTAGAATACCTGATTGCCACGCAGAATGCTTCGATTCCTGCTGGGATCCTAATTTGTATTCTTTCCATTGTTCGTGTCAACGCTGCCGATGTAGCTTTTTCTTAACGCTCTCGCATTTAAATTACAATTGTCTGTTCTCGCCGTTTCTGGGTAGATGTAAACTGTCAATCACCTGTGGCCCATACCCGCACACCGCGGCCCGTGGTAAACGGGTATGTGCCACACGCGTCTGGAGGAAAGGGTTTGACGACGTAGGCGACAGGATTTTCACGTTATTGATGTCATGACCCGACAGTCATATTCGTGAAATCCTCTTGCCCTTCCATGCCAATCTTAGTCTACACCAAGTTAAGAAGGCGATCACGAGAGCACACAGACGTAGGCGGCTAGATAGATAGACACGTAGATAGACCCGCTCAAAGTGGGAAAGGTTCGCTAATAAATACTTCGCATTTAAAATTAGGAAGAATGGGAGGCGCTGCTGTCTAGCCCCGCCCAGAAAGATCAGCTACGACTAATCCAAAGAGCTGAATGGATGACTCGTGCCAGTGGGGTCTTGGAATAGGGGCACCACCCTGCTGGACAGACTACGTTTCCGCCCCCATATTCTCTGCTGGGCACTGGGGTTCTAGCCTTTCTGGTTTCTGTACACAATAAAGTTTTACTACTACTATTACTACAACTACTATTAAATTTAGGAGCCCTTCTCCTATCGGGAGAATGGGAGCAAGCAAAGCTTGGCGTGTGAATGCCTCACCCAACGATTTTCGACGCAACATTGCGCAGTGTTCCCTCTTAACTTCTTCCTTCCTCCATGCCAGCAATTGAACCTCAACCAACGGGCTTAGCAGGGCATGCTACAGGCAACAACGCCGGTCACGCGTGAAACAAAGAAATGCAACAATAAAATGCCGCAATGAAATGAGACAACGTGAAATGTCAAGTGACCTCGGTAGAAAATTATATTTCTATATCAGAAAGGTCTGATCGACGAAAAGCCCACGATCGAGAGCGCATCAGTTATTGGAAAACGGCGCATACAAATACGTAGCTGACCTGCGCAGCTTTGACGGCTTACATGGGTGCACCTGTACACCCGCACTTCTGTACGCTCGCCGGCGCCGAGTTTCTCGCAAATTACACCGCCGCCGCAACCGACGGCACTAATAAGTGATGATGATGATAGCCATACCAATAATTTTCTTTCTTTTCCAGTCCCTTTCCGTGTTCACTTCATAGTAAAGAGAAAACAGCGCAAAAATAAAAACACAAGGCAACGTCCAATTCATGGCCGACCGCCCGGGGTGGTTTGTGCTAAGTGCCTCAGGAACAACAACAAAAAAACGCACTATTTCATTGCTTCGAAAGCAAGTCTTTCTATGGCGGCCCAAGCTACTTAAAGAAGAGTGCAATGAAGTACGAGCAGCCGCGTCTTGTCAGTGGTCACCTGGCGCGTGATGGTAAATGTTTTCTTCTCTACTTTTCTTTATTTAGTGAAATGAATTGCCTAAATAATAAATTAATCTAATAATTGCAGAAATGCAGGCGTCAGTATATTCCGGAGAGCTTGGGTAGGGGCTAGTCGAAACGTCTTAGTGGAGTAAGCTGCTCTGAAAAGTTCACAAGAAGACGGGAGACAAGCACATCACATACGAAGCGCATCTAGCAAGCGATTGGTATGTGACGTTCTTGTCCCGCGTCTTGTAAATTCATCAGTGCTTAAGCCACTAAGCCTATCGTTCTGCATGCGCATTTCACGCTCGCAACTTCCTGGCCGCAACGTCGTTCGTAATTTTTTTTCTGCATTTGTCTGTAGTGGTTTCGGGATAAGAAAGACGCTATTTCTGAAACCCATTAGGGAGCAGTGCTCAGCGTTGTTGAGGGAAGGGGAAAGGGAAGCGAAAGAAGATAAAGAAGGAATGCATACGTGTTTATGTATGTGTTAATATGTTTTTTTTTTCGTTTTGTTTACTTTTAGCTGATCTTTACATATTTTGTCGCATATTGTATTGTACCGGTCACTAGCCAGTTTAGCCTATCGGGGCAAATAATCCTTGTTTTTGCTATCTTCCGTTCATGAAAACGATGTTCCATTTATTTATTTATTTATTTATTTATTTATTTATTTATTTATTTATTGATTGATTGATTGATTGATTGATTGATTGATTGATTGATTGATTGATTGATTGATTGATTGATTGATTGATTGATTGATTGATTTAGGAGAGGTCACATTCTCGAAAATTTAGTACCCACAACACCGATCGTCAGGTCGAGGCTCCTTCCCTCCCCTTTAGAAAAAACGGGCGGGTGCCCTTCGGCACTAGGTATTGAACCCAGTATCTTTCCCCCTAACAACTGGACCACTGCTGCTTTTAGGCTATCAAATGTGTGGCGGGAAAGCCTAAAGCCGTATCCGCATGGTGCGTTTTTCTTAACACCTATAGCGCACCGAAGGGACAGGGACACAAGAGAAACGACGTGGACGCAGCGCTAACTTCCAACAAATGTTTTGTTTACGAAGCAGAGACATGAAAAATATAGGAAAAAACCAAGCAACGCACGCGGGCTTATCAGTACAAGATCACTGATTATCATGTCGCATGTTGAAGACGTGTAGACAAGGAAAGCATGAGAGTACAAAATAAATGTATATTTACAAGATTAACGGGCCATGTGGACGCAACCATCCCCCTCAGGTCACCCTTCCTATCACCTTTATGAAATCAAATTCCTTTCTTGTCAGCTTTCTCTTCAGCGTTTTTCGCGAGCGAAAAATGCGACGCGTGGAGAACGCCCGCGTTGCCGCGGTCGCAAGTGCACCCGCACAGAACGAAAGCAGCGGCGTCGCTACATTTTCATCAAAAGCGCACGTCACCTTAAGAAGCTTCCGCCGGGATGCGTTGAGGACAGCGCCGTTTGGGGGCATTAGAAGAAACCAAACACACGTCTTCACCCTAAAATTTACAGAGTTTGCTACAATATTTGCAGAGATGGAACTCTGGCGCTAGTATCTATGGGAGCTGAGCATGGGAATGATCGGTAGCACACGGATTTGTCTAAGCTTCGTCCTTTCGGCTCCGTTTGCCTACGTGTCGCCTGCAACCGCTTTGTCGGAAGACGAAGATCAGGAAATGTTCAGCAGTTCCACGACACCACTTGGACCTCTTAGGCTCACCAATTCAAATTGGGTCACGAAGTTCACAACGGTTCATTCTTTTATCCGAAAGAAAACCAAAGTACAACAATAAACAAAACCAAAAGTGCGTTTGAAGCCCGCAAGCACGAAGACTATAGGCAAATCCGTGTACTACCCATCATTCCCATGGTGGCTGAACGATCGCAGCGCCAGAGTTCCCTCTAGTTAATGTTGGGAAACTCTATGCTAAACTCTGCGTGGCGGACGAGCGCAAGACGAACTGCGCGAGGGTTTTTTTTTTTTTTTTTTCAACTCCGAGTATACTCGGAGGTGTACCAAGGGTGTCTCACGGATCGAAACACCCGTAGGAAGACGCGGCGGCGCGATTTTGTGACCACGTTCGTAAAAAAAGAAAAAGAAAAAAACGCGCGCGTCCCTCTGACCGCGCATCATTCGCGCCTGAAATCACGCCATGCGCTCCCACCTTAAGTGAGAACATCTCGCTCGCGCGACCGCGACGCGCTCTGAAGGGGATTTCGAACAACCAGCTCTGCTCGATGGATGGCGTGGCTGGCGCGAAAAATTGACGGTGCGACGGTGTCAGCCAGCAAAGACGCCACATCTCCTCTCCACTTTTACGCGCCAATCAAGACAGGCCTTAATGGACGACTTAAGTGCAATTTCCCAAAAATTCAGGGAGCCATAAAGGCACATGGAAGGATACATTGACGTGGTGTCGATGGGATTTCCGCACAAAATTTAGACAGATAGAACTTTGAGACCAACTACACTCGCTCCGCTAATACTCACAGTAGCTCACACGTTGTCATGGCTATGGAAGACAAAGCACAAAGATGACATATGTGAGTAATCGATCTGTCGCAGGCCTGTTTGCTTTCACATTACAGTCGCACGTATGTTTAGTCATACAAATTATTTTTACCATGCTATACAATGCATCTGCTGAATAAAACAACATCTGAATTAGTTAGAAATCACTAGAACAAATTTAATACTTATGAATGTAGCTCATTTACTTAGGTCTCCAAGATGAATTGGAAACCCAAAGCATTTTTCGCAGATATTTAAAATTGACAACCCTCAGACGATTGCAGTCGGGGACGTACCGCACATACCCCAAACCACAGCGCCGTGGTCTGTGTCCTTTCTTCGTCCCATCTTTTTAGCGCCATTTTCTACTGGATACCCCGCCCCTTTTTCATATACTCGATCTATCTAGACTTGCATACCAGCAATACCTGCCGTCAGTGCGGTGATTCAGCTAACTTAGAATACGTGCTGCAATCTTAGAATACGGGATGCAAAAAAATGAAGCGCTGCCGTGTTGTTCACAATAGCCTGCCTTTAGTCGCCGGCCAAACAGTACTTGGAATTCAACGTCAGGGGTCCTCGGTAACTGTTATTGTCAAAAAGCTGCGTGGCCATAAGTCTGCACCTAAATACAATCACGGAGCTGGTCCGACTGAGAAAAGGCCCGCGGGCAGACTTGGCGCACTCTTTAGCTGATCAGGGGGCAAGCAACCCCCCTGCCACCCCCCCTGTGCGCACGCCGATGCAGCAGGACCCCGTCTTCCGTGATCGCCGCAAGTGCGGGAATGATCTCGGAGGCAGTACTGTCGTGTTTGTCTAGTTGATCTCTACGCCACCAGGTGTAGTCACACACCCGACCGCTCACGCTCTTTTCTCCCATCCCCCCTCCCATTTGGTTTCAGAAATTTTATCCCCCTCCCTCCCTCTTTTCTCCGGTACAAGCTGTATATGAAGCCAATTAGAACGATCGCACGTGTTACGTCGCAAACCGTATCGCGTCGCACATGAAGGGGTGCCTGAAAAGTCGATGTGGGGGCGCCTCTGCGATGTGCAGCGATGCACGCTTTTGAAAGCTTGCAACATATTACATGATTTACGCAGGGTGCTTTGACAGGTCTGTAGATAACTTGGGGCACTCACGCTAACGCTACCTCCTCGGTGGGTTAGTACACTATCGTCAAAACCATTTCATTGTATTTAAAACGATTCTACCCGAACAAAATAACTGGTGTCAGCACGAACTTCGTCACTTCGTTCTGACATAGCCCCCATTCACGAATGGGCAGAATTATCCACCGTTGTAGAGGAAAGTAGTCAAATAGAGGCACGCTATTTTCCAGGACTTTCTGGTTGTAGAGAACTGATGTAGCAGTGCCCTGTAGAGTGCACTGCTCATAGGAATGCCCGCAGGCGGGCAGGGGTGGCTCCTTCCCCCTCCCCCACAATCATCTAAAGGGGGCGCATTGTACGTACTATACCTGCGCACAGTTAGACCTGTTCTGTCATTGTTTAAAGGGGCTCTCCTACACTGTTGAATCACTTATTAAAGCGAACGCATTATATGCCTCATCAAACGCGAAGTTTGATCGTCGGCGTCCCCCGGCGTCGGGGACGAGTACTGCAAAAGATCATCATCACGTGATGACGTCACCGTATGACGTCACGATGACGTCACAGATCGCCCAAAGTTTGTGCGTCATTATGACGTCGTCAAAAGGTCACACGATGACGTCATCGCAAGACATCGTGGCTGGGTCAAAGTTGCTCTGATGACGGAGGCAATGCAAAACCACGTTGGTTGCAGAAAGCTTTCGACGGGTGGCCGGACAGGATCAATACATCGACTGAGAGTAAAAAGAAGATGCCTTTCGCCTTCGAGTCGTGTTAAGTGAATGCCTAAGAGCCCGTGTGAGTTATTTCTTTATTTTTTATTTGGGCTTTGCGGTATGCTAATGGCTGGGGATAATTTTAGCATAGGTCTAAGCACCAATATGAAATGATATAGTATGTTCGTCACGCAATAATGTCACTACATCGCAGCCGACCGCATCAGCGCGCAGTGACGCTAGCCAGAACTATTGCGGCGGAAATGACGCAGAAGCGCGGAAACCTACGATTGGATAAATGTAACGTTAGAAGTGATCGTGCCATCGCAACAAAATTGGGATTACTATTGGGTTTCAGTTTTCTTTTCTGTGCTTTTTCATTGAAACCCAAATAGACGCCGTCGCAACAAAACAGACCACTACAACTACAAAGCACGACACAGGCGCTGGCTGCCATTTCACGTCTGTCATTTTTTTTTTGCTTGCGCACATCGGATGTTCATACTGAAGGCTTCTCTCCCTTCAAGGATTACCAGATTGGGTAAAGATTAGCCCAGTAGGGCTGCTTTGTGTTCGAGCACTCTCTCGTTCTCACTTCGAATGTTTTATTCTCGCGACTTTTTTATATTTTCTGGAAGCGCCTGTTCCTGCGTTAGCGAACCGCCGAAAGGACTGGGGGCTCCAGTTTAATTATAAATACAGATTTCCGTCGCATGCGTTCCTTGTTTCCCAGCCTATTCGACCTGTTCATTGAAGTACTTTTGTGAACGCTTAAAAGTTTGCAGTCGTGCTGATCCCCTTCCCTGAACGATGTTGGCGGAGGGTTAATCCACTATTGTGGTGGTAAAGGAACGCACGCGCCAGCAGACGCTCTTTCCAGAACACACAAAAACGCTACAAATTCGTCTACTCGATGTAATCAAGGGTTTTCGTATGTTCTTATCCGTGAGTTAGTTGTAAAAGGATTAGTTTCGCGTAAACCAGCGGGATTTCAACTGGCGAGTCGTTCAAAGAGCTTTAGTTACCGTCATGCAAAAACGTACGCAGCAGTCGCTTTTCATACGGGGAGTTGGGCACCACATTTATTTGCTTGTCTACAGCGGTAGCTGTGCTTTCAGTGTAGTATTCGTGCCTGTCACAGGAAACCCTATGTGCTTCACGAGGGCTTTAGCGAAGACATACAGCAGAAAATTTGCGCAGCGCCACAAGTTTGCCGGAACTGCGGCCCCGTATAGTGATAGTGGAACGTTAATCTTCTCACGAAACAACTACGCCTTTTATTTGTCTTACAGCAAAGCTGCCTAGGGCTAGGCGAAACTGAAATTTGTGCGATCTAAGTGAGTGGAAACTCCCAGCCCGTATATGTCACAGAGATTGGGCAAGCACCCCTATTCGCCACTGGTCTACGAAAAATTAAGAGTGCAACACATGGGTGCCAACCAATTAAGATTTCTGGACATACGTAAACAACATTCGAGAAGGCCTTTAATGAAGCGTCGGGATTAGGCCAGTGATAAACCCCGGTGCCGTACGCTACAGCTTCACTTGTTAACAATCTGTACGGAGTGCATGGGCGGGGATTTTTAGCAGCGGAGGTGTTTAAGCATGGCGTAATGTGTCCATTCAATCCGAAAAGTACGATGGTAACATGGACCGGCACGCTCTCTCTCCGTCCTCTTTTTCATCTTCTGCTTAGCTACCAGAACACATGCAGCGATTTACCCGGCGCGAGAATAGAAGGCGAGATAGCGAGTACGCAGTGAGAAAGAGAGAGATAGAGAGAAAGAGAGAAATATAAAGAACGATAAGGAATGAAGAGAGAAAAAGATAGAAAGAAGGATAAAGAAATAAACAGAAAGAGAAAGAGATAGAAAGAAACATGCACAAAAGAGGTAGGAATATCATAGCCATATGTATAGTATAGTATAGTGTTGTATTCGCCTTTTCGGTCGGTTTGAAGATTGCGATAGCAGCACCACGTGTTGCACCCCAAGAAACTTCCGGTCACTTCAATCATCAGATCTCTAACGGCGAAGCAGAAAGCGTGTTTTTTACGTTGTGCCAAAATAAGGAAAGACTCTTTCTTCGCCTTCAGGTAAAAGGAGGGCGCTTAAAGTGAAGGCCTAATTCTTGTACTGCTGTGTGTGCAGCTCAGAAGAATATTTATTTAAAATATTTGGCCAGACACAGGGAGAAAAGTGTTGAAAATGTGCGGGCTACTCGCTAAGGCTTTTTATCCCCGCCAATGCTACTAGGCTACGCCGGCGCACTTAACCGGAAGCCGTCCAGGAGCTGTGTTTACAAACAGAACCCAAGCTCAAGTTTACGGCGCGACGACAGCGCCGCGCCAGCCGCGCTGCGGCTTTGTCGGAAAGCTCTGAACCTTCGGCGCGGCCGACTCAGCCCCTTTCACGGTAGCGGTAGCGCACGTGCGCACGCGTTCTTCTCTCGGTGCGGGTAACTGGGGGGCCGTCAGCTGGGTACGTTGAACCGAGAGGCTTGCTGTGCGAAGCTGCGCATTTCCGCGATGACAGAAGCGACCCCGCGGAAGCGCAAGCGTGGTCCGAAGTATTGCGGTTTAGCGGCCAGCCACAACAGTGCAGACAACACCAAGGCATACGATTCACGTGTTAAACTGTATCGTTTCCCGGGCGTGTCGTACGAGAAATAAAGGCGGCAAGCGTGGATAGCTGACAGCGCTGTCTCGCCTTCTATTTTGGCTGTCTGAGTTCATCGCTTTCGTTCGTTCCGACTACCTGAATCGGTAAGTAACGCGGCGCATGCACGCAGCGACTACATTAATGATTACTCGTTGTATTCTCGTATTGTTAAAGTCCAGTTACGGTTGTAGATGAAGCAACTTTGTGTTTTGATTGCCCGTGTTCGTGAGACCGACGCGTCGTTGTTCAACGTTCACATTCGCGTTATAACGTTAGCATTGCGCGGTTGGTTGAATTCAACTGAACTTGGCACATTGTCAGAAGTTCGGCGCCTGCATTTCACGCGTCGGGAAGGCTGCTTTATCACGCCGGAACGGACGTCTGTGCATTTGCAGCATGCTTTGACATCGTTCTGCAGGTTTGCTTTGTTTTTGTCACTTTGTTAGGGTGATTTATATTTAAGCCGCTAAATATAACTGGCACTTAATATATGCTTTGAAATTGCAACCTTCAAGTAACCACCTTCTGACTTTGTGCGATTTTCTAGCCGCGTTCACGCAGCAGGTTATATACGCCTGTCAAGTCGATATCATAAAAAGAGACTGCAAGCATGACGCGAGAGACGAAAAAACGAGGCGAGCAGTTCATCTTGCTTCACAGTGGTTAAATCTCAGCTAGCTGCCTCGCGTCTTAATCGGCGGGTGATTCTCCAGCGGCACGGAGGACTTGACTCTAACCTTCTCAGGAAGCAGTGCCATGGCCGTATAATCTTTTTTTCGCACGCCACAAACGTTTGTTCACGAAAGTACACGGCTTCTACTGTAAGCATGCCATATCAAAACAACAATCATATGATTCGTAGTCCACGCCGCAAAACATTGATAGCGTGTACGGCTTCATTTCGGAGTGCATGTGGACCATTATTCATCTTTAACATGACAGAATGAGACTTACCTCGAGGTATACGTCCTACAGGGTGTAATCGCGACTTGGGAAATGCATTTCGCTTTGAGTTGGGCGTCGTTGTTGTCGATCGTCTGCTCTTCACCGTTAACGTGATTGACGAGCCTTTCTCATTTTATCAAGTTCGCTTTTCGGAAGTGCCTGTAAAGCTTCAAAATTCTTTTGAAGCCGCACTGCAAGCGGTACATTGTGAGGCGGCGCAAGTGCACCGTGAGAGCTCTGCACGTGCAAAGCGAGCGGCAACGCGGTGGAGAGAAGGGAAAACGCGCGCTGCTAACACCCCAGTTTCTCTTTTTCTGCCAGAGATGGCGCTGCCTGTCAAGAGCAGCAGCGCCGCTAAGCGTTGCTTAGGAAGCCTATAGTATAGTACAATATAGTAAGCTTTGGGAAATTGAAGTAAGGTGAAAAGAAAGGAGGAGGTGAGAGCGTAAAGTATGACAGTCTTGTATAGTATAGTTCAGCAAGGGGTGGCTGAAGGCACTGAGGGTGAAGATGAGGGTAAGGAGGAGGTGAGATGGTAAAGTATTTCACAGGCCCGTATAGTATGGTATAGCAAGGGGTGGGAAAAGGAAGTAAGGGTGAGGAGGAGCACATTGCCACCAGCTTCGCCGTTTCCTCGTTCTTCTCACAACTATTGCGTAGCTGCCCCCAATAGATTTAATAGTTGAGCTGTTTAAGCTTTAAGTTTGTCCGCCTTGCAACGCAAACACTATGCGGTTATGCGTCACTGACAGCGGGCATGTGCCAAGCAGCTCCTAGCTATCATAGCCATACATAATATAGTATCGCTTGTTTGTTCCTTCCTTCATAGTATAGTATAGCAATTGTGTGGGAAATGGAAGTGAGGGTGACCAGAAGTGATGTGAGAGTGAGGAGGAAGAAAAGAAGGAGGCGAGAGGGTAAAGCATGGCATACCCTTCTATATTGTAATTTAATATGTGGCAAGCAGCCCCTAGCGTACATAGCCATGCACAGTATAGTACAGCAGGGGGGGTTTGAAAGGGAAGTGAGGATGAGAATGAGTTATGTGAGAGTGAGGAGGAAGGAAAGAAAGAAGCGAGAGGGTAATACATGAAATAGCGTCGTGTAGTATAGCTTAGCAAGGGGATGATAACAGGATGAGAGGAGGAGGAGGGCTAATGTTAGAATGAAGAGGAGGAAAATGTGGAAGTGAGAGGGTATACTGTAACACAAATCTGCCCAGTATGCAAGGGGTGGAAGCGAGAAGGGTGGATGAGGAGGAGTGATGTGGGGTAGGAGTAGAGAGGGCGTTATATAAAGAGATAAATCAAGAAATACAGGTGAAAGAAACAACAAAGAAGAAGAAGGCGTAGAGAGAGATCGAGAAAGAAAAAAGCATGAAAGGAATAATAATAAAGAAGATGAAAGAAGTCAATCTGCCTTCGCTAAATGGTGACGCTTGCTTGCCAGGTCCGCTTGTCCTTCACAAACTACAGACCAACGAAACAGGTCAGTTCGAAAAGAATCGCCCTATACCTCTGTAGTCTACATTGCGGCTTCATCAGGGGCGTAGAGACTATGCCTGCGTAAGCCGGATTTAGTCGATCATGGTGTTTCATGCCTATTATTTTTTCTCGATGTATGGAGACCCACTGGTACAAGTGTATACAGTGGAATCTCGTTGATTTGATTTTGCATAATACGTTTTCTTTTTATTTCCGGCCAATGTCCCTTGAAAATAATGCATTTTGATGCGTTTTACACGATCACATTATTGCCTAAAATTGCATAATACGACCGCGGACGTGGATCTTGACAGATATATCAGGAAATCGCACCTTCATTTTTCAGCACCATAGCTCAAACTGGGTTCCACCAACAAGCCACAACCTGCACGTCGCAGAGCCGCTGGGGCCGCAGCAGCGTCGGTTTCGCAGCAAGGAGATCGCTGCCAGGTGCGCCCGCTGCTTTTAATGATGATGATGATGATGATGATAATGATGATTATGATGGTGCGAGTAAGTTGCTGACGGAATATGAATGTTTTTCTCCTTGTTTTTAACCTATTTTGTTAATACGATTTCTGCGTAATACGTTTCATTTTCCGGTTCGCGTCAGAAACGTATAAAGGAGATTTCACTGTAATGGGTAATATTCGCCACGCTAGCAGGCTACAATAGACTAGAATGTACGGCTACCTTCATGAGGGTTATTTGATGGACGTACAGTCACCGGTAAAAGTTTAGAGACCACGAAAGACAAGAGGATATTCCAGCGAGATCCACTTCGCGAACACTGTTGAGACGGCGAAGCTTATGCCCGCTCTTCATCAGGATATATCGTACATCTATGTTCTTCAAGTCTTCCGTTCGTTTTTGCTTAACTTCGGCCTCCCTTGCGCGAACACCGCGGCTGTCTCGGCGACGACGCGCCCGTTCTCGCGTGAGCTCTCGCTGACGCCCACGTCGGGCGGCTTCTTCATCGGGAGAATGAGAAGTGTTCGCCATCTTGAAAGCGCTAACTCCTGAACACTGACACTGACACACTATTTTACACTCCACTGCGCCTCACCGTCGCTGAATCTTGGCGCGTTTCTCGGAGGTTCACCCCTCGACATCCTCCGCCCTCGCCCTCGCCTCTCGCAGCCCTCCCCTTCCCACCGAGCCTCACTCTCGCCACACTGCGAGGCCACGTGATCACCGCTACCACAACCCCGCACGTGAATGCTTCGACGAACCGTTTCGCTTTTAAAAGCTGAATATTTTCGCTGCATCGGCAGGCAGCCTTCAATTTTGATTTCCGGTTTCTTCTAAAACGCACTGACAACTCGTACTGCGCAGTTCGACATAATAGTCACGAATTGCTGGGAAATTCAGTTTTCACAGACCTTTAAGCTTTTCACAGGTCTTTAAGCTTTTGACGCCGAGTGTACGTCACGAAAAAATTCGCAAAGATTTCGAAAGCGTTCACATGGACACCGGCGGGCTGGCGGAGCGTAAGTTTCTAAAAATTTTTGCTCCTCCTTCGTCAATGCAAGTGATAACATGTTGACGCATCCCTCTCCCGCACGAGCAATTTCGGCCACCGCAACAGTTTCCCTGACGCACTGGTCTTTGTGGCGATAAACAATGCCACTTTTTGAGAACTCGGCATTGCCAATGCCACCTAGAAAAAAAATTCATGCCTGCTCACTGCCGCCGTGACGTCACGCGTCTTGACCGAGCTAGCGAACGCGCGGGAGACAATGAAGCCATTGCCACTATCGTCTCCTATGAAATGATAAAGCGTTCGCGGCGAGTTTTACATGCGTAACAGCTTTATTTTGCCTTTTTGCGTCGGGATTGGCGCTGGATTAAGGAATGTGTTACGCTTTATAGTCTTTGGTGATTGGTCTGTAAGCGACTTATTATTCCACTTAAAAATAAGATCGTGCGCTATCGAAAATGTCACCTATTTTTAAATGCGAAGGTTGATGGCCCCGAAAAGTGACGAAATAAATAATGTAACTTTGATTCATACTTCGTTCTTTATTTACACACACACACAAGCACAGACGTCACACTGTCCATGAGATGCGCAGAAACAGTTCCTGTTCATTTGGTAAACTGGGAAAAATTGTCGGCACTGCGTCCAGAGGTCCAGAGTCAGCAGAGTAGCCCACATGGGAGCTGCTACTGTCCTGCCGGTTCTTGGATCGGTGTACTCGGTAGTCGTCCTTAAGTGTTCTGCTTGAAATCGAGCTCACACAACCATTTAAGAAAGCGGTTTATCACAGGCTTTCCACTCCACTGTGCTCCTTATTTGCTCAGTTACAAAAAAAAAACAAAATCTATGAGGTGTCTACAGGCATCCCAATTCGGCTGACTTGCAGCAGTACGCATTTCAAGGAAACAAATTAGGCGAAGGTGCTGGCGAGACTGGCGCATAATTATATTACCGCTAAAAGTGGTCGGAGAACCAGTGAGAAATACTGGCACTGCACGGCTTAGTACGCCGGCGCATGGACTTATCTACACAGTTACCGCAGTGTAGGCTGAGATGGCCCTGGTTACCATCTCTTAAATTCTCGTTGTGCCCTTTTAGCCTCGTGTTGATGCATTTGCCGATCTGTCCGATGTATTCGCGTCCGGAAGACAACGGCACGCGATATACAACGCCCTCTTCACAGGGCACAAACAGATCCTGGGGATGAATACTGCACGATTTCTCTTCGCTTTTACACGGTTTGGTTTTCTTGCAAATAACCGAAAGTTTCGAAATAGCGCTTCAAAGTAGACGCTTCAAAATAGACGGCTGTCGGAGGCTGTCTACCCGGAATCTCTTGTGGTCTCTGTAGCTGAAGGCCTATTGCGAAAAATGAAAACAATCCGGCAAGGTGACAAGAATGATGTGGCAGGCGCCGGTGTGCGGAAGAAAATAGCCGTTATTCCGTATATTCACCAGACATCCCATAACCAAAGAAGATGGGAAAGCGTGTAGGTTTCGACGTTGTGTTTTAGGCTCCACTAAAACTTTCGGTTCCTTGCAAGAAAACTAACCCGTGTAAAAGTGAAGAAGAGAAATCGTGCAGTATTCGTCACCACAATTTGTTTGTTCCTTATGAAGAGGGCGTTGTATATCGCGTGCCGTTGTCTTGCGGACGCAAATACATCGGACAGACCGGCAGATGCGTCAACACGAGGCTAAAAGAGCACAACGAGAATTTAAGAGGTGGTAACCAGGGCCATCTCGGCTTACACTGCGGTAACTGTGTAGATGAGTCCATGCGTCGGCGTACTAAGCCGTGCAATGCCGAGTTCGGAGTTCTCAAAAAGTGGCATTGTTTATCGCCCCAAAGACCAGTGCGTCAGGGAAATTGTAGAGGCGACCGATATTACTCGTACGGGAGAGGGATGCATCAGCATGCCATCACTTACATTGACGAAGGAGGAGCAAAAATTTTTAGAAACTTGGTGATTAGATCTTTGCAACTATCACCTCATGCACCTCTTGTTTATCGTCTTTTTGCTATGCTTCTGTCCCGCTGTAGTACTTATACATAGTGCTGCCAGCGAAATGAACAGTTGTAAGTCAGCGCTCTTTGCACTCTGTCTCTGTTGTCGTCCTTTCCTGTTTTACTGCGCTGTGCCACTCGTCGGCGGTTGTGGACATGAACTTATTTACTGCCGTACAAGGGGCACGATATGCCTCTGCAAGCAGCGGTAACAACACCTCGACTCGAGTTTTCGAATAAATCTTACTTCTCCGAATACAGGGAACACCGCAAGGAACACGAATAATATAATTCATTAGGGCGTAATCTTACTTTCGCAAACGAAATATATAGTCGGAATACAAGAAGTATAGTTATACTCTGCAGAAAGCGTCGCATGTAATAGAAAGAACTGCGCCGCATAACGCTTGCGGTATCACATACATGTATGCAGTCGGTACAGCAGCATTCGACGCTTTGTTTGATACGAAGTAAAAATATTCGAAATATCGAGACATCGACAAAACTGTCGGCGGAGCAAGCTGTTGCTGCAGAATTGACGCTTCAGTCGCAGGAGGTAATTGTCCGCGCCGTTTCATCAGGCGTAAAATACGACTTCGTGTCGCCTTTACAAACCCATTCGAGACTGAACCTTACACAGGTCCGGACGTCGCTGTCTAAATGGGGTCGTTCCGAGTGATTTGTATAATAAACGTCCACGTCCACACTGAGAAGCCTTTGCTCTTCGTACATGGCGGGTGCAGACATTCCTTTGTAAGCGTGACCCGCTCTAAACAACACCAATAGCTTCAGCAGGCTGTGCAAATGACAGCTTGTTACTTTTGACCTCTTTGCAAAGCTCCCCTTGGGAACATTGTCTCCGGAAAGCGCGCGACCTAGATAGCAACCATCTAATGACACCACGCGCTTTGACCCGACCTGCTTTGGCGTAGTTATTTTACTGAAAGCATTGCGACTGCTAACACACGTGACCAGAGAAGCTTCACCGGTTTCACTTTTTTTTTAGTTTCAGCAAATTTTGTTCTTTCTTGAAGCAAAAGCTTCGTAGCCCTTCCTGTGGGAAACAGCGGTGCGGACAAAAGAGCCGGCACAGTAAACTCCCGACGAAAGGTTGGCTCTAACACAAGCAACGATGTCGTCGCCCGAGTGATAAAAAAACGAAAAAAAATCGCCAGGAATTACGGTACTGCCTAGCGCGAATTCTGAGCGCAGCCTCGTGTTGGGGTAGCGCCAACTGCGTTTGAAGTTTTGGCCATTCGTAGTTGTAGCAGTGGAACATTCGTAGTTGTAGCAGTGGAACATATTGCCACACAAACTACCGGCGCTAGAGTGCTACGCGCACCACTCTGTGCATTGCAAGCGTCGCGAGCCAAGCGAAACGCCGACAGCCCGTCACCACAAGCCAAGCCAGCCGCAGTGCACGTGCCAACCCTGCATGCGCACGAGCGCCTACCGAGGGGCTAACGTGTGTGACAGAGGAAGAAAGCGAGGTTAGAAGCCAGTGGCTTGTGATATGGACAGACTCCGCATTCGCTCTCATTCATCCTCGTTCGCTCTATCAGTTACTCCGACGGCGACGCCGCTCAATGCAGGAACGGGCGCCTCAGAGCTGCGCTCTAAAAGGGATTTTGAACTCGGTACACCAAGCGCTGTAGAACTGAGTGTATTGTATACTGCTGGGTCGTACCGAACGGAACTTTGCTTCTTCCAGCTTTACCATCACAAAAAGACTTACAGGCTAACGACGTCCACCGTATTAGTTGCTGCATTCTTTTTTTGTTTCTTGAAGGCTGAGACAAGATTAATATCAACAGAAAAAAAATGACAACCGTCGGGAAAGAGCAACAACACAAGGCAAAGCGGGAAGGTGCGTTCTGACCCTGCAGTGCAATTTCTACATGCCGGAGACTCCATTAAGGATCAGGCTTCGTTGCAAGAGCCTATTATTTAAACAAACATATCGTCAGACCAAGAACTCACGTTCACTTTTTCATGTGTAGCCAAATGTCGATTATTAAGGCGAAAGTCTTTGATCCCTGAGCAAAAGCGAAGATTCACTGCCGGCGTCGGTGTCCCACAGCGTCGGCGTCAACACGCGTGATGCAAAAAGAAATCATCACGTGATCACGTCACCATATGACGTCCCGATGACATCATAAATAACTGAACTTTGTGATGTCATGTTCACGTCCCTGTGACGTGACATCACATGATGTGCCGTCATCACATGACATTGTCGCTTGTTCAAAGGTGGGCTGATCACGGAGGCAGTGCAAAACCAGGTCAGGTGCCTCCGGTCCTGGAGGCAGTGCAGCGCCACTCTAGGTGCACAAAGCTTTCGGAGGGTGGCGGAGCAGCATCAATACACTGAGTGTGAAAAAAAAGAAGGTGGCCTTCGACTTCGAATCATCTTACGCCAATGCATAAGAGTTAGTTTCTGTACGATGGACTGCCGGCACCACAGAGTTATTGCGTCATTGCCTTCCGTTTTCCGGACGCAAAGTATATATTATTATTTCCCTGTCCCAGCGCGTATGCAGAACATATGTCTAAAGTCGCATCCCCAATAATTGATGAAAATAACCGAAAGACGCTACCAACCTGCAGCCAAGGTTCTTGTGAAGCCTTGATTACTTAAACCAGGCTTAACAACTAAACAACTACGGCAATGCTACGCCAGCCACAAGGTTTTAGGTAATAATCGTCAAAAGTAACTTGGTTCTATATAATGTATTTCAAAAGCCGGTTTACTTTTCTAGTGAATGAAAGTTGTGTGTGAGGTGCGCATGCCTTACTCGAAGTCGGCATGATATAACATCGGTAAAACATTTTTGGTGACTGGACCACTTCCATTCACCAAATAAGGGCTTAGCAAGGTCTGGAGTTTATCATCTGCGCAGGTGTCCCGCTGCTGCTGTGCCGTTTTGATGACAAAGCCAGACAAAGTGTTCGCAGGCTGTCTTTAAATGTTATTTGTGTTTTTGTAATTGATTCCTGCGTAGCCAACAAAGCACATTCATCATCGTTTTCATGGAGGGGTATCCCTACGCCTCTGGAAATCCAGCAGAAACGGATAGACCTAGCCTCGTTGTTTAAAACCATCATGTTCAAAATATCATCAAGTAGAGGTCCACACTAATATCTGAAATGGAGAACTTTTAATGCACCCAATGAGTGAGTGTATATGACTGCTTTTTGTCTTGGCCAGTGATGACTTTCTTATTGCGTCCGATGAGGTATAAACTTCAGTTGTGAATATAGAGCTACGCCGAGGGACTTAAACAGAAGGCTACCCAAAATCACATTCTTTGGGAATGCGAGGGAAACCCGCCTCCAAAAGCAATACTGCCGGCTTCCTCCCTCGCGGCGTGGGAGTCACTCCTGTCATCCAATGACCGACGTATTCAGACAGAAGTTCTTAAATGGGCCGAAAATGTCGTGGCGAGCTACTTTCCACCACCATTCGAACCACCGGCAAGCTAAATTCAACGACCTCGCACTGCCATCACTAAAGTTGTTTCTCTCTCTCTCTCTCTAACCCTGACTGCGTTTTGCCTGTTATGATTCCAATGCACACGGAATCTTCTGTTTTCGAGCCATCGGTGTGAAGTTCGGTGTAGTCTTCATATTTTTCTGAAGGGCACGGAATTATTGTTTCATATCGTCTCGTGGGTTGTCTCTTTTCTTCACATGAGTCAGTGAAGAAATCACAAAGCTGCTTCAAATCAAAGCATGGTGGCAGTTTAGGTGGTTGCTTAGGGACATATGTGCCTCGTCAGAAACGTCGCGAGTGCGGCAGTGTTCTTACAAACGTAAAGTGAGTGGTTTGGTGGAGTATGGTTGAAGCAGTGTAGGCGGGAGCTATGTTTCATGGTAATGTTGCGGCACATGTGGTGAGGTGAAGGCCTTATCCTTAAGACACACTACAAGTTTAATAACACTCTTCGCTGACGCAGTTTTGCGCACAAAAAAATTTACGCCCAAACAGATGTAAAAGGGTGATTGTAGGTTTTTACTCGCTTTATTACAGCTTTTTACACCCTTATATCACCATTCCGAAATAGTGCAGCTAAAGAAACGCCGACCGAGTTTGCGTGTAGCATAAAGGCACCGATTGTAGGACTCTTGTGCTGAGCCGTTAACAACACGTCAACACGTTTTGGGTTTTAACTCTCCAAAACCATGATATGATTACGACAGACGCCGTAGTGGAAGACTCCGGAAAACTTGACCACCTGGCGTTCTCTAACGTGAACCTTATTCTAAGTACACGGGCCTCTAGCATTTTGCCTCCAGCGAAATGCGGCCGCCGCGAACCTGGGATTTGATCATGCGACCTGCAGGCCCCCGTGAGCTTGGGACCGTGGTGTCGCTACACACCAAACGCCAGCGGAAACATGCCCCTGCGGTGCGTGAACATTTATTTCATAAGCTTTAATAAGCATAAGCTTTAAGCATAAGCTTTAATAAGCTTCATAAGCAAAAAAGGGGGGATAAACACATCAGACACATTAGCAAAGGTCTCACCATAGTTTTGAATCAATCAAAAAAAAAAAAAAAACGCCAGGCCTGCGCTGAAAAGGCAGCACAGTCACAGCGAAAGCAGAAAGAGCGGCGTTTCTAGAGTCCGCTGAGACCCCGAGGAAATGCATCATGCGCTTATGGGCTTCCTTGGCAACCAATACAAGTGCACTTGCGAGGAACCCACTACGCTATAAATTATTGTAATTTTTGAGAAATAGGGCAGCAGGCACTGTGCCATTTTTCGTCATTCTACGGAGAGCCGTGGTACCTGCTAAACGCATGTAAGGCATTATGCGCACTTTGTTGATGCTGTGCCTGATGACGATGAAGAATTATGACGGAGTCCTTTGTAATGGGTTGGAAGCAATCAACAACCTACTCGTTGCGCGATTCGCATTGTGTGACGCCTGGTTACAGAATTCGCGTTGCGCGACGCTTGGTGCTTATTTTACTCTTCTACCACGCTATATTGCATATTGTAATGTGGTTCCTTCCCGACATGAAGCCTGTATAGGACCTTTTTGCAAAGCCGTTTCAAGCACCGGCATGGCTCAGAGGTTCAATACTGGGCTCCTACGCAGAGGGCCCAGGTTCGAACCTCGTTCCATCCTGGAATTTTTTTCTTATTGGGCTTTTTTTTTTTTCTTATTTCGAGCGATACTGCTTTCGGACACCGGCGGCGGCGGCAGCGGCGGCGGCGGCGGCGGCGGCGGCGGCGGCGGACAACTACGGCGCCAAAAACGGCCGGTGAAATGATCTCATAACAGCTTTGGCTTTAAAGGTTGTTTTATCTCAGAACTGTGTCAAATTACCAAGCGATGGCACCAAGTTGATTCTGTGCATTCCAGTTGTAAGATGCTCGGGCACAAAAATATGACATTTTGCTCCGAACAGATATGGTCGTCAGTGCACCTTACCTTTTATAGACGTTGCAAATCATATATAAGGCAAATGCTTTGGTCGTACACTAAATTCTATGCTCGCTCGGTCAACCGTATGTTACGTGCGAGGGTTCATTCAATCCTGCTGACGTGAAAGGCGCCGAGGATGCGTAACACAGATTATGGAGTTCTTGTTCTTTCGTTCTTGCGGGATCCAAGTCATTGCAGCTGGAACGCCACAGGGACAACGTTTCGCTTGCCGTACGTACTACGTGCTTGTGGGGCTGTTTAATGTCAGCTCCCTTCCTTCCAATAAAAAAATACAAGAAAAAAGAAAGAAACCCAATCTAAAATATTCATGCTAAGCAACCTTTGTTTTTGCCGACTGGGAAGGAGAGTGCTGTTGTTTTCAGGAGCTCTTTGTTTAGCAGTGACGTAGAACCACTTGGGAAATCACAACAAGACAACAGCTGCGGTGGCACGAATGTTGACTTCGCTGTCGCGGGGTGCGAATCGTAACGATTGCGTGACGCTTCAGCGTCGCTTAAGAAGTCGTATTGTGTAGGCTGTTCTCAAAAGAAAATTTTGATTTGGCCTTTTGCTTCACTTCTTCATCCTTTTCATTTTGTTTGTAGATCCTATCGCAACATCTGTTCCATGGGCGTGGGCCGGGTTCTCTGTTTGGGGGGGGGGGGGGGGGGGGGGGGGCATACTTCACCACAGCCTAACCCCTTCTTTCGTTGGTCGAGTCCTAAAGAAAACGAACTTTGAAATGGAAGCAAACATTAAGGTTAAGCAATTACCTACTTCTCACAACGGCCTGCTTTTAGTCTGCGACTTTCCTGGAGGAAAGGTGCGAAGCAAACAGTTCTTCGAATGCAACATCAGGGTTCCTCGGTATTGGTACAACTTCCGCATTGGTAGCAGGTGTTCTAGCACAGAGCCACGGCAGTGCTTGAAACTCTTTATAAAAAACCCTATACGAATGTCATGTAGTACGAGGAGTCTCCTTAACGCATATAATATTGCTTGACACAAGCGTTGAATCCCACCAGGCGCAACACATATGAATTGCACAACGATTTGATGATAAAACACTTTCGTGACCGCGCCTGTTCCCGTCGTCAGTATGTTAATGATGACTTCAAGTTCAAATCTTTTTGGACAGGTAACGCCGTTTAAAGGACAAAAGAGGCGGTATTTTGTCAGTTTCGCTTTTGCGTTTCCTTTTTCCGCCTCGGGTGAATTTTTAAAGCTTCTTCGCAGTAGACGATATCAGCGCTTGTGGTTTCGGTTGTGATGTTGACGTCGCCCGCGGGTACTCCAAGAAAACGGCAAATTTTGGCAGATTTCTATGAATCTGAGCGTCAATCTCTGCATGATGGCAGTGCCACAGACACGAAAGACGACTTCGATTCGTTAGGCGCCAGTACGGACGGCGATAGTGCGTCAAACCACCCCTGAACATCAGCAGGTATCCGCCAGTAAGTTTCGCTCTCTCCTCAGGACGTTTTATCGCTGCCATGCGTTCATCTAGATGTATCCGGTGCGTACTGAAGGTCACAGTTCTTATATTCAAGGTGTCAACTTTGTTCGAGCGGGAACATTTGGCACCGGCTGCAGAAACAGCAGAGTTATCTGCGCGAAGATGGTGTTGAGTAGGCCTTGACCTAGCGCTCCGTAGTGCCACGCGGAGGATTCTTTGTGTTGTTGTTTTTTACCGCAGAAGTCGCCAGAGAGATATGCAACCACACAAATAAGTATGCGTGGAAGCATTTTTTTTTAAAGCCAACCCGCAGTGAGCCAACCTTTTTTTTACCGCGTCGAGAAACTACTTTGTGCGGTGACATTATAGGCACTAGTGCCCATATTTTTGTATATATGCAAATAACTTTTATGCTTGCAGAGCATATATTTACAGGATCACTCTACGAAGGCGTTGTGTTCAAAACGTGTCTTTTCATTTTTTTAATGTTTACCCTTTGCAGAGTTGCATTGAAGTTCTGATGAATACGTCTTTTTGTTGCATTTTTGTTTGTTTTGATAATTTTCAATACTATTCGGTACAACTGTGTAGTTTGAAATTAATACTGTTAGAAAGAACAATTCCTCCTCTATCAATTCATGCTCTACACTTTAGCATCAATAAATTTCTGTCCCAGGAAAAAGAATATTTCATGCGCTACCCAAAACAACCGATTTTTTCGCAGTCACAAAGGTGTGAAAGGCCCACCAATTACAAAACACATGTGCATAATCAATTACAGTTATCAGCAGCAGCCTCGAGAATGTGTGCAGACGCGCGGGTGTGCGTGTTACCTTACGGGCAACATGTACACCCGCCAATTCGTCAAAAAGGAAAAATTATGGCATAATGGGCCTTTCGAAACTGTACTTGCAGTAGGCATTCTAGGATAGCTTCTTTTCTTTTCAGCACGGCGTCGATGGAGAAGCGAAGCGTAGTCTGCCGATAAAGGAGGTGATGCGCAAGGGGCCAAATTAGGCTATCGTTTTCAAGCATTAACCTCTCAATCTCGTGAAAATTGTTATTTTTCTCTCGTATCCCTTTAAATACTTGCTCTCTGGATTCATTTTGTCCTTGATACCGAATTGTTCAAGTTCAGTTCAAAACGTATTTAAGAAATCTCGTGGTCTGTTGGTATTACCATTATTATTATTATCATTATTTATTTTATTTTATTTCAAATACTGCAGCCCAATACAGGGCTATTGCAGGAGTGGGGTACATACAATAGGAAAAAATAACAGTAACATCACAAGTTCTTCAACAGAAGAAATATCGTCCCTCCTAATGAGAAAGATGACTTGAATACGACCAAAATGATTTTTGGTCTCTGTATTCACTTCATAATTTTGACCGCAATATTAGCTTCAATACTGATTTCTCTGAACGCACACAGTAATCGAACTCCAAACATAAATATAGGACTTGATTCATCTAATTCCAATCATCGACATTGTCATTCGGCATTTGATATTTCTTTCCACAATATATTGTTACGGTTACTCTCGCCGACGCATCCTTACCACAGAAAAACTATTTTGTTGTTTCGAAAGATATATGTTTTTTAGGGGCGAAGCTCCTTAAGGTGGCACCCGTTCGTCCCTCGTAGTCATAGTCGTAGTCGTAGTCCGTAACCATTCTTACGCTTTGACCTCCAAGGTGGTGCCGGTGGGAGATTTTTCCTGTGCGTTGTTGAACAATAAAAAATTCGCAGCGGTAGCTAAAAGCCGACTTCTTCTGTCTCTCATTCCCATTAGCAGCCATTCTTTACCTCCAAGGTAGTGCCTGGTGAGATTTCTCCTGTGCGTGATTAAACAATAAAAATTTTGTTCAAAACGCCGTTGATTGATGAAATAAACCAACGAAAGACGCCAGATGTTTTGTAAAAGCAAAACGGAAGAACGCCAGATGTTTCTAAAGCAAAAGGAAAAGACGCCAGCTGCTTAACGAAAGACGCCAGATGTTTTCTAAAGCAATGGTTTTCTAAACAATGAAAATTCACAGCGTACATGTAAAATTAAACTGAGCTGCAAGTCGTCATAACTCATCGAACCTTTAGTATAAACGCGCCCTATCTCACGTCGGTGATGATGTACTGGGCAGAATTCACGGAAGATTCACGGTTTACCGATGAACCTCCGCAGCTTCGCCCACTCATCATCATTCACTCCGTGGATATGCTGTGATTTTTCATCACGATTGCTGTCACGTGTTCCTGTTGGTATCTCTTTTGCCGACCTTTGATTATTGGAGATGGAAATTTACGAACTAACTACGGGCGTCAGGACCTAGATTATCAAGTACCCCGGCTAATAAACATTGTTGAGAATCACATATATTTTCATGCCCCCCGCTTTTAACAATTTGTAAAAAACTTCCTGTTACATTCCACGATAACTTATCAATAAAATATATCTCACTAATCTTTTTTATGTACGCCGTATACTCATGTTTTTTTTTTCGGTTTGAGTTGAAATTTGAAAGTTCACAATTTAATGCGCATATGTACACGTTCTTGAAGTGTTTTTAGGATATGTTTGTTCTTCATGAAGTTTTATGAAGTGCTTTCATGCATGATGTCTACCTGTATTGCTTTATTTGCAGTGATAATTATGCACATGCATTTTTGATTTCTCTGGTTGCTCCATTGTTTGTACTCGCTTCGAAAACGTGTACATGCATGCCGAATGCGCATAGGAGTAAGAGCCTCTGTCAGGCAATGTGGCCTTTAGCTCTTACTCCTCTTTATGTATTAGAAAGAAAGAAATAAACTTCAAACTTCAAACTTCAAGCTTCAAGCTTCAAACTTTACCATGTTCTCTCGTGACAGCAATGAAAAGAGCCTCAAATTTGTGGGCTTTCAATTGGTATTGCGTCCCTGCAAGGAGGAGACGTCTCATGCTTGCTATCCCCACCAAAGAACTTCCAAAGAGCAGATCTTATGGATGATCAGCAAGTCGCTGCCCTCAGACGAGCACCATGCTCTCGCACGAGCTCTTCTGACACACCTTTCTGTGTTCAATTTCACACGAGGTGACTAGCGGGCCTCACCGCGCGTTTTCGTGCACGGCTCATATCCGCTGAATTATTTTAATTATATTATGTAATATGAGCTATGTAGTACTTCGTAATTCTAGCATAATGCAGTGATATTTCCTAGACAGACAGACAGACAGACAGACAGACAGACAGACAGACAGACAGACAGACAGACAGACAGACAGACAGACAGATAGATAGATAGATAGATAGATAGATAGATAGATAGATAGATAGATAGATAGATAGATAGATAGATAGATAGATAGATAGATAGATAGATAGATAGATAGATAGATAGATAGATAGATAGATAGATAGATAGATAGATAGATAGATAGATAGATAGATAGATAGATAGATAGATAGATAGATAGATAGATAGATAGATAGATAGATAGATAGATAGATAGATAGATAGATAGATAAAAACGGCAAATGTGATGTGCCTTTGATTCAGTAAGAAATGCTTTGCATTTAATATATTGTAATAAATACTGTCTCTAGCATCCATGAGCATTACAACTTTTCTTCATATCTCTGTCGTCACTTTTACTACACAAGCTACTCTCGTCATTGCTGGCTATTTCTCTTTGAGCAAAGTGCAGCTTGCAAATTATGGCAAGTACCTTAAAGCATCCAAACTCATAGATTTTATATTATCGTTCAGTCATTTGCGAGGTGCGCGAACGAAGCTTTAGTACTGAAGGCTCGCGTTACTCCGTCTGTTAATGCTTGACTTTGCTGTTGGAATTGGCTAGGCGCCAGAAATTTATTGCCCTGAAAACGGGGCGTTCAATTGAATCCTTCGTCTAACGACCAAACAACGAAAAGTTTCTTCTCATTGCTGAGGTGCGAAGTATGTGATCAATCAAGCGAACTACGAAGCTGTTGTGCTTGTGGCACGCCTTTCGAGCGAAGGAACATTTGCCGACAGCATGACAGAGAGCCAGCAGAGCCCTATGTACACACGTGGCACTATAAAAAAAAAGAAACAAGCAAAAAGCTTGCCAAGGTTTGTTTTGTAGTGCACCCGAATTATATTATTTTTGGAGAACCAATCGGGAAGCAGTGCCAAATTTTGTAAACAAATGGTGCTAAAAAAAACAAAAATGGAGTTGTTTTGCATTTCCATAAAAAAGAAAGCAATTTTCTATCAAAAACAAAGCAATAGAATTTACGTAAAGACTCACAGCTAGAAAAGAAATATTTCAAACCAGAAACACTAGAACAGTAATAGCGCAATTTCCAGACTACGTTATTTTAGCTGACTCAAAAAAATCGCATAACTCGTCAGGTGACAAGACAGGAGATGCTTTACTACACGGCTTCTGGAAGGCACGATGGGCGAAGCGTATCATAAAAATGGTACCGAGAAAACGAAAACTATAATGCCAGCAAGGCTGCTATATGGGGGCCAGTTGGCAGGACTTCATGACAATTCCCGCTGCCATGAAGCCATGAAATCAGGAAAAAATAACGCGTCTGAAAGTATTTAAGAATGTATGAACATTACTAGTGCACCCCTTATTCACGCAGTTCGCGGTGACATATAATGTCGTTCAACAAAACTGCCTGCAGGATGCCCCGGCAAGATCGTGGTTGATACCTTTATAATTTGATTACAATAACCACGAAGAATTTCGCTGTGATTTATATAAGTTCACTGACACACGTATAATGAAAAAAAAAGTTTTTTGCATCACCCGCACATTTTGCGTCTCGATGTTTGCGCGCTAAAGGAAACGTTTCATGCGTCTTTCAGGCGCACTATGCTCATACATGTGGCATATGTGGGGATTCTCATAAATAGCTACCCTAGAAATATACGAAAACACATTAACACTAATGTTTACATCAAGATGTTTTTTTGGTGTTCTTGTATCCCGTTATCAGAAATGCAGTATGCAGCGTGACCCAGCAAGCGGTTTTCGTAATATTCTCGCATTTATTCCATCTCTTCAGGAGGTTCTACTTTACCGTAAAACAAAAACGTTCCCCTAAAGCAAGTGTCAGCCTAGAGACACTCACTTAGCTTTCTGCTTTGGTTCCCACGTCACGTATAAACTGCGTAGGGTTTCCAACGCGATAACTTTATTGACCAAGATGATAGATTGGAGGTCACGGAGCGAGCCAGCATTTGCTGCGGACGAGCAAGAATGCAGTACGCCTTCTCAGAATGTGCTTCCGGTGCTTTGGTGCATCTGTCATGAATCGGAAGCCTCCTTGATCTTGGAACCGTAATGATTCGCACAGGCTACAAATGCACGCCTGCGCATGCCGCGAACGAATCACTGGGGAGCGTGCGAGGCACCAGGAGGCTCATGAGAGCGCCTGCGGTCACAAGTGGTGCCACGGGGGCCCGTCTTTGGCACGTTTCAATGAACGCCGGCTGCAACACTGAAGGATACTGTTATATTCTAAGAGATACTGCTTTTCTTTCGCAGCACGTTTTGCAGATCGTTCCCACGATCATTGGAATGCATGCCCGCTGAGCGGTAGTTTCGCTCGTACGAAACCAGCAAGAAAAGCGCCAGCTGCTCCGAAGAAATGAGTGCAGGAAAAGAAGCGCTAGGTCGGTCTCCTCTGAGGTTCGGTGAAGTGGGAACGGCGGTGAGTGAACTGTCCACTTCCGGCGTCATACCTACAATGTTTTTTTTTTTTTTGCTTTATAAAAGTGCGTCGCCTTTACAGGATGCTCGCTCTTGGTTGGGTGAAAGAACTGTGTTCTCTCGGTGGGTGCGCTGTTATTACTCTACCTGTACTTGCTCAGTCGATCCCCAGCTCCGTCGCTTCGAGCGTATAGAAACTGGTGGAAGTACGGTTGTTGAGGAAATTTTATACCGAATTTACGTTTTTTACGCACTGATATAAGGGCTACCTCAAAAGACCGGATTTGTGTTGTGTAGCGACTTTGAACGACAAAATAGAAGAAAGTAGAAGAATAGGTGTTTTGTGGCGACTTGAAAAACTAAGCGGAGCTGCAGATTCATATTGACTGGTAGCCGTTCCTTCGAGATATACTCATTTCCTATGGCCCTCTTGCGGTAAATATAAAAAAGGAAAGCTTGTACACTTCTGTAGCAAATAAATCAATGCCATACGTTTTATTTAAAGTCAAAGCCTTAGATGCCTCAACGCGAAAATTGATCGCCGGCGTCGGCGGTGTCAACGCGAGTTGTGCAAAATAAATAATCACGTCATGACGTCGCATGACGTCACTATGGCGTCACATAGCGTGAAGTCAAATGCTGACACAGCCACATATGACACCGTCGCTTGGTCAAGGACGCTTGGCGGCTAGCGCATGCTTTCGTAACGAGCCGCGTTCTGTACTCGACCCCCTGTCAACACCTTCGCAAAGTCGACAAAATGCCACTGAGGTAATTTTGCGCAACATACAGAAGCGAGCCCCCCTCGACCTCCCGATTAACAAATCTCAAGAGCGCCTACTCGGCGTAGGAATGAGTAACACCTTCGAGGAGCTCAGGGAAGCGCAGCTAACAAACAAATACACGAGGCTCTCAAAAACACAATCAGGACGCCGCCTTCTTGACCAGTTGCACATTCATCACCCAACACTACAGGAAGAGCGCGTGCGCCTCCCAGAAATCTGGAGACATTCCATCAGCGTACGCCCCCTTGCTAACAACATAGCACGAGAAACAGTGGTTTGCGCCTAGCGAGAGCCAAAGCTCTGGCGCACCAATATAGCGACAAACACGGTATTTTCTACGTGGACGCCTCGGGCACGCGCCACGGGGGACACGGCCGTGGTAGTCCACCAAAACACACTAATAAGGGGACTAACCTTCAAAACACGAGATATAAAACATGCGGACGACGTGGCTATCGCACTCGCAACCGATAACCGAGATTCGACAGTCATCATCACTGACTCACGGGGAGCCTGTAAAAACATTTAAAGAGGGTACAACTCGTACCTCGCTTATAAAATTTTACAAAACAGCGACTACACCGGAGCACCTACGCCGCGGACGATAGTATGGACGCCCGCACACGTGGGTCTCGAGGGTAATGAAGCGGCAAACGCCACGGCCTGCGGGCTTAATTACCGGGCCAGACCCTCGCCTCACTCCGATGCGGACTCCGATTTCAATCAAGTCTTTACGTTTAGAGAAATCACCAAATACTACCAATTAGAGCATACAACCTTTAATAAACCCTGCAAAGGGCTCACAGAAGGAGGAACGTTTACTCCTCCGTCTGTACATCAAAACGCTACTGAGCCTGACTGTTCAAACACATTTCGACCCTGCGTGTTCAGGGAAGGGTCCTCGGACGTCTTACATATGGTGTGCGCATGTCAATTAACATAAGACCTCCCCCCCTTACCACCCCATCCCGCCCTAGAGGACTGGGAGGCGGCCCTGCTTGACCGCTCGGACCTGGCCAGCCAGAAGGCCCTGGTCACGCGCGCCCGGGTGGTGGCTACTGCAGATGGAAACCTGTATGGAGGAGGAGCTCACCCAGCCATGGCCACCCTCCGGGCAGCCTCCACCTCTTCCAAGGCACTAAAAATGATATCTTTACTACTACTACTACTACTACTACTACTACTACTACTACTACTACTACTACTACTACTACTACTACTACTAGTGAAAGGCGGGCCTATCACGGAGGCAATACAAAATCAGGTGAAGTTCCAAATGTTTTTAATGCCTCCGATCTCGGAGGCCGCGCAACACCACATGGGTGCAGAAAGGTTTAGGGGGAGGGTGATTAACACAATGGACTGATAAGAAAATGAAAATGGCTTTTGCCTTCGAGTCGTTTTAGGCAAGTGCATGAATGGCTGTGGGACCTCTCATTCTCAGCGACATTGGTTCGCAGGAATATGTTTCAAATAGTGAGGGATGCTGCGAAGTGCGAAAAGGCTTTGTTCCGAATTGCGCGAAATAGGCAAGCGCAAATAGCTTTTCGTGTAGGGAATTTGCGACGTCTCTTGCATCAAGCTCACGTTCCGAACAGTTCAGTCTCTCTGTCGGCTATCCATTCGTCAATGACTGTTGGATGCCGTGTACGGTGCCAATGAATGTAACAAAATCGAGGGGCATTTTATTGGCTCACGCACACAATAGCTGTCAAGGAAAATTGGTACGTACTGTTCGTGTAGCATCGTTGTTGTTGTTGGCAATCAATCAGTAAAAGAAAGATTCCAGAGCAGATAAGAGACAGCAGCACTCTTGCGAGTTTATACACGTTTTTTGCAGTCGCAAAATTTTTGCTTTGGTGCGGCTCGAATAAAACCACTTCAATACAACGAAAGCTGGATGAGTTGGTGAAAGACACTTGAGATTCAGAGCGAATAGCGGTAGGACACCGGCATACGAAGAAAAGGGACGTAATGTGCATGCTCCTTTCTTTGAATGCACTTTGGCTGAGCGACGGCGGACAGAAGCCGAGCTCTTTTCTTTGTCGGGTGGAGTTAGATGTATCGACAAAGGTTTGTTGTGCTCCGTTAGCCAAAAACTTTGTCAAAATTGCGCACATTACGCGCCTCATATAGACCTGATAACTGTGTTATTTACTTGGGGGGTTTCAAGCTAACTTTTATTATGCATGAAAAATTCACAGGGTCCCTCATGCATCCGCCTATGACAACCCGAATATGAAAGCCATCTTTTTTTTTTCTTTTCAGTCGATGCATTTATCCTACCCCTCCTCAATTCTCCGCACCTAACGTGGTTTTGCACTGCCTCCGTCATCCGTCTACCTTTGACCAAGCGACGTTGTCATGTGAATACGCCATCATCGGACGTCATGATTACGGATTACATTACAGTGAGGTCATATTGACGTCACTATAATCACCAGGAGTCGCAACCTTTCATACCGCCATTCTACCGACCCATGTAATTCACACGATTGCAAACGGGTCCTCGTAGGTTGAGCTTCTTCTATAGGTGCGGAGGTATGAACAAAGCACGCTTTACAGGCAAAACGGTTGAATGAAGTGGCTACAAAGAAAACCACAGAAATGCACATTGGAGGGCCGTGATTTCTATGCAGTTCAGTAAGCAAAACAGTAGATGCGTCGATTTGCGTAACCATTAAAGCTAGAGTCTGCAGCTACATGATATGTTGAAGATAACAGACATGCACCTAAATCCTTGATCCTGGGTTACAGTGTTCTTAAGAAACCTTGTAAAGCACATTCAACCATCTACACAGCATTAATCGACTTAACAGAACTGAAGAAATGTTTATTTTTCTGTTAAATGCATAATCCATATGATACTGTGCTCGGTCGTAGCGAGTAGTGGAATCAAGCATTTACATTTCTATTGTTAACGACATGTTGCCGCTAATGGTCAGCACCACTAAGCTGCAGTATGGTCACTGAACCGATATGCGCAGTTCACACAAAAAAGAAGGGTAGTTGGGTTGCTGCATGTTCGGCTCCTTTTGTGAATACACCGTCATTCATAAAGCATGCTTTACAGGCACGACGATGGAAGTGAGTTAATATAAATGAAACTAATATAAAATAATAATTCGTCTGTGGTTTTACATGCCGGAACCGCAATATGATTATGAGGATCGCTGTAATGGGAGATACCGCATTAATTTTTAACACCTGATGTTTTAAAAAGTGCACTTAACTCTATGTGCATGGATTGCATTAACGCGACAGCGTTAAAGAGCTTGTTTCGCAGAAATTCCGGTGTCGGCATCGGCGTCGTTGTTTATGAGCGAAAGATCGGCGTTGTCCTCGAGGGAAAATTCGAGATAGTTTCAAATAAATAAATAATGAAAATGTTCGGTTCTAGTGAGAATCCAACCAGGCCTTGTTCGGGGCGATCAGCTGTTCTGCCTCGGAGCCATGCCAGTGCTTGAAACTCTTTCGTAAGAAAACGCTCTAAGAGTCACGAGTAGTGGGAGGAGTCCATTTAACGCAACTAATATTGCGCGTCAGAAGCGGGTAATGGCACCGAACGTCAAAACATGTCAGTTGCGCAAAGAGTGGTGGTTTCAAGCAGCCTACAGTTTACAAAGTGTGCAGCTGCTCAGATGCACGTGCCAACTTACGGGCTTGTAGTGGGTACTTCGTCTATTCGCAAAAGGAAGATTGATGGTGTAATGAGCACTTCGCAACTATACTAGCTGTAGGAATTTTGGGACAGTCTCAAACAGCCTGTGTAACGCGCACGAACGTTCTTTTCTTTGCGACACTGTTGAAGACCACGCATACGGGGCCCGATTACGCAATCACGTTATACTCTTGAAGGCGAAGGTCAAGCGTCCTGCAAGCTTGCGCATTTCAAACCCGTCGAAGTGTGGTCACCAATTTAACAAGTGCAGTTTTTGAACGAAAGAACGATTTTCTTTTATTTAACAGTTTCAGGCTCCCTGTCAATGCGAAATATTTATCGGAAAGAAATATGTAGTTATCTTGAGCAGTTCAAAAGTTATGACCATTTTTCTAACTCCTCCCAGAGGCACCCGATACCGAATGTGAAGGTTTCTGATTCTACAGCACCTGCCATCCCGTCATAAATGTTTCTTTGTATACATATTATTTAATGCTAACTTTTCTAAGTACGTTCTAAAGCTTGTGGGACATGATGTTTTCGATTCAATTAAAATTTTCCACTACATGGCTGGGACACTCTGTTGTTTAAGTTGCGCGCGTTTTCGCTCGGCTGTTGTCTGTGCTCGTCCGTACGCCATTTCAGGATCTCGGATTTACTTCTGGCCTCTCAAGGAGAAGGTTATAGTACTCCATGAAATATGGCGAAGTATATAATGGAAAAGAAGCGTCAATGCATGTTAGGGAATGCATATGCCAAGCCTGGTTCCGCTGCGGATCACGTAGGTGAGAGTCAGCTGGAGGCGTGAACCGAGCTAGAAAAAAGACACGTGCTTCAGCTCCCTGAAAAGAAGATTGTGCCGCTTGAAAGGAGGTTCCACGCTATAAGCCTGGTGAGTTTCAGACATATAGAATGCTTCTTCAATACATGGACATCCGGTTGAAATCTTTAAAGCAATTTTTCTCAAAACATAATTTTTTTGCATTCTACAGTTACGCGAACAGTGATAACTCTCCTTCTAATAAATATTTTACATAAAATTTTGCATGCTATCTCTGTGTAGGCGGAACTGTTCATTTGAATAGAATGGTTGACAACTAGTGGTAACTTTTTTCTATTATGGTCAATTGTGTACAAAAAAAAACCTGCCGGCTATCAACGTTATTACACCTTTTATGACAACGCGCCTTAGATTAGAGAGGTGGTGATCGCGGAGGCTACATGCATAGGATGTTGTCTTCAGTACGCACCTACCAAGTCGCGCTTCCATCGCAACAACCATTTCGTAGCTATCAACGTTCGCGCAACAGGCTTATTTTGGCACATTTTTATTCTAATCAAGTTTATTTTTTCACATTTTTAACAATTCGATCATTTCGAAGTCTAAATTTACCTAAGCCCTACAAGTCAACACCATAATTATAACTCTTAAACAGCAACTACCAAGTTTTTCTCGAAGGTGGTGACCTACCTTAAGCGACCACGGCGGGTGTTGCGTAAACCAAGTACGTGTATATCGCTGGCCTTTCACTCTACTCATTTCGGCTGAAAAAAGATTATCAGCACTGATTTGGTTAACCAGCTGTAGTAGCTACGAATGAAATTTAGAAGATAGGCATGTGTGCCGTCTCTTGGGGCATGGGCAATAATTTCTACAAAGCCTTGCAAAGCACTTTGCAATGTTTACACAACATTACTTTGTACAAGTGAATCAGTATTTCTTCTTCGTCTGTCAGCCTTATGACATTGCGTTCCTTTATCTTAAATAGTCAAACAAGTTAATAACGTTGTTACTATTGGTTACGACAACGTACTACTATTGACCAGCACAGATGACCTCGAACACAGGCACTTGTGTCTGTGTTCGAGGTCATCTGTGCGTGCGTGCGTGTGCGAATGCGTGCACGCACACGCACGCACACACACACACAAAATAAAAATTAAAACAACAGCCGGGTTTTTGTAGGTTTGGTTTCTTCTAACAATCCGCAGACATGCACGAAGGAAGCATTACAGGCAAAACGATGGCATGCAAGTGACCATCGAAAATGTTTATTGATGTCCTCTGCACTCTACTCAGCTGGACAGACAAAACAGTAGGAGCGTTGATTTGCTTAATTATTAACAGTAGGGTGGGCGTTAATGATGAAATGCAAAAGCGATAGGCGCCTTATCCCCTGGAACTTAGATCGCACAGTTTCGATGAAGCGTTTTTGAGCACTTGCCGATTTCCAGGCAAAATGACTTCACTTAACCTAACTAAACGAGTGTTCATTTTAAAAAGCGCAGCTCTACGGTGCCCGTCCCAGGGTCGAGCGTCCCCCCTGTTGGCCCTCGCCTTAAAGGGGTCATTAGGCACCCATTGGGCTTGTTGAAAAAACACAACCTGCGGAAAGCTGACACAGCTATGAACTGCTCTGCAAAATATTAAGTCGTGCGCGCCGCGTAAAGGTCACAAGCGGAGCGCGAAGTTGCCGTTTCCTCAGGCGCCCTCTTTTCAAACAGAGGCCGGTTCTCACTCTCGTCGGTGGGCGGGGCGTCTGCATGCGTACGTCGCGGAGACATAGCATGCTTATTGGCCGATAGCCGGATGAGATGCGTTTCTTGCCACGGGGTGCCGCCACTTGCCCGCGCGCTTACTTCTCAGTCTGCTAACTTTACACGGTAGCCGCACTCGCGCATGCGAATCACAGCGGGAGAGCGATCGCGTTTCATGACGCGCGCTGACGTAACTTCTTACCCCCGTGTCATCCCTCCCTGTCTAGCTTCCAGTGCGCTCGTCGGCACGAGAAAAGAGAGAAAGCGCTGAGAGCATGCGCCAAACCCCCGTAACTCTGCTGATTCTTGACGGATTCGAGAAATTTTTGCGGCAAACGATTCGGGAGGCAGTAAACTCCGATACTAAGGTCATTAGATCATTACTTGGAAAAGTGGTTTATGACCCCTCTAATCGAGCAACCGAGCACAGCAAAACATCCAATTCGGGCGCCTCTAGTAATGGGATGCTTTCTTTTTTTCTTTTGCACAGCAGCACTTCCACAAAAGGAAATAGGAAAAAAAAAAGACAAAAGAACTCCCTGGGTTCCTCTTGCATTCGCCTTAGACGGCTCCGAGACTAATGCCATCTTCTTATTTTTTTTTCTCAGACGGTGTCTTGATCGTCCCTCGCCCCCCTCCGAAAGCCTCCTGCACCTAACGTGGTTTTGCACTGCCTCCAGGATCGAAAGCGTTTCAAGCTCTCTGCACGTGACGATTTTTTGCTGCCTCCGAGATCGGCCCACTTTTGACCATGTTACAATGTCACGTGATGATGTCATGGTCACGCCATAGTGACGTCATGAATTATGACGATCTGTGACATCATGGTGACACCATACGGCGAGGTTATCACGTGGGGATGGCTTTTTGAATCACTCGTGTTTACGCTGCCTGCGCTGATGGTCAATATTAGCGTTTCATGAGGCATCCAAGACTTTCGCTTTAACAATACACAATAAGGAATAAGCGTTAAACATACACAATAAATTTAAAGACGAAAATACATAAAGTGTTGTCTATTACTGCAGTAGGCGCCGCATAAATTGAAAAAAAAATAAAGATAAACGAAAATGAAATAACAAATTAAACAAATATTAAGAGGACACAAAAAGCAAAAGTAAAATAGACATATAGAAAGAGTTGTCTGTAACCGTACGTATATACATGCCTCGTTCAAAATCTTTCTCAATATATCGAGATATGAATATGCACGTACAGGTGCGCCCATGTTTCTCAGTATCGTAATCGTCAGCAACATTTCTTCTGTTTAGGAAATAAGCCCCTTGGCATTAGAGCATTTTATTTCAAATTGTGAAGTAAGGCTGTTATTCATTATCACAACCTGCCGCCCAACCCCAGTACCGCTAACATATAATACCGCTAGTAAACTAGGCTTTTTAAATTTGTAATCATAACTGCTCTTTGATATTTCAGATGTGTCGCAATGCTGTCTCGACGATGGCGAAATGCAGCAACGTTTCGGCACTTTATCGGGCACAGCAGAATAAACAGTGCTCTAAAGGAAACAATAGCGTCACGAAGATTTGTCTTCTGTCGAAGTATGGTATGCGGCAACACGATTTCGCATGCTATACATGCTGCTCGCTGTTTTTTAAACAGTAAAATGACTACCTCGCTGTGTGAATACTTATCGCAAATGTTCCATTCAGCGAAAATTAGCGTGCCTTGCACTAAAGGCGCAATGCTAAAGAGACACTGGCGCTGATGCACACCTATGTAGTCTTGGCTTTGGCTGTTTTGTCAAAATTGCGGAAATTTTCTTTTTTGCGTCCTGTACTTCTTTTATCTCGTCTCTGTTTTTACTGTCTATTTTGTTTTGTTTATTTCTCTATTTCTCTCTTTCTTTCTATCTTTCTTCCTCTTTCATCCCTTTCTTTCTCTCTATCTCTCACTCTCTTTCGGTGATCTCTCTTTGTCTCTTTTACAGCTAAAGCTGTTATAAGATCACAACGGCAATGGGGTAGTTGTCCGCCGCCGCCGCCGGTATCCGTAACCACTATCGCGCGAAATAAGAAAAAAATGACACAAACAAAATATACCCAGGGATCGGGTGGGACTTGAACCCGGGCCTTTTGCGCTGTGGTCGAGTATTCTACCTCAAAGCCACGCAGTTGCTTCAAACTCCTTTGCAAAAGGACCCTATACAGGCGTCATGCCGGGCAAGGAATCGCGTTAACATGTGTAATATAGCGGAGCAGAAGAGTAAAATAACGACCAGGCGTCACACAACGCTAATTGCGCAACTAGTGCTTGGTTAAAGCTTCTTCCCATTCACTACGAAGTGCTAAACCATAATCCTTCGTCGTCATCAGCTTCGTGCAGCATCCACAAAGTGTAAATAATGCCCTACAGATCTGCAGAAATAAGAATAATGGCGTAGTGGGCGCTTCTCTACGTCACAAAAAATATGATTTATGGCGTAGTGGATACCTTGCATGTGTATTTGTATTAGTTTCTCCAAGAGTCTTTAGACCGGCCCCTAGAAAGGCCGCTCTTCTAGCTCTCGCTGTGACTGTGTGGCGCGCTCCGCGCTGGCCTGGCGCTTTTTTTTTCTCTTTCTGCGCCTCTTTCTTGGTATTAATTTCTCTCTTTATCATTCTTTCAGTGCTACGCTTTACTCTCTCCCCTCCTCGTTACCTTCCTCCTCACCGCCACATCTGTCCTCCTCATGCTTCCTTCCCTTTCCGACCCCTTTACTACAATATACAAGGTTGTCCGTAAAATAAGGTTCCAAATGATTTTTCTCAATGAGAAACATGGTTACTGGCAGGGTGTCGGAACGAAATGTTTTTCGTTTCGGTTTTAGTTTCGTTCCACCGCAAAAAGTTCCGTTTCGTTCCTGCTCCGGAACGAAAAAAAAAATGTTCCGTAATGGTTCGTAACGGTTTTTTTTGTATGCAAAAAGTTGAAGTTCAGAAAATCATAAAACACATTAGATTTATGATGTAGTTACTTGCCCTCCTATTAAGAAAGTGGGACAAGTGCAAAACACGTTCTTCAGAGAAGCGCACGTAACTGTACCACGAATGCCTACCAACTAGCAGAAACAGGTATTAATGTCAAAGTCGCAGTATTTATTTTGTCAAAAGACAAATACGAATTTTTTTAGTGGACTCAATGCTTTGTGTGAAGGGAGTGAACACGATCGCAGAAGCAGCACGTCATTGAGTGTACTCTCTGATGTGCGAGACCGCTGTTCTGATAAAAAGATCGCCAGGCCTGCCCGGAACACGCCGCACAGTCACGGCGAAAGCTGAAAGAGCGGGCTTTGTACAAGTACACAATACAAGTACACATGGAAGGTACCCACTACGTCATAAATCATCGCAATTTTTCTGAAGTAGCCAAGTTCCCACTATGCCATATTTCGTCATTCCTCGGAGAATCGCGGTACCCGCTACACATGTGTAGGTCATCAGTCATTATGTGCAGATTGTGCTGTGGCTGATGATGATGAAGAATTATGGCTGAGCACTTTGCAGTGGGTGGGAAGTAGTGCTGCGGAATAAGCTCCTCCATTACATTCCAATTCCATTCCGGGGAATTAGAACTTGCCGCAATTCCATTCCTTTCAATTCCTCGGAATGAAAAAAACTTAGCCTATTCCCACTCTAGGAATGGCTGGGCAGTTCAATCCAATTCCTGTAATTCTTCAACGTAGGAAAGGCATCTTGAGACTTTTATCGAGTTAAGAATGAACACCGCATACAGCTGATGTCATCAGATGCATTAGGAACTGCAAAAGTACGCAAAACACGTTACCAAGGTCGACGGATAGCAGCTTGGCGACATATCTCGTGTAGTACAACCACCTTACTAATTCCCATATGAGCAGTTCTCCCGCTACCTATAGTACTTGCATGGTAAGCATGTTTGAACAAATGGTGGTGTTTTAACATTGTTTAAGCTCAAACGTGTTAGCGCTGAAATGACGACATAGCGTATTCCTATATAAAAGTAGTATTCAAGAAGACTAAGCAGTTTTGGCCTTTGTCCTGCGTCACCTTTGGCCTGCGTGACAGGCGACAGGCGCGCAAAAGTCCACATGTGTTAATATAAACATCTCTGGTTGCGACTGTTTTCGTTTTGCGTACAATTTCAACATATCTTTGCTTTGGAATTCCTGCCTGAGATATGCTCACATTGCATGAGCTCAGTTGTTCCGGAGTGCCAAGTTTCCTCGTGAACCGAAAAACGATTAAAAATATTACGGTTTCACTCCGGAACGAAATAATAGATAAAGTTTCGGTTACGTTTTCGTTCCGGTCACAAATATCGTGTTTTTCGTTTTTCGTTTCCGGTTTTTGTTCCGTTCCGACACCCTGGAACTTATTGGTATTGAATGATCCCTTTTTGGAAAGCTTAGACCTTCCCTATTTTACTACATTATCTACCTTGAGATCAGTGCATATTTGCACGTGATGTACCATTTTCTTTATGACCTAATTATAAAACTTTCCCGCCGCGCCGTGAATGTAGCTTAAAACCTCTTCTTTCAGCGCCACTCTGGTTCTGAAATGCGTTTTAACCAGGTGTCTTTCCTTTTTTTTTTCTATTTAGGGAAGAGATAGTAGTCACTCGGGGATATGTCTCGGCTGTAGGGCGGGTGTGTGGCAGCATTCGATGCAAAGTTGTTGATCAGATTGCTCGTCACACGGGCGATGTGCGGACGAGTGTTGTCCTGACGTGAATGCATTGGCTTCGTGAGCATACCTCTCCTCTTCTTTCGAATCGCCTCGCCAGGCTTCTTCGGCGTCTCACTGTAGCGGTCCTTATTGACTGTTGTACCGACAGGCATGAATTCGCACAACAATAACCCCTTCCTGTCGCAAAAAAAACGCTCGTCATCACTTTACCAGCACACTACGACTTTACAAGCATACAGTGTTTGTTCGAACTTCCGCGGATTCAGCGACTCTGGCTGCTTCCACTGATGGTATTGTTGCTACACTCCCCGTGTCTTGTAGTTGACCCATGTCTCCTCCCCAGAGACAGTAAAGTCCAAACATTCCTCGCCACTGGTATCGTAGGCCTGAAGAAATTCGCGGGTCACTTCAACACGTTGCCGTTCGTTGTCTTCCGTAAGCATTCCGGGAATCCACCTTGCACAAACCCTGGCATACCCTAAATAGTGTCTCAAAACTTTGTCAGTGCAGGTCTTGCTGACATCAGGGATCATCTCGTAGAGCTCGCGAAACGTTACGCTTCGGTCTTTCATCACTGTTCCTTCCACTTCCGCAATCGTTTCGTCTGCAACCGGTGGCTGTTCAGAACGCTGTTCCTCATGGACGTCTGTGCATCCGTGTTTGAATTCTATGCACCATTTCCGCATATGCTGTGCGCCTATGCACTTTTGTCCGTAGCCTTCGCGCAGTTGGGAATGCATGTCCACCGGCGCAGTGCTTTTTGCACAAAGAACAAAAAGAAGACGAATCACGGAGCGTGATTCGCACCTGGCGGGAAAACCGAGTGGGAGTTCCATCTCAAACGGCTGCCAAGCCAAGACTGAGCGTCGCAGACAGCTAGCCTGAGCGGCGACTGTGAGAGGGGGAACCAAGGTGCACGGCAGTGTCGCCGTATACCACGTAACAGCGTTCCTCGCAACTACAGCTCCTTGGGGACCTTATTGTACAGACAACCCTGTACTATACAAGACATGTGTTATGGCCTGCTAGCGTTCCTGATAACCGAGTGGTTACGGCGCTCGCCTTCGGATCGAGGGTACGCGGGTTCGAATCCCGCCTCGTGAAGGATTTGTTTTCGGCAAATATTGCTCTCTTTCGTTTACTTCATATCGTTCTTTCTTTAAATCTCTCTGTTTTTTTTCTCTCTATCTCTGTACTCGTTCTCTCGAATATCAGGGTTATTAGAGGCCACGCCGCAGAAATCAGCGCACGTCTTCTGGGAGCGAAGCAGAAGATGAAGAAGAGGACGAAGAGGAAGAAGACAACGAAGAGAGCGTGTGCGGGTTTATGGTGATGAGAGTTTTGGGTCACGACGGACATTTTACGCCGCGATAAACCAGCTTCGCTTTTAAAAAAGGAAGTTCTGCCCGCGACTGAGGAACATTTATTGACCCCTGAGTCAATTTCCGAGAGCCTATTCCAAGCATTGTTAATCTACACCATAGGTACGCAAAAACATTGGAGCTCTCACAGACTCGATCACTCAAGAAATATATTTTGCTCTGAGGGCTCACTCGGACTCAGACTCACCAACATGTTTTTCTCAACCGGACTCACTCAGACTGACTAACCTTTTTTCTCAGTCTGGCTCACTCGGACTCAAACTCACCAACATATCACTCAGCCGGACTCACTCAGACTCAGACTCACGGCTTGACCTGAGTCTGAGTGTGTCGACTCATGAGTACGTTAGCGTAAAATTAGCTTTTTCGATCATGGTGTCAATGCTCTTCAAATGCCACTATCTCACATAATCGGCGCTCTAGGATACGCCTTTTGATCTTTTGCTTTCCAATACCAGTTATGAGTGGTTCTAATTCAGTAAACACGCTTTTATGAAATATGTGAATCACTCGAGATATTTTTATCAAAAACTCGTGAAAGTGTTCACGGGGGAAAGTCAAGTCACGCCTCCTGCCCCAGTGACTGAGGAATACTTATTGACTACAGACTGAATTTCTGAGAGCCTATTCCAAGCATTGTTAATCCACAGTTTCACGCGGCAGAAAGTAAGGCGTGACATTAAACAATGACACAGGAGTTTACAAACGTAAAGATTGTCGCTCCGTTTAGCTCGAAGCTACAGTTTCGTTCCGTTGAATCGAACTACGTAAGTCTGACCAATATTTTCAAAACTGAAGTTGTTTAGCGACGTTTCACTCGCATCCTGTACGATAAGCTTCTTGGTCACGGCGTATTTCATGACAACGGGTAATTACTGCGCATGTTTCATTTTATACCGTTAGAAACAGAGCAAAACAGCCGTGATTCATTATTGTCGATAGTGAACGCGAAAGTCAGTCAACAAAGTGAATGGGAAACTGCGTGCACAGAAACTCTTGTGGATGTTAATCTAGCTGATGTCCTCGCAACTTCGTAGGCGAGTTCGTGCAGCGCGATTGACCACCCAGCAATGTACTGCCAAATACAATGCGAATGCGCATAGGTTCCCTGCAGAGAGTTTGTACTTTGATTATCTTTCCAACTTCGTTTCAATCAATCCTTTTCCATGCCTCGTCATGTCATCCTTATTGTCTTTCGATCTTTTCATATTAAGGTGAAAGCTTTAGGTTCCCTATCAAACGCGAGAAGTGACCGCCGGGGTCGGCAGCGCCGGCGTCAGCACTAGTGATGCAAAAAAAAATCAGCATCTGATGACGCCACCGTACGAAGTCACCTTGACGTGACAGTTAGCTAAAACTTGTAACTTCATCACGACATCACTATGACGTCAAGTAACGTGACTCTACGTGATGACGTCATTACATGACATTGTCGTTTTGTCAAAGGCGGGCCGGTGCCGGAGGCACTGCAAGACCAAAGTGAGGTGCAGAACGCTTCCAATGCCTCTGATCCTGAAGGCAGTGCAAAACCACGTTGGGTGAAGAAAGCTTGCGGAGGAGGGAAGGAGGGGGACCAATACACTGGAGTGAGAAGAAAAGGAAGATGGCTTTCGCTTTAGACAAATGCGTAAGGGGTCCTGCGACTTTTTTTGTGTGTGTGCGCTGTAAGCCGACTGCACCAAAACCTAAATTTCGGCTGGTTATGTCATCACCTGATGACATAACGAACTTGAGCTGTCCAAGAACTTTGTCATATCATCATCACTGATGATATGATGATATAAGGGACTTCTGAGAGAGCCCAGCACTGGGCTCTCTCAGAACGCGAGTTACGAGGTACGCGAGGTACGAGCACTGACACGTGAAACCCTTTTTGCGCAGAGCTTCACATTGTACAAACTGTCCCAGTGCGGTCCGCCTTTATTTTTTTTTTGTTCATTGATAACGCATTCAAGCCGGATGGAAATTTTAACTTTGAAGACACTTCGAGCTGAACAATGTTGTAACGTCTGCAAAGAAAGTAGCGTATGCTTTGTCTCCATGGTTACTAAAGAGCCGAATTCAGCAGCGATGTGCACACGAAAAAATGACACGAAAAAAAAGAACACGCGAAAGAGACAAGACAGAAGGGACACAAACGAGGGGTGTGGCGTTCAACTTTCCGAATAACCAAATGGCGCAGCCAAAACCGCAGGAACGAGTGAGACGGGGCGACAGTAGCCAATTAAGAGCTGTCCGTCCACTTCGGCGTCCTTGGGAAGACGAGGAAGACTGGGGCCGACTCCTGCTCACTTCAAAGCCCCGAAATGGCAGCCTTGTGGAAGGCCGAGTCGAACTGCTCGATAATTTTCTTTTCTTCACTTACTGCTGGCGCATTTCCTTCCCTCTTCCGTTCTTTCCAGCTCCGGTACTACGGGAGATTTTGAAGGCCGCGAAAGCTAAGCATCTCTAAATGCGTACCAGTCTCACGCGTACTGGACAGTTAAATCCGCTCAGGGTGCAGGTTCAGTACGTATTCGTTGCCCGGAAATAAGAAGAGAGTATGTGCGCGTTTTTTTTTCCTTAGCAGACTTAATTAGAGAAGCACGCGTGACTTGAGAAGAGGATTACGTTAGTCTGCTTGGCATTCTTGAGTGTCTAAGGGACGGGGTTCGAGAGTACAGTCCATCAAAAACGGTGCGACAAGCTCATATAAGCATGCACGGAGTGTTGCAATGAATATTAGGTGATTCACGCGGTAGAGGTCGAAGTTTTTATTTCGTTATATGTATAAAAGAAGTCTGTTTTTTTTTTCTGTGCTGTCCACTACTCACGGATTGAAACGCGAAAATTTAGGCCTACAACGCACGTATTTTCGCTTTCAGTGTCTACAGTTCGTGTAACATCGCGCAATTTTCACTCAGAGACTTACATAAGAGCCAACATTACCTTTGGCGGCCATATTTGCAGCGACGTGAGATGGTTATGACGTACAAGTTCTCATAGCAGGCGTTATACTAAAAAAACATATGTGATCCCTCCGTCATAGGAAGTGGTATCACACGAAAGTGAAACGTGTCGTCACAGAGGTAGCTGAGCGTTTATTGTGCATTGATGTATGAAAGCTTGGGTATAATGTCTATTGGTGTTTGGCAGCTATAGCACCGCCAAAAACAAAGAAGGACGCACGAAACGAACGGACAAGTATACTCAGGACGAGCGCGAACTAGCAACGGTCACAGTTGTTACATTTTTCTGTTTAAGCAGCGCGCTCCCTTCGCGAACGCGGCCGCTGCAGCGAGCGAAGTGACCTTCGTGCGCTCTGTAACATTAACGCAACCTTTGCGGTGATCGCACAAGACGTACAAACCGCCCCCATCACGACATGAGCGCGCACGCACGGGCGACCACGCCCTGTAGGGCAAAGTACTGGTGGGTATATACAAGAAGGAGGCCCGAGCACATCGCAATGAGCGGGGCGATGACTTAAAGCGCGCCCTTCGCGCCATCTCGCTTGGTGATAACGAGAACACGCTGAAGTGTCACCCACTCTGAGTACCACCAGCGCTAAATGGTGTATATAAATAGCTCGCTGTTAGTGTGCTAAAGAACATACGCTCTGTGGCCGAGTCGCTTAGCCCCGCGCGCTGTGGAGCGAGGGGTCGTGGGTTAGATTCCCTGCTACGGAACCTTTTCGCCTAGTTTTGTTTTATTTCTCATCTATTCTAGTAGATTTTACAACGTCATATACATTAGATTTTACAACGTCAAGTCTTGGGGGACCCCGGCTTAAAACACTTGTGCTAAAAAAGGGATGTCCCGTTACAATTTGTAAGTACTGTACATTTCGCTTAAATGATTCAAAAGCTGAGTGAATGCATGAATCAAAATTATCATTATTCCGTCTGAACAAATTAGCAACAAAATGTATAGACCTTTTAAAGACATGTATAGGAAATACTCTCCGTAACTCCTGAGTTGCCTAACAGTATTCGCAGATAGTCGGGGCCGGAGTGATTGGAGGGACCTTGAGCGTTCATGTTCAGCTGTCGATGCTCTCTTTCCCATTTGGAAGTTTTTCGCTAATAACACAAGCGCTCGTCTATTGCCTATTGTTTTACTTAGGCTGCAGTAACTCATGTTAAAAGACTGGGCGTACGGACACGGGCACAAGAGAAAAGTCCAGACACCACAAACACCGACTAACAACTGTTATAATCTAAAATAGCTCCTCTGAGGACTAGTAAGTTATTTAGGGGTGAAATGGTACAAGAAATATGTCTCTTACATGAATGAAGCTCCTGAAATTTCACCCTTTAGAATTCCGTATGCTTGTTAGCTATTCTCATCGAATCGGCGTAAAGTTGCTTCTGGTTTTTGTCTTGTGTCCATGTTTGTATGCCCTGTCTTTTAACATGAATACGTACCAACTAGCTCAGATCTTTGTCATTCTGATGCAGCAACTCGAAACATATTCCTTATTTCGGGCTCGGCCATCCGAGCTGCACCCGTAAGCAGAAGCTTGGAAAACAAAGCAGCGTGTCGAGGGAAGCTTCATGAAAATGCTTGAAAATTTCGCAACGTCAGCAATCGATAACAGGACGGTGAGGTTAATTAGGACGTACACACAACATTTTTTTTACCTCAGGTGACTTCCAGCAAACATAGACAGTACGAAGCTTTAGTAGCAGAGAGGGGCCATTCAAATTGCTCTGTGCAAGCCAGCGATGTCCTGTTAGTTCTATGGCACGATATGCATAAGCACGTAATTAGGTTCTTTTCTGCGCGTCAGAGGATTTCATTACACCGCTATTGTTCAAACGAGATTGCTGCATTGCCTTGTACAGTTCTAGGGGTAATTAATTGTCGACTATCGACAACGTACAATCGTCGACTGCAGTTCCAGCTTTTGTGCATTTCTCGTTTAAAGCCAAGCTATATGCGGCTAGGTTCTAGGCGATCGCGTCCGTAGACAAAAGATGCACATAAAAGCAGTTCTCGACAACCCTCGCACTTTCGTCATCGCCGATGTCAAGTGTTGGAATACTAGGCGGCGGCACATCGCCCCAATTGTTTTACCCCTTTCTCTCGGGACGTAGCGATCGTGCTAGCGCTGTTATCGGTAGTTTCCCTTTGGACTCGCTATGGGGCGGACACGTGTCGTTCGCTTTGAGGAAGAAGAGTGGGAATCGAAAGAGCGCCAACGTGCATGGAAGCTCGAAGGGGCGCAAAAATGACGGGAACCCGCGGCCGCAGAACGTGCAGCCGCAGCCGCTAGCTTCGCTGGCTTCCATCTTTACAGTAGTCGAAGGGCTCCGAATTTTTTTTATACGAAGCAGCTTTTGTGCTGGGCTTTGTCCATAGTTCCATTGGCGACCGTCCGCTTACTAAAACCTACCATAGCCATCTGTAACATATTGAGCGCGCGCTCTCGCCAAGGAGAAGTCTTCTTCGTCTTGTTCTTCGACCGCCTTGATGATGATACGTGTAGAGCACTTTAGGGGCCCGGGCTGTCGTATGCTGTCCTAGCTTGGCGTAACGCACACGAAACACTTGTGCTGACACGTGCTAGCGCGTTCGGGCCTGTGTAAGGGGCTGGGTAAGACGCTGTGGCCTCTCCCCCTTACACTCTCTCAGCAATCACGTGATGGCGTCGGGGAACGAGAATCGTGATGAACGGAACTTTAAGTCGACCCATGCGCTCCTTCGCATGGGTCATTCGGCTTTTTGATGGTTGGATCACATCATCCTATAGCATCTTCTTGACCTGCTGCTGTATGACCTCACGTTCTTTCTGAGCGACGCGATATGGGTTCTGTCGGATGGGTCTTGCTGTTTCTTCCGTGATTATACGGTGTTTAGTCAGCGGCGTTTGACCCACTCGTGACGTCGAGGAAAAGCAGTCCTTAAACCGGCCAAGAAGTTCCATAAGACGACATCTTTCAGTGGGCGTTAACCTTGGGCCGATGTCGACATCTAGTGCCTGCGGTGCTGTACGAGCCCTTGCTTCCCCTTGCATAGCAAGGCAGTCGTAATAGTAGTCGAGTTCTTCGAGGTATGCCACAGCAGTGCCTTTACCAATGTGCCGGTGCTCGTTCGTAAAATTGGTAAGTAGCACCTCCGTACGGCCATCAACTAAGCTGACGATGCCGCGAGCGATGGCAACGCCTTGACGGAAGAGAAGGGCACTTACACGTTCGGTTATGGCGTCTTCATTACACTGCACGCTGCAACTGAGGGAAACAAGACTACATGACAGCGGCGGCACGCAGACGTCTTCGTCTACCACACGTAACGCCCTGGGGTCTTGGTCTGCGTCCGAGGTCACGGCATTGTCAGAGGCAAATGTTATCACACCTTCACGTATGTTCACAACGGCGCCGTACTCCCTTAAGAAGTCCATTCCTAGTATCAGAGGCTTGCAGCACTCCGGTAGGATCACGAATGAGGCTACAAAAGCTCTATTCCCGATCGTGAGTCTTGCTGTACATTTGCCTGAAGGCGTCATTACCTGGCCTCCAGCATTTCGAATATAAGGGCCCGTCCATTCCGTTCTGACTTTCTTGAGTTCGCCTGCCAGTCGCTCATTTACAATAGAAAAGTCTGCGCCAGTATCGACTAAGGCCGTCACTTCAAGCCCATCAATTGTCACGGTGAGGTCGGCAGTCACAGTTTTCTCGGCGTAATCTTCTTGTTCGTCGTCCTCATGTTTCGGCAACAATGGGGGATTTTCGGCAATTCGAGAACCTGCAACCTTCCCCCCAGAGGTCGCTGCTTTCAGTTTCCCCGCCGTGGGCTGGGAAATCGACCTCTCTAACGGCGTCAGCAAAACTACGGCGGCTCGGTGAAGCAAAACGAGCCGGGGATGGTGAGCGCGTCTAGAAGGTAGCGGAGCTCTCCAGCCGGCCAGCCAGGTCGTCGTCGATGGGGGCGCGGCTTTCACAAAACTGTCGGCGCGTAGCGGCAGGTGCACTTCCGCGATACCCAGCTGGACGATGGGGGCAAAAACGGTAAATGTGCCCTGGCTCTCCACAATTGTAGAGCAGTGGCCGACGATCCGCAGTGCGCCATATATCTGTCTTACGCAGTTGAGGTCGCCTTATGGGATCCTGCTGGGCCCAGGCTGCAACAGGTGGCGGTTGGCGGTACTGCGGCGCGGGCATGGGCAACGGTCGACGAACAGCGTCTGCATAGCTGTATGCGTCCGGCTGGTACGATAGTTCTGGAGCCAATGGACGACGTACATCGTCACCGTAGGTATATGCGTTGGGCTGGTACGACACATCAGGGTATTGCGCGGGAGAGGCAAACGCTTGCCGAAGTTCCTGGCGGACGACTTCAGCGACGGAGGCAACCGTGAACTACTGCTGCTGCGGCGCTTGCGACGGCGATGTGCACCTTGCGTTCTCCTTTGCATTCTCCTCGCGCACGATCTGCCGAATGAGTAAGCGTAGAGAACACTCATCGCTCGCAGTGAGTGCTGCGGCACCTGCAGGTGCACCGGTGGCTCGGCGATCGCATTGATGGTACCGTTGCTGCAGCGCCCGCTCTATTGCGGTGGCTTCCCTGATAAACTCGTCGACTGTTGTTGGCGGATTGCGCACGAGACCAACAAACAGCTGTTATTTGACACCCTCATGAGATGGCTTAGCTTCTTAGCTTCGGACATGTTGGGGTCAGCGCGGTGGTACAAACGCACCATATCCTCGGCAAACATGGCGACGCCTTCATGTAGCTGTTGGATGCGTGACTCAGGAAGGCGTTGTGCGTTTTCACGTCGGTCTGTGTTGCCGAAGGTATCGCGTAACCGACGGCAAAACTCGTCCCATGTTGTCAGAGTTGCCTCGCGGTTTATGAACCACGTCTTCGCACCGTCTTCAAGGGCAAAGTATACGTGGAAGAGCTTCTCGTTGGGGCTCCAGTGGTTCGACTTCGCTACCCGTTCAAACTCCTCAAGCCAGTTTTCCGCATCTTCGTTCGGGCGGCCGTGAAATGGTTCGGGAATCCGAAGATTCTGGACCGTTACCTGCGTAGGGCTCCTTGAAAACGCCACTTCTTGAGCAGGGGTGGCTGTCGGCAGCGGGGATCCTTGTAAAAGGCCAAATTCTGGTCTCAGACCTTGCAGGTGACGGCTTGAGCGGTGTACAGGGTTGGATGCAGGGCTGCTCACAGGAGTACCGATCATGAGGCGATGGTACCTAGCTCCTCCACCAGTGTCGCGGGTTATAAAACACAGGGGCTTTATTCAGAAAGGCGTACGGCGTGTCGTACTCCAAGACAGCGCTGAAGGCGTGCAGCCGCCAAGAACGTCTTCTTTTTCAGTCTTTTCCGCTGCGCCTCTCGAGCGCACCGGTTGTCTTCCTTGTCGTCGCCAGCGAATAGTCAAATACAAATATGGACGCGGCAATATGTTGAAATTGTGCGAAAAACAAAAACAGTGACAACCAGAGATGTTTATAATAATGCAAGTTGACTTTCGCGCGCTTGTCACAAAGGCCAAAGTGCAGAGGGCATTGCCGGCGCTGAAGTTTGTGACAGCAAAAGCTGTTATGAGATCACAACAGCTGACTTTGGCACCATAGTTGTCCGCCGCCGCCGGTGTCCGTGACCGCTATCGCGTGATATAAGAAAAAATTAAATGAGAAACAAATTTCTAGGATCGGATGGGATTTTAACCCGCGCTCTCTGCGTGGCAGTCGGGTCTTTCACCAGGGTGCCACGCTGGCGCTTGTAACTCCTTCACAAAAACTCTATACAGGCGTCAAGTCGGTCGAGGAACCGCGTTAACTCATGTAATATAGCGTGGCAGAAGATGAAAATAACATCCAGTTATCAGACAATGCTAATAGCGCAAAGAGTGTGTGCTTTCATGCAGGGCTTAAAGTCAGGGGAAGCTCGGGGGGCCCGGCTCCCCTTCCATTTCTTAAAGAGGGGCTGTATGTATGTGTGTATGTATGTATATAGGTCGCCGTCCTCTGAAGGCCCCCCTTTCAATGAAGAGAGACTTTAAGCCCTGCTTTAATGCTTCCCACCAGTGTTGCGGAGTTGCCCCACCAGAATTGGAATGACTCCGGAATCATTCCACATTTTCCCGATCCCGGAATGGAATGGGTACAACGCTTGGAGGAATGGAATGAGAATGGAATTAAGCGCCTTTTGCATGGAATGGGATGGGAATAGAATTACGTCTTTTTCCGAAGATAGAGCACGTTTTCGTTAACGTCCTGTTTTTCAAACTTCAAACATTAGTAAGTCAGAGCCTCAAAATTAACAATAATGCAGTATTTTTAAAATGGCTTGGCTAATTACAATCACGGTACATTTTTAAGCAACGCGCTTAATACAAACCGAGGCATAAGTTGTGTACAAACAAATGCACTATACCAGCAGATACAGAAGGGAGAAAACAAAGTATTTCTGCGCGTTGGTTCCCATTGATACCCCCCCACGCAAGTGGCGAATACTCTATGCACAGCCTGATCTTTATCTCACGAGCAGTTTAGTACCTGACACACGTAAATAACCTTTGCGACAAGGAAGACATTGCATACCTGCGCACAGGTGAACACAGAAGTTCTCCTCATCCCATCCATTCTTGCGAGGCGCGCTTGACAAGCGTGAGTGCTGACGAGCAGTGCGGCCCCGCGTTCCGTATTCGATGCAAAGGCACAAGGTGCCCGAGCGGTGCACTGTTCCATTAATACCAGCAGACCTAGAGGGCTCTGTTCTCCATTAACCAAATCTTAGTTTTCTCCATATTCCCGACCACTACAGACGCGTGGCAAAACTGCTTAGCCTTCTTCAATACTACTTTTGTCAGCAAAAAAAACATCGCTATGTCGTCATGTTAGCATTAGCACATTTAAGCTTAAACAATATTAAAACACCACCATTCGTTCAAACACCCTGACCATGCACATACTATATGTAGCGGGAGAACTGCCCCTATAGGAATTAGTAGGGTGGTTGTACTGCACAATATATGTCAGCAAGCTACCATCCCTCCACCTTGGTAACGTGTTTTGCGTACTCTTGCAGTTCTTAATGCATCTGATGACATCAGCTTTATGGGGCGTTCATTCTTAACTCGATAAAACTATCAAGATGCCTTTCCTGCGTTGAAGAATTGCAGGGATGGAATTGAGCTGCCCGACCATTCCCAGTGTCCGTATAGGCCAAGTTTTTTCATTTCGAAGAATTGAAAGGAATAGAATTGCGGCAAGTTCTAATTCCCCGGAATGGAATTGGAATGGAATTGAGCCGCCCATTCCGCAACACTGCTTCGCACCCACTGCAAAGCACTCAGCTGTAATACTTCATCATCATCAGCCACAGCACAAAGTGCTCATAATGCCTTACAGATGTGCAGCGGGTACCACGATTCTCCGAAGAATGACGAAAAATGGCATAATGGGAACTTCACTACTTCAGAAAAATTGTGATGGTTTATGGCGTAGTGGGTACCTTGCATGTGTACTTGTATTAGTTGCCCCAGGAGACTACAATGGGCTCTAGAAAGTCCGCTCTTCCAGCTTTCCCTGTGACTGTGCTGCGTATTCCACGCAGGCCTGGCTACCTTTCTATCAGAACAGCGGTCTCGCACATCAGAGAGTGCACTCAATGACGTGCTGCTTCTCAGATCGTGCTCACTCCCTTGACACAAATGTATTGAGCCCACTAAAAAAATTCGTGTTTGTCTTTTGAGAAAATAAATACTATGACTTTGAAACTAATACTAGTTTGTGCTAGTTGGTAGGAATTCGTAGTACAGTTACTTCCACTCCAGTGTTTTTTTATGATTACCTTTACTTCGACTTTTTGCATACAAAAAAATACCGTTACGAACCGTTACGGAACGTTTTCTTTTTTTCGATCCGGAACAGAAACGGAACGGAAGTTTTTGCGGTGAAACGAAACTAAAACCGAAACGAAAAACATTTCGTTCCGACACCCTGGTTTAGAGGGCCCAAGAACTAGCGGAACGCCATCACGTTCCCGCCCCGACTCGGGCGTCGCCTACGGTAGCGGCTGCTAGGGTGCCCCCCCTGGATCCCCCTGGCGGCTTGAACTCCTCAGGACCGATGAATAAAAGTTCTTGACTGACTGACTAACACCAGTAACCACGCTGCCGTGTACGTCCCAATGTCAAAGCAGCGCAATTAAAGACATCACATCCTTGTTGTCACGAATAGCCGCAGCTTTCAGGGGCATGGTAGGCCTGCGAGCGTATTCCTAGCTAGTATAATCTTTGTGGTAAGAGTAATGGAACTGTTTACCTGTCCTTGAAACACAAAGAACTCGAAACGAACTGGAAACTCATAGCTCACATGCGGTGCGTGATCGCTTCACCACAAAAGACGGTAAAGCGTGCAAACAGGCACACATGGGCAGAAAAAAAAAACGCATCCATTTCCGTGTTCTCGTGCTTATATGCACAGTCCTGCTTCTTTTGCTAAGCAGCCGTGGTGGATCAGTGGTTACGGTGCTCGGCTCGCGACACAAAGGTCACGGGATCCAACCCGGGTTCGGCGGTCGCGTTTCAATCAATCAATCAATCAATCAATCACTTTTATTTTCTTTTCACATTGAAAAAGTGGAGACAGCACTAAAAGCTATGGAGGCTAAAATAATAAATGTCATCGATCTTAGATGAATGCGATTTTAGCGCCCGTTAAAGAATTCCAGGTGGTCGAAGTTATCCGGTGTGCCTCATAATCATATTGTAGTTTTCGCATGCAAATCCCCAGCAATTATTGTTAATTTTCAGCTAGTTTAATCGGTATTTATTTGATCCACGGCGTTTGTGTTGTCTTTGCTCTTCTCTTGTGTCCGCTTTTGCACGTCTCAGCTTTTTTTACAATGCATGCTTACTAACTGGCTCAGATTTCTGCCATTCTAAGCTTCGGATAAAAGCCTACTAAGAACGCGAGTTTCAGGTAGTCTATTGTTGAGATTTATGGAGACGCCACTGAAATGAAGAAAAACCATGCTATTGTAATTAATGATGTAATTTCTCACTATCCGGCACATATGCACGCTGCGGTTGTTCTCGTCGCATGTGTTAATCATAATCAGGCCTGATACTTACAAGGAGGCAGGAAATATAACGTTGCCGATTGCCAACTTTGTCTTACATAATCGCGTGCTAACTCATAATCACGTGCTAACTCATAACGAGGATGAAACTTTCTGCTTTGCTATAGCTTGCCTGTGAACACTTCAATTGCGCAGCGCTGGGCACTTCACATTACAAATATTCAAAGTAGTACGCCGACATCGCGAGTAACGAATTATTACGGGGTGTTAGAGGAGGTTGCAATGTTGGGGGTGTATGCAAACAAAGAAACACAGAGGGATGAATTCCGAGAGCACGCACGCACGCACACACGCACGCACGCACGCAAACACAAACGCACGCACGCGCACTCACTCTCTCTCTCTCTCACACACACACACTCCTGCCGCAGCTGGCTAGAGACCATGAGATTATTAAATGCGTCGAGTGCATATTTCATTGTTAAAGCGGCACGCGCTGCAGGAAAAACCAAAGAGATATGAAGGCACAGCCTTTCACCTAAGAATCTGTTTCGAATGAAGCAATTTTAGAAATTTCGCTTAGTAAATAACCACACAGCCTAGGACGCTGCCAGCGAGGGCGTGATTCGCACGCTGCAAACGCACTTCACGAACGGTCGTTTACAGTACTTAACAATTGCTCTTACAAAGGCCGCCCTGTCCCCCCCCCCCCCCCAAACGCACGCGCTTCGAGATCTACCGCACTGCGGTTACTTCATAATATTGTTGGACATAGTGATTGGAATAAAGAACCACACTGAGCAGCTATGCAAATGTTGGAAAGCGAGGGTTAATTAATTGTTCGGGGCATTTTTAATTAAGACCCGAAAATTAATATTTCTGGGCATAAACGTTTCCACGCGTATTAATCGTGCGCTGCCTTTCCTTCCGCCCCCTTTAGCCGAATTCGAGCCATTTACAAGATAATACTATCTTAGGACTGCGGGATACAGAGCGGAGAAAACTCGTACGGCACTAAGGGGTGGGCTTGAATAAGTAATGTTCAACAAAGCCTTTAAGTACGCTGCATAGCCGAAACGTTTATTGTAAGATACGCTCGACATACGTCATTCTTGAACAAACTATAAACAAGGGGGGTGGCACATGTTCTTCGATCAGCGTGGAACACCAACTACACGCACGCCTTGTATAACGCAAAAAAATCAAAAATAAATCCCGTAGTAACTCCTTGCTTTAGAACCACAATTCAAAACCTACAATTAAATATTTTAGCGTGCAGTAATCTTCGCGTAGCACCATTTTTATATGATTGTATAACATAATCGCTGTCTTTCATCTTCCCAAGGTTGCGAAGGACCCTAGTCGGTGATTTACGCAGCGAGTTTTAACAGACCAAAAAAAGAGGGCTAAAAAATTTCATTTAGCCCCTCATTGAAACTGCCTATTTAAGGCTCGTACTTTCCCATATTTGGTTTCAGTCACGTAATGGCTTGCCTGTATGAATGAAAGGCAGTGAAAAGGAACAGGGCCCGCTTGACGAAACAGACGCGATGAGTTCCCATGCCGGCCTACATTTAGGGAAGTTTAAGACCACCGTTTGTGTTGCAAAAAGGGTGGTCTTAAATCGAAATAATCAATCTCCGCGTGTTGGTTATTCCCAGAATCCCGGATCGCTTCTCCCGGCTCTTCACTCCAGTTGACAGCCACACTCGAAGAAGCGAAGGTGCCGCTATGGTCTGGCACCTCACCACTGGTGATGGGAAAGTCGTCAGCGGCGTACGTGTTGTCAACGAGGCACTCGGTTGTACAGTATGGTCCACTGTTAAAGGGAACACTCGAATGAGCCCCTTTCATTTTGCTGGCCCTCCAACTCCAAGTGGATGCGGAAACGTTGTTCCTGCATGGTACCGTTCTGTCAAAGGGAGTGGGAGCTGTCAACCACCAGTAGTCTTATGCAAATCTAAGTCACTGTGCTGTTGCAAGAGAGCGATATCCTGACATGCCCTGAAGGCGAGTGTTCCGTTTAACAGTGGAGCCGTCTGTACATTTTATTTGGTTGAACCAGACGACGTAGGAAAAGAGGTGAGTTGCAGCCATACAAAGAAGCCTAAGCCAATTTCGTTTGTTGTTTAAAAGAGGCTGGCATCATCTTGCACTGCAAGTTTATTTGCTAGTGACCTGTCCTGCTGGGGTCCTGCCCTGCTGCGCCGTTTGTTTGAGCGTGACCCCGTATCAACACGCCCAACTTTTAACGCTAGTTACTAGTTACTCGTACATGCCTTGCTGTTGGACGCAACTGTTCATTTCGCACTATTCGTATTTCATTGGACGTGTTGCTAGGGGCATTTTCTGCTATCTTTCGTTAGAAGCTCTCCATGCAAGGCTTAGAGGTCTCAGAATACTCTGTTGCTGTGTGTACATGTGTCCGATCCTTGGCTTTCTTAATTATCAAACTTAACGCTTTTTTCGTCGCTTATGCCACGCAGTGTGTCGTCTCCGTGGAGACTTTTCCATTTGTTATTTTCTCTATACTAGCGCCCGCAAGGTATTAGTTGATGCCGCAAGTGCTCTTACATCGTTCCAGAGTCCTTTTGTTCGCGCCTGTGTTGATATTGTGAATGACGTAGACGCATGTTTTACTTTCGCACTGAATCTTTTCTTGCACCGTTTCACTCGCCATCGCTTTCTTTTACCGCTGATTGCCCCATCTGAGCAACGGCGTGCTTTATTCCTATAATCTAAGGTTCCCCCTTATTTATGATCTCTAGAATCTGACTTACATCCTTCTATAGTTTGGTTTATTTTATTATTTCACCACTGACATGATCTTCCTTTTCCATTCCGATGAATCTTTAGCATTTACTTACGTTATCTCCAGCTCCACGACATGCTTCAGTTCTCTGTAAAGCCACACTGTTGCAGGCGAAACACACAATATATTCTCCACGTTCTTTGAGATCTCTGGTATTACCTTCTTTACTCAGGCTTAAGAAGTATTGTAATGTTGATTCCTTTATAGTATTGACATTTTTCTTAAACTTGAAAGTTGTACGGTTACTGTCACTCCAAAGGCTAGCTATTTTGGCTTTTTTATGTACTGATGTTCACTTTCTTTGTTCGCGAACCATTTTCGAGACCATTATAGGAGCTCGGAATGCCACTTCACATGTTTATGCATCTTATATTCGCTGTTATTTACTATAAGCTTATATCTCTGACAAAGTTCCAGCAATGGAATACCGTTGCTGTTACCAGATCTGTCTATGTCATCCATGTGCAAGTTGGTATTTCTTGTAATACTACATGGCCCGATTTGTTAGCGCTGAATAATCTCGCTTCTAGTACACTAGACCATTTCCTCAATTTGTCGCTGTTTGCAACTCTCAGCCACGTATTTTTTTTCGTTCCTCAATGCTCTAACTCATTTTCGCTGATAGTGGTTTGAGATAAGGAAATGCGCCTAATTATGCCGCACATTAGGTGAGCACGGCGCAGCGTCCTAGAGAGGAAGGGATGAGTGCGAAGGGGGTTGAAACATTGAAAAGAAGCGGAAAGTAGGCACCATTTATACAACTTAGGTACCCTACCACCAAGCACGGAGACGAGGTACCTCTCCCGCCATTAAGAAAGAAATAAAAATTGGCAATAAGAAAATTTCATAAACGGAAAGAAACAACTTTAAAGAATAAAAATTTTAGGAGCTCTTGCCCTGTCGGGAAAATTTGGACAAGAGAAGCTTGCATCTGCGTGCCTCACACAATTCCTTTCTTCCTTCATTCCTTTCTTCCTTCATTTCTTTCTTTCTTCCTTTCTTTGTTTCTTTCTTTCTTTCTTTCGCATGCGCAATGCTTTCTCCTAACTGATTCCTTCCTCCATGCCGGGAATTGGACCTCCATTTCCGTGCTTAGCAGAGCAACTCCTCAGTCGCCACTGGCAACAATGACGATCATGAGTTCATATTTAGGCAACAGTGACATGTGGCAACGGGAAGTGACGAATAACCTCGATAAAAGATCACATTGCCACATCGGAAACGGCTGACCACCGACAAGCCCACGATCGAGAGAACATCCATAATTGTAAAGACAGTGCATACTATTACGCAAGTAACCAAGGCACACTCGAAGGCCACATTTCTGTACGCTCGCCGGCGCGGAGTTTCTCGCGTAAGACGACATCAAATTCGGGGAGGTATACCAAGCTTCCCTTGAATAAGTGAGTGCACAGTGACATTTCGAATAAAGCCCAGTGCCTACCGCAGTGGAGGCAGACGCTCAACCACTTGACCAATGCACTTTGCGTGCCTTTTTTACCCTTTTCCATGTCATTCCTCCGCCTTCCATCCGCCATACTTCAGCCCTGTCGTTAAGTTTCACTATATCTATACACAACTGGCAATAGCAGGTGACTGCTCTAAATTGCAATAATGCATTTCAGCCAAGATGTACAGGCTAGCCGCATCGACAATGGTTTGAAATTTCTAGGACTCAATCCCACCTTCGGCCACGTATACATCGTGTATGTATGCTTAACAAATAGGTGGGATCGAATCCGGGCCGCGGCGGCTGCATTTTCGATGGAGGCGAAAATGTTTGAGGCCCGTGTACTTGGATTTACGTGCACGTTAAAGAACCCCAGGTGGTCGTTATTTCCGGAGCCCTCCACTACGGCGTCCCTCATAATCATATCGTGGTTTTGGGACGTTAAACCCCAGATATTATTATTAACCAATTGCACTGCCTGTGTGCTTAGTATCTGTACGGCGTTTCTTAACTCTTATGGAAAATTCTGCACACTTATGATGGGCCGCTACAGTCAGTACCTAGCCTACCATCTTCTCTGTCTGGGGCCTTCCCCAACTGAAAAAACTACCAGTGCCGGGTATTAACGCTTAGTCTGTACCGATACGCACGCTAAAAAATTTCCCGTCACGTTTTGACCACACTAAAAATATGTCAAGTAATGCCCAATCACAATTACCAGGTTCAGGTCCTGCATTGTGCCCACAGATATCCCTTGGCATTCGCTTTTACTGCCCCGTTTTGTTTCACTGAAATCACGCTAATCGTGATTGCTCGTCTGCCTCTTCCATTGTTGGATCGGCTCTACGCATCTGCTCTACGCAATCCCCAACAACGACAACTCTCCATCCACTTCAACGATTCATCCCTGCAATACGTACATTTTGCTTCAGGGCCCACCACCTTCAGTAGTATTATCTCCCTTCCCTTTCTGAGCAGCTCCCATGACGCTGTCCACTTATTCACGCCCACTCAGGAATCAATCATTAGACTGAGCCAATTAGCCTCGAAAATTTCACATCCAATTTAGCAGATTACGTTCCCATTGTCGCAGTGGTAGCCACTTGGTGGCCATCACTTACATGCCTGCCATTACTCTGTTGGAGCAACTCCTTTAAGAGGTGCTCTGCTTCGTGGAATGGCACCCTTCTGGTCGAACAGTTTTGAAACAGCGCAACAACGACGCGAACGAAGAGAATGGAAGCACAAACCACAGCGCTGACTCGCAAATGAATCTTTAATAAAAGTTTAAAAGTATATGAAAGAAAAGAAGAGAAAGAAAAGAGACTGCACACCCCTCACACCCATGTGACCTCATTTCGCCAAACCAAAACCGCAAAAGAAACAGCAACGCAGCATTGCATCTTGAAACAGAAAAAGAAGGAAACGGACCACGTGTACTCTCCAAGACGAGAGAGTACATGTGGTCTGTTTCCTGTTTTAAATGCGAAGCATTTCTTAGCGAACCTCTGGCACTTTGAGCGTTGTAATCTACGTATCTATCTATCTATCTATCTAGCCGCCTACGTCTGAGTGCTCTCATGATCGCCTCCTTAACTTGGTGTAGACCAAAATTTGCATGGGAGGGTAAGAGGATATGACGAATATGACTGCCGGGTCATGTCATGAATAACTTTAAAATCCTGTCGCGTACGTCGTCAAACCCTTTACTCCAGACACGTGTGGCACATACCCGTTAACCACGGGCCGCGGTGTACGGGTATACGCCACAGGTGTTTGACAGTTTATATCTACCCAGGAACGTTGAGAACAGACATTGGTAACTTAAATGCTAAAGCGTTAAGAAAAACCAACATCGGCAGCGTTGACTCAACGAATGGAAAGAATGAAAATTAGGATCCGAGCAGGAATCGAACCCAAGCATTCTGCCTGGCAATCAGGTATTCTACCACTGAGCCACGCCAGGTCTATAAAATGGTTTGGCAAAGCAGCCTACGCAGGCGTAATATCGGTTCAACGTCAATTGTGGTTGTGGTGCTGGCTATCTAATTTTACAAGAAAGCCAATCAACATGCATGATACTCATACGATGTGTACTCCTACGATACAGGCGTCATATCAGATTAACGTCCGTAGTTCCAGTGTTGGTTCCGCTTTTATAGCAGTCTAATAAACATTACGTTTTTATTCCTATGATTCAGCAAGCTATATTGAAGCATTGCTCTACCCCGGAGGAATACTTTAACGAAAGTTACATACGGTATCCACATCACCGCACCGTAAAGTGCACTTCGTCCACCAGAACGACTCAGTGTCCTCTTCATTTCTTACGAGGCTGGGCGATGACCTCATGCTGACCGAGGATGATGCCAGATTGATTGACAGCCGCTTAGTAGACTAGGCTACGTAGGCCACATACGCCCAGGTAGTCTACGAATACAACAACACCATCCACTGATGCTGGTCTACGTAGCACTATCCAGGCCCACCAGCCTCGACGGCCTATACCTCACGAACGCGAAGGGTGGCTTCAGGTTCCGACATGTCGCCGGCTCTGTTGACAGACAATTTGTCGACGTAATGACCGAGGCATCCACGAATTCCAACAGCTGTACTATACCACATACTCCACTACAGATGGACCCTTCGCCACCACGATCACGACCGGATCCTGTAACAAGTCATGACCAGCTGCTGGTGCTCACAGATCACGGTGATGATGCCCTTGTTCAAGAACTGTCAAGTACTTCTTGCACACATGCGCACGGGTTCGTGAAACGTGCGTGCGTTCTCGGAAAACATATAAGCACTGCATATCAGCTTACCGCTTCTGGTGTTGGTAATACCCACGTTGCCATTGGCAGCGTTACCCAACCGTAAACAACTGGTTATATAACACATATACGGCTCTTCGACATATATACAGGGTGTTTCAGCTAACTTGCGCCAAGTATACTTTTTAATTTCGCGCACTCTAGAAAAAAGCTGGAAAAAAATTTAACAGGGCAGTTATCTTAGCATAGATGAAGCAATTCGAAGTTGCTTAACAAACGTTACAACTTTCCTAGTTATTATTTTTCGTTATAGTTATTATTTTAAAGGTTAGTTAAGCAGTCTTAGTTAATTACCCAGCTTATCTGATTGGCAGTTATACTAGCATGGATAAAATATTCTGACGTTTCAGAACAAGTGCTACAACTTTTGCATTGAAGATTTTTCTCTAGAGTCAATATTTAAAAAGTTCATTAAGCAATGTTTGTTAATTGCTGAGCTTAGTGTATTGGAAAAAATATTCTGACGTGCTCTATATGGCTCAGAACAATACTACGACTATTGGAGACGCGTAGCGCCCATGCCTAATTTTTTAATACTTGGTGCTTTTTAGCTGAAACACCCTGTATGTGTGCGTAGAAAATTTATACAAAGCTTTAGCGTCATTTTGTACCGTGTCGCTCAGTAAAAAAAGTTAAGCCACTGTCACCTACCCGCCGCATGCTTCGCATAAGATCGACTCCCACGGTACGTGGGATCTACCGAATTTTTTTTTTCTGTTTCAAGATGCAATGCTGGCTTGCTCTTTTTTTTGCGGTGTTGGTTTGCCGAAATGAAGTCGCATGGTTGTGAAGTGTGTGTAGTCATTTTTCTTTCTCTTAATTTCTTTCATATGCTTTTAATAAACATTCACTTGCGAGTCAGCGCTGTGGTTTGTGCTTCTATTCTCTTCGTCCGCGTCATCGTTGCGCTGTTTCAAAAATGTTTTCTGTGCTACGCTTTACTCTCTCCCCTCATCATTTCTCTACTCCTCATCATCACATATCTCCTCGTGACACTCACTTCCCTTTCCCACCCCCTCACTATACTATACTATACAAGGCATGTGCTATGCCCTGCTAGCGTGCGTAGATAGCCGAGTGGTTAGGACGCTCGCCTTCGGATCTAGGGTAGGTGGGTTTGATCCCCACGTCGTGAATAATTTTTTTGGCAAGAAGTTTTCTCTTTCTCTTTATATCTTTCTTCCTTTCTCTCTCTCTCTCTCTGTACTCGTTCTCAGGGTTATTACAGGCCATGCCATAGCGGTGAGTAGTGGGATCTGCCCAAATTCTGTGGCACATACCCGTTAAGAAGATGACAGTTTTCTGCGATCGACTCACAAGAAACGATTTGCTAAAGAGCCTTGCTGTTAAAACTCGTTAATTAATTTTCTAAATATAGACTTGAGGGCGGGTGTTTATATTACAAAGTTGTGGTGCGTGCCAATGTATGGCATGCCATTTTTTTAGAAATCACAAAAGTTACACTTAGTTCAGATATTCGTCATCGAATTTCAAGGGCGAAATCGAAACTCCTCACTCAAGAGCGCGCACAAAGAGCGACCGTTCTGCTACGTCAGGCCGGAACTACCCGTCACAAGGGAGTGACGAAATATGAATGAAGGCGCGCCGCGGCAGTATGTTACCTAGTCATCTAGTCATCTCCTTGTGCCCGCGCATCGCCTTACTTTTGCGCGTAGTGTTTGGTACTTTTCTTTGTCCGGGAAGCATGAAACTCAGGGGAAGCCACTGCGACTTTTCTTCTTGCAGACAGGCAAAATAGTTTCTCGCGCCACATTGCAGTTTACGAAAGAAACAGATAAGCACCACCCATCGCAGGCAAGCTGTCTACTTGTGTATTACAGAATGCTGGCCGATTTTTCGTACCAATTCTGCTTCGGCGCACCTTCATTCGAATTTCGTCACTTCCTTGTCACATGTCGTTCCGGTGTCCCGTCGCGCTTTTTGCCCGCCGGGCGCGATCAGTTTCAATTTTGCCCTTGAAATTCCATGATGAATATCTCGGACAACGGGCAACTTTTGTGACTTCTAAAAATGCGCATGCCATAAATGACCATGTGCTACAACTTCCTAATATTAGCAACCCCACTCAAGTCAATAATTAAAGAAAGTTAACTAACGAGTTTTTGTTAATTAGTCGCGTCAACGTCACTTCAGCTGCAGGAAAGTATTTTCGCCTCGACATAGCGTTTATGTGCGAAAACGACAGGAGCCTGACTGTCATGGAACTTTTATGAAAACTCTCTATTGTACATAAAGAAATGCACAGAAAACGTCACCAACTAGCCCAACTTTCAAGCTTTCTGGTCCTCTTCTACTAGAAGTCGCTTAATGGCGACACCATCTTTCTCTGATTATGCTAAATTTTGAGCTCCCTTTCAAGCTTGCCTACCCACATCCCTAATTGTCCTTGCTCACTTTCCTAATTTCCTAGTTAGGGTCCTAGGACAAATGCCCTACTTAGAAAATACGTCCCCTCTGCGTTATTTGGCGTTCGAAACCGCGGTTTCTTCGGGTAGATAGCTAAAAGTCCACACACTGAACACTGGGGCTTTTATTCTGCACCTAAAATTTTCACTAACACAATTTACAACAGGAAAAATTACAGTTCTTGGCAAACAATGGAATACGAAACGAAAAAATTGCGACACTAGTCGTCCAATGGAACACGAGAACAGATGTTTAGAAAAAATATTCTGCTTATAGCGAGAGAGAACACCATTCTGGCTTGAGCACGCGCCTCCAGCCGCTACTGTTACGCCGGCCAGGTGAAAAAGGCAACGAAAACATTGTAGCGTGCTCTGGGCAGGGCAACATACCTAATGGAACTATTACGTTAGCGCAAATACTAGTTATCACGATCCTAACAATTTTCGGCTTCGTTAAAACTTGTCACTGTGAAGCCGTTAGCTCACACGTGTACAGGTTGTTTGTTCGATGAAAAATCTTCAATCAGTGCACGGTAATAAAGAACTCACACTCGCAGTAGCCTCGCCGGAAAAACTGGCTTTGCGGCAGCATGTGAGTTTGCACTCCGTGCCCTTCCTTAGCGCACCAAAGGCACTTTGATCGTTTCTATCTATCTATCTATCTATCTATCTATCTATCTATCTATCTATCTATCTATCTATCTATCTATCTATCTATCTATCTATCTATCTATCTATCTATCTATCTATCTATCTATCTATCTATCTATCTATCTATCTATCTATTTATCTATCTATCTATCTAGCCGCATACGTTTGGGCGCTCTCGTGATCGCCTCCTTAACTTGGTGTGGTCCAAAATTGGCATGGGAGGGTAAGAGGGTTTGGCGAATATGACTGTCTGGTTACGACATGAATAACGTCAAAATCCTGTCGCGTACGTCATCAAACCCTTTCCTCGAGATAAGTGTGGCAGAGACCCGTATACCATGGGCCGCGTTATGCGGGTATGCGCCACAGGTGATTGACAGTTTGTATCTGCCGAGGAACGGTGGCAAAAGACATTGGTAATTGAAATGCGGGAGCGTGAACAAAAACCGACATCGGCAGCGTTGACCCGACGAATGCAAAATATAAAAATCAGAGGCCGAATTCACAAAACTCTTCTTTCGTAAGTGAGTCCTCCCATTGACCAGTCGGTTCCGCTAATGATATGTCCTGCATCGTGATTGGCTTAAACATCCTCTTACGAAAGTTTTTCGAGTGAGAAGTTTTTGTGAATGCAGGCCCAGGATCGCAACTGGAATCGAAACCAAGCGTTCTGCGTGGCAGTCAGGTATTCTACCACAGAGCCACGGCAGGTCTAGAAACCGATTTGGAAAAACACTCTAAGCAGGCGCCATATCGTTGCAACGTCAATTCTGGTTGCAGTGCTAATAATAATATCTGGGGTTGGGCGTCCCAAAAAGACGATATGATTATGAGGGACGTCGTAGTGGAGGCCTCCGGAAGTTTCGACGACCTGGGTGGTTGCAGTGTTGACTATGTAGTTTTATAACAAAGCAATAAACGTGACGTATGGATACACTTCCATGATATAGGCGTCATGTCGGGTTAACCTTTACTGTGGTTCCAGTGTTGGCTGAGCTTTTACAGCAGTTTAATAAACATTACATTTGTATTCACATGATTCAGCAAGCTATATTAAACCATTGCTCGGTACTGGAGGAATGCGCTAACGAACGTTACCTATGATATTCATATTATCGCACCATGAAGCGCATTTTGTTTCCATAATGCTGACCAATACTGACGTCTGTGCTGTAACCTGGGTGCTGACGTTGCGTCAGACCATAATGTGCTCTTTAAACTTGTGCATCTTAGCAGCGCAGTGGAACGAACACAAGAGAAAGGCACACGTAGACAGGGCGGGCGCTAGACATCAACTGTGAATTTATTACCACAAAAACGATGAAATTGTACAGACATGCGCACAACCTTCAAAAAGGTGCAGACGGCGTTACTAACACTGATATCTGCAATGTCGCTTCAGATACTTTATCTCTTTTGCATGTAACGCCAGTGACGGCGTACTCACGCACTTGTCAGCTTCTAAACGTATACACTATGCTTGGTAGATTTCGCGCGCTTGCTGAGCAGGGAAGCTGCGCAAGATGCGGGCGCCCTCACAGCCAGGCGTGCAGGAACCCCTACGGCAGTGATCTGCCAAATGTCCACCCCCGCCAATGAAGTGACGGAGGCGCGATGCTCTCTCAGCCTTTCATTAATGCATCGGCCAGTTTGGCCTACACAGCCCATTCCACAGGTGAGTGGGATCCTATACACCACACCCACATGGCAATCAATGAATTTTGTGGAGTGCTTTTTTGTGCAGCCAGCGTTCTCAGCCCCATTCACACGACTGCACATGCGTGCGAGCTTGACAGGCGGCGAAAAAAACAACTGAAATGCCGCACTTCCTGGCCACCTTCTTGAGGCGATGGGAGAGGTCATGCACGTACGGCACAACCACGGGGCGCCCCATTTTGGCGTCCTGCCGATTGGGGCCAGTGTGTATCCCGTTGTACAGTTCCTTAATCAAGCTTCTGGCGGGATACACACTGGCCCCAATCTACGTAGCACTGGTCTACGTAGAACAATTTGTCACCAATTTACACGAACGCCTGATATAGAATGGTAATCGCATTAACGCGTACTTGCGACGCCAACAAAACGAAGTTCGTTTTCAGACGGATCTAGAGGCGGGATCCATATGCAGTAATCATCTGCTTACGTTTACATGAGATGCTTCAATTATTTTACTTGTCTATTGTTAAGATACTGCCACGAATAATTCCGCATATATTCTGACAGGACGCGCTAATGCGGGTGCATGCTCCTGTGTTGGTTAAGCACCCTTCATGTGCTCGAGTTGATGTTAGGAAATAGACGCACTGTCACGGACACCGGTGGAGAGAAAATGAGGACACACCTTTTCCCTCCGCTCGCATAGCCGCGTATGCGCGGCAGGATATTTTTCTAAATGTTAGTTCGAGTTGGCGCTCTCCAAAGCGTCAGTATATTTGTTCGTGCCCTGTCGTATTGCCCAGGAGACCGTGAAAGAAATCCTTCCTAACTCACCACAGCCTAAGGTTTGCTCAAATAGAAAGATTGGTTGTTCAAGTTGTATGGATATTGACTGAGCCAGGCGTAGACTCCACAACCTGCGGGCATTGCAATTCGAGTACTCAGTGCGCAAGAGAACGCGATTTGAAACGGGCTAGCATGCGTTCGACCATCAACTTCTCTCGAGCGTTCGCAGCGTGGCAGAAGGAAAAAAGAAAACGGAGCAGATAGCTTACAGCAATTTCGAGAAAACTTTGAGTTGTACCCACACAGACAAATGGTGTGCTTCGGTGTAGTATGTTGTCGTCTCCACAACATGAGCAACAGCAGGTTCGCTTGCGTGATTATTTGGGCAGCCTCGATAGCTGTCATCTTACAACGAGAAAAGTGTTTGGACGTTACCCGACTGGCGGAGCAATACGATAAGTGGTGTTTTCTAAGTTTTCGGGGGTGTTATCCTAATGGACTGCTTACAAAAGGCATTAAAGGCGTTACTATAGGTCTTCTTTACGTTGTGGTTGCGCTTCTGACGGGCTGAACTGAAGGTTGTTTGTTCCTCACATGAATACATTTACTACAAATACTTTTCCGAACACCCCCACCCCCCTTATTTTTGATGGGTGACCATCCCAGGTATACTGGACTAGGCTTTTCGGTGCTCTCACCAGCGGGGACACGCTGCGTGGGGTTGTGTTCTTGCGTTTTTAGTGCTCTTGATTGTCTTATTTTTCCTTGCTGTTATTATCGGAGCAACAAATGAATGGTTTCTGTAGAATAAGCTGGGACGTAACCTACGTTTGAATGTAAACAAAATAGAAAAATCGTGCCGAGATGCTAAGAAGGAGGAGATTGAAAATAAAAGGGCAACGTCCAAGCCTCGTTGCAACCATAGAAAGATTGAGAGGGATGATGCTCAAGCCAGATTCTGGCGAATCAGAGAAGTTGTCTGCGCATTGATTACCTGAAATATTCCTCGATGAGTATGTTCAAGCAGAGCAAGAACATTTTCTTTAAAGTAAAAAGAAGGTCAAGTAGATTACTGTTGCATTTGTTTGAATTAGGAACAGCTTCGTTTATTAAATATTCGTGTGCAACACAATCTTAGTTATGCATTGTTTTTTCACCTGTGGAGGAGACGGAATCAAGTGAGCCCTTCATCAAACTTGCAATGAAACAGCCGCTTAGATTCGCTCCGTAATAACTTGGTAATAGCAGACGCAAAGAACGAGGAGACATGTGAAAGGAGATATCTGACGACACCGAGCGCTCTTTCTGTGTCTTCCTCTGTCTTTCTATTTTTCTTTCTAACTCTTTCTCTCTCCCTCTGCTTCTTTCTCTGTCTTTCTTTGTTTCTCTTTATTTCTATTTTTCTGTCCCTTTCTGTCTTGCGCTCTTGTCTTTTTTATCTCTTTTCGTGTCTATTTCTTCTAACTCTTTCTATCTATGTATTTATCTGTCTTTCTATATCTTTATGTCTGTATTTTCTTTATTTCTCTCTAGTTTTCTCCGTGCCTTTCTTTCTGTCGCTGTCTTTCTCTCTGTATATATTTTTCTCTTTCTCTTTATCTCTATCTCTTTCTTTCTCTCTCTCTCTATTATCTATTTCTTGTTATCTCTTTTTTTCTCTCTATCTTTCGCGGTTCCACGTGCCCCGCTTCTCCAAGATGCTTACTTTTAACGCTTGCACCTGCTATACTTTCTAGTGGGGCTCACTCAATTCACATGTGTGCATAACCACACTGTGGAGTGTTGCGCGACGGAGGACAAGCTAGCGATAGCTTAAGCAGCTTGGCCGTTTAAAAATGTGGAGGAGACCCTAATCCTAGACTTTGGTGTCTGGTAATGGAACTCGCACGTCGGAGTTCGTGTGCCCTAGTGTATTCCTTGGGTTAACCTTGTGTTGCGTTGCACTACCGAAGCGGATCTCAGAAGCCATGTAGGCAGACGCACGTGGTTGAGATCTACTCCGCCAGGTGCCGCAACGATACCAGCTGCTCATAAGAAAAGCGCCTGTTCTTGCAGTGAGCTCATGCAGTTATTTTTCAGTTTTATCTTGACATTTATTTGGCCCTTGTCCCAAGTCATAACACCTCTTGGGGTTTAACGTCCCAAAACCAGGTTATGATTACGCGAGACGCCGTACTGGAGGGCTCCAAAATTTTTTCCATTGGGTGTTCTTTAACGTGCACCGAAGTCTTAAGTACGCGGGTCTCTGGTATTTCGCCTCCATGGAAATGCGGCCGCCGGGGACAGGATTCGATCCCGCGACCTTCGGTCCAGCAGTCGAGAACCACAACCGTTAGATCACCGCGACGGGTGATATTCCATGTAATCTCATGCTCCGATATCATATGTATTCAATATAACTATTTACTGGAACAGGAGCCATCGATTTTATGACAGTTTTATTTCGTAAAACAGATTTTCTGAATATTCGAAAAACTGGAAGTAAGTGCTGGACCGGAAGTACTTGCAAGAGAAACAAGAACGATACTCGTTGCTCGTGCGACTAAAGAACAATATTGCCACGCCCGCTTCATGTTTTATTTTGATGCATTCGGGTTTGACCAGCAAGGAGTGTCAGCAACGCTCAACGCAAACCGCATATCATTGTTCGAGAAGCTTCGCGATTATTGTATACGGTTTTGTTAAGATTCCGCGCAAGACGCGAACACTCGAGCTTATTCTAGACCTTGCGCGACAACCAGCGATAACGCTGGAATATTCGACGTCACATGTATAAGTGCCGACGCGCTTCACCGCTTGTCAGTTGATCGACGGTCGACTCTCTGTTCGCCGCTATCAGTGTATTGCTGTAGTTGACCTACAGTTTCCCGGCCACAAGTTCGGCCAAATAAAGACTTTCATCTCTGACGGGCTGACTGCTGCCCTCGTCGACGTCACGACCACGTGACATCTGGTGGAGGTGCTGGTTCTTCCATGTTCCGGACGCCAACACGCAGTCGGGATCCAAGTCCAAGTAGTCAAGAAGAAGAACTTCAAGACATCCCAGACCGTCCAACTAGCCGCCGGCAGCTAGGACTCAAGCCAGAGTACGGACCTCTTTCCGGCAACGCCAGGAAACCTAACGCTGTGACCTCGACGGTAACGATGACCTAAATATCTTCAATAGGACTGAATAAATTGGCGAAAATAGAGACAAAAGGAAAGATAGGGATGCACGGTGGCGGTCAGAATAATACGGACCACGGGAGCGCGTGGCAGACAGCACCGAGGCACCTTCTCACGGCTGCTTCCGAAGCTCTAGAGCGCGCACGGCGCACGCGCGTCCTTGTTTACCTGCCGGCCTTCTCGTTCGCTCGCTTCAAGTGCGCGCGCACCAGAACGCCAGACAAGGCGCAAGGTGCCGCTTCTGCAGTCACCGCGGAAGCTCCGAGCGATTTGATTAAAAAAAAGCTTACCTACTTGGCGAAAACTTCGCCCTGGTCTGGACAAAATTTTCATCAGCTTTCAAGATTTGTCTTCTTCATTTTTTAACCCATATGGGCTTTTCTTGTAGGTTTGTGCTATAAACCGGTCGATGCCATGTTTTTCCTTTCATAGCGCATATGAACGGGCGCAGGATAGTTGCACCGAGCACCACAAAAAAAAATTGCAGCATGCATGAGTTCCGCGAATAGGAGCTGCTGGGTAATCTTATCACATATGTCGATTTGAGACAAATGGACGCAAACCGTATTTTGCACGCTGCGGAGCGTCTGGGAACAAAGCGTAGAGTGCGGCGCGCACCGAGCACTGCCAGTACAAGTTACGTATTTAAGTCACGACATCATCGCTCGGTGCCTCCGCGGCGTCTGCAGAAGCGGCACCTTGCGATTTCTCTGGCTTTCCGGCGCGCGCGCACTTGAAGCGAGCGAACGAGCAGGCCGGCAGGTAAACAAGGCTGCGCGTGCGCAGTGCGCGCTCTAGAGCTTCGTAAGCAGCCGTGAGAAGGCGCCTCGGTGCTGTCTGCCAAGTCTGCCATAGGGTGCCTTGATGCGCGTTTTGTTGCGCGTTTTGTGCACACATCTAGGCCCACTAGTCTGCCACGAGCTCCCGTGGTCCATAATATTTTGGCCGCCACTGTACATAATTCATAACATTAGTTTAAAGGGGCCCTGCAACACTTTTCGAGCATGCTCAAAAAGCGCTGCCGATCGGTAGTCGAGGCTCCCGAGAACACGCGAGCCAAATATTATAGCGATGCGCACGGCCTGGAATTTACAATAAATTCTCAAAGTCAGCTGAAAATCGCTCCCTCTTCTCTCGACAAGTGATGTATTAGTCCGCAAAATATGACGCGATTGTCGGCAGTTCCACCATTGGCTGATGTTATAATCACGATAACACCCTCATTATTACTTTCGTTGTTAATTTTGAGTTCAATAAGTAGATAATATGTATGTTTAAATTCTGTTATCGCGTTAAAAACACCGAACAAACATTAATATTAGCACTTCCGTTCTCACCGACAGCTCGTCTCCTCGTAGTTGCGTGGTTCCGTTTTCTTCGCCATGCGCAGTGCCGAAAACGTGAATATTTCTGTGCTTTTGACCATCGCCGCTTGCCGTTGAGAGTGGCAGCCGTTCGAGTGTTGCCTCGTCAGCTGGGAACTGCATCGTCGGCACGTTCTCACGACCGACCGAGGCAACCGTGCAGCATGTCTCCGATAACAGTGCTGGCGTCCGGTAATGGCGGCGCTTCGGGGTCGTCTGCCAGTGCCGTCTTACGAGGCGGTGTATCGGAGTATGGGCCGAAACCGATCTCAGCTGTCATTCGTTCCAAACGAGCGCGCAGGTTTGCTTCCATGGTTGGCAAAGCGATGAAAACACTACGGCGTTCGAGGTGCACACACAACATTACCAAACCGACGCGCAGTTTTCAAGCACGCGCGATACACAGTGCGATCGGCTCCGCGTTCGCTGTCTGTTCAGTATGTCATCGAGCCGTACCTCGGCGTATCCTCCCCGTAGTCTCAGGTTCCCGAGAAACCACGACACAGCAACCAAGCAGACTCGCATTTTCACGGTAGCTGCAGACAGCCGGGGGATGGGTCCGCGCCGGCCCGATGCCCCACGATCCTTTCTTCTAGTCTTTAGTTCTTTGTTGTCAGCCCGCACTCGCTGTGCGCCCGCATTCGAAGAGCAAACAGCATCGAAGTACCGCCACTGGGAGAAGGGTGCACGCAGCTTTGCCGCGTTGAATACGATTCAAGCGCGAGCAGTGCGACGAGGCGGTGTATCGGAGTGTGGGTCGAAACCCATCTCAGCTGTCATTCGTTCCAAACGCGCACGCAAGTTTGCATCCATGGTTGGCAGAGCGATGAAAACACTACGGCAGTTCGAGGTGCACACCCAACATTACCAAACCGACTCGCAGTTTTCAAGCACGCGCGATACACTGTGCGATGGTCTCCGCCGCTCGACGACGACCGCGCGAGCCGACCGGAAGTGGCGCCACAAACCACGTGGTTCCGCCGAGACGCCAGAGAGAAAAAAATGCCGCCGGCGCTGACGTCGCCTCCTCGCACCTCTGCCCTCCCTCCCTCCCTTCACGCCGCGCGCAGCTTTCCGCGAGCTCGCTACGTTGAGTTGAGGGAGAAAGCTGCGGAACGTGATCTCTATAATTTGGTAACACCACTTAGACGTGACGGATTCGAAAAATTTTTGCGGCATATGGCTCGTGAAGAGTCATACGTCAATAATGAGACTATTCCAATATAACTAAGAAAGGTGTTGCAGGGCCCCTTTAAGGTGACTGCTTTTCTAATCGGGAGGCCAATGGACGATGATTTCTAGTACAATGAAAAAGAGAAGCAAGATGAGTTCCCCTGCAGGTGGAGCGAGAGACAGATAGAGATAGGCGATCATTATCGTGAAACTTATGGCGCACAAAAAAGACACGGACAAAGAAAGTGACGACAGTTCTTGTCTTTTTTGTGTGCCATATGTTTCACCACGTATCACCACCAACAAGCCCATTCTTACGTTCTTTCAGGTTCATTATGACACGAAAGCTGAGAGGTCGGCCTGAATCAATTTTCTGATCTGCTACGGAGCGTTTCGATAGGAGAGGTGGTGGAAAAGAGGGGAAAGAGAAGGTGTTGACGATGAGGAGGAGGAAGGTGGCGATGAAGCAAAACCTTGAATGTCCAAAAACTATTTACAGTTGCTTATCTAGTACCGGCGCGCGCAAGAACTTGTTCAGCGCTTTCACAACATTGTGCTTATAACTACGTGGAGGTCCCAACAGAACTTTCCCTGATACTTGTTGCTTCACAGATTTCAACGAGAATGTGGCCATCGATTTTCTTTTGTATGGTATATCCCGGGCAGACGCACAAGAGGTGTTCAGTGGTCTCAGGAGTGCCACATGCCTTGTTGTTCGGACTGTCTGCATAGCCTATAAGGTTTAGGTAACGAAGAGTGAACGTCACTCCTAATCGTAATCTATGCAGCAGGCTTGTGCTGCACGTTTTCATGGTTGGTGGAACTTTTATCACGACCCAAATTTATAAGCCTATGCTTACAAAACACTATGGGGTTTATGCTCTCGCGAATAAAGCTCAACGAAAGCAAAAATGAAATTTCACTGATTTGTTTTTAAGGCTGATAATAAAGTTGATGTCAACATGAAAGAAACCAAACAAAAAGATCTCCAAAGTCAAGACGGGAGCCGACAGATGGAAGCACGGAGTGGTATAGGCTGAAAAAACAGGCCGCCCGTTTCTCCTTTTTTGTAATTGCCTTCCCCTGGTGCTTCCCATTCACAGGCGGTGTTTTGGAAACGGAGGGACGCCACCATCTTCTGCAGCCTTTGCTGGTTGCTGGACTCTGCGCGCCTCTGTTGGTTTCCCAAGTTTCTTTCATGCTCCGCTCTTTTCTTCGTCGTGCCTTTGGCGACTCTCGCTTTGCTGTAGCGCTCCTCCCATCCCTCTTCATTTTTTTTCTTCTTTTCTATTTTTCCCCCTTTTATCAACTCCCCTTATCTCCGAAATGAGATGCCTGAGCGCCGTTGCAAACTGGCTTGAAATGGGGCAAGGCTTATACTCATTTGCTTTATAGCTTTTTTTTTCTTTCCAGGCAGCAATTACCAACAGCGCCACGCGCCACCGCTGTACATGACGTCAGCACTAACCCCTAAAACTAACACGCCAATGATGACAAGTCGCCTTTGACAAAAATAGGTCCCCCTATCGAAACGTCGTCCAGCCTGTCTGAGCCACTTTCTCCTGTTCAACCTATTCCAAACAAAATAATGCAAGTTGAAATCTACTACAAATAATATTTCAAGGAAAGAAGAAGTGGCAGGACAATCAATTTCAATCAGAATTCCTGGAGAGCGGCGCAAATGTGTGGCAGTGCCACAAACCGATGCTACAGCTCAAACCAAAGCCAGAGTAATGGAATTAAGGTCAATCTTGCGAAACATACGTTCAAGTTTGTGTTTTTTAATGTGACAATGAGGTGGCATGACAAAAACGAGCGGTCCGTTTCCGGAATACTTTCTTAGCGTAAAGAATGAAAAAAATACTCGCCAAAGAAAGAGCAGGAAGCATCAAGTCGTTGGTTTTGTTTCAGCTAGGGCTGTGCGTATACCGAACAGTAGCTTTCGAATCCAATACCGAATCGAATTAGGAAAACGAAAGCCGAATATCGAATCGAACATGGAATGTCAAAAAAATTATTGCGAAAGACTCGCTACTTCAGATTTTCGGGTGTCAGCTTCTGTGTTCTGTTAAACATTAAATGCTTTTAGCTCCCGTTACCGGAGGACTTCAAGCGACCTTGCGCCAAATGCCAGCTCCGTCGTCTTTTTTTATCTGTTCTTACTTGCTAGCTTCTCTCCAGAAAACTTGCAGCAATCGTTTTCAGCAGCGTTCAAGAGGGCTCCTTTTCTCCCCGCCGAAAAAAACTAATAATTGCTAGACGTGACGAAAGTTTGGAGTTTGATGCAGTATGACTGAAGGAGCAATCTTTCACATTAGAGTACGCAGTTAGAGTATGCATTAGACTACCCAGTTAGAGTACGCATCATCCATTTGGTCACCTCATCAAAAATATTTAATACAGAAGTTACAAGCTATTCAAAACAGGGCTTGTCGCTTTATCACGCGGAATTATAACAACTTGTCCAGTGTAACCCAGCTAAAGCTCGAACTTTCACTCCATCCGTTAACAATACGTCGTGACATTGCGCTTTTGTCTCTCATAAATGTCACTGCCACTCGATCACCGCTAGCACAATTACAACGTTCCTCTCAATTATCGCACAGATTACGCAATGACTTCAGCTACACCCGTGTCTACGGCACCACTAATGCTTTTAACTACTCGTCACTCCCGCGTGCCATACGACTGTGGAATGATCTACCAAACAACATCGCCCTTCAGCGTAATCACGATAAATTTCGCGAGCATCTCATCAACCCTTTCACTGGTAATGCTTAGCTGGTTCATTTGCTCCCTTGATTCATGCATCCCCCCCCCCTTTATTTTTTTCATCATCAAAGTTATGCTGTTGCATTAAGTTTTGTTTGTTATCCCAACTAGTACCGGTAAACTGCGTAGTCTATTTCACTACGCATCATTCGATCTATCCAACACGCTGTTGAACTTCTTGTATGTGTTTCAAACTTTCCTACTCATGTGACATACATATGACTAGTTTTTGTACTTGGACATCTTTTGCTGCTGTTGTTGATGTTGTTCTGCATTGTTCTTACTGGCTTGATGTTAACCCACTTTGTTCTTACTTTGTTCTTACTTTGTATCGCCCCCCTTACACAATGCCTCGGCGAGGCCTGTAAGGTACTTGTAAATAAATAAATAAATAAATGTGACGCCAAGTGCCCGGGTAGTCGGGACGCTTTTCAGAGCTTGCTGTATACGTGACCTGAATTACGCGATCGGTCTCTGTTGATGACACGTGACAGATGCAATAGACTGATGTCCTTGCTTCGGAAGAGGGAATACCGAAGGCGTATACTTCAAAACGAGCACAGCCTCGCCATTGAAGTTCATGCACAGGACTCTGGCAAGGACGAGTAGTTGGTCTGGCGACTGTACGTTATTACATTTCTATTGTAAAATGCGGTCACGGGCATGGTTTTTCTTTCTTTGTTCCTGTGACTGACGTGTGATATTGGGGGGGGGGGGGGGGGGAGGAGTGTACACTGGTGCAAACAACTGTGCTACATGCTTGTCCAAGTTGCCGAAGTAGCGCGCTATAGTGAAGACGGAATAGAAATATCGGTTTTCCTTGCATGTCATCGCGCGGCTGCTCCGCGACGCCGTTGGAATGATTGAAATATCGATCCACGAGTATTCAAGAAATCAAATAGTAGACGTCCGATTCACGAATCGAACTAATCGCAAAGCTGTTATTCGATTTGATTTTTTTTTAATATTTGTGTATTCGTAAACCCTTATTTTCTAGTCAATGCTTCGTAGTCTTCCGGTGGTCTATTGCGTGGTTTCCAATTGCAGAAAATTCGAAGAGGAAAAATCTCCAAACCAGGCGTGGGTACGTAAACGTTTAGAAGAGGAATCCGACAATGCAGTTTGGTGAGGGATACCTCAATCCTAGATGTCTCGACTGATTCACTACGCAGAGGACATATGTGAAGCCGTCAATCTCGATAAGTTGATAATATTAGGTTGTTTTACTAATTGACTAACGTTACAAGTGGACGTGCAGTTCAGTTTTCTGTACAAAGTCTAGGAGAGAGCTGTGTTAGACAACGCCTCACTCTACAGCAAGGTGTGAGTAGATACCTCCTGATCATCATCAGTATCATTCTTCAATGCCTTTCGCAAGCAGACATACAAGTATAGCGTTCTTGGAATGAGCGGTTCGAAGCAGCATCGTCCTACTGCCCCTGCGGTTTCCCGCGGTTCGTGTTTACCAGGCATTTCAGCCCTAGATTCTTGCTTTACCCTCGCCTTTCTGACGCTGCCTTTCAAGCACCATCGGCTACAAATGCAGATAATAAAGGAAAAAGCCAGCTATGTGCAAGCGTCTCTCACACTGACAAGCAAGCATAGCCTTAGGCGTTTTGATTATGGACCCCGAGACTCTTTCCATTATCCATTGCCACACTCACAAAATGCCTACGCAGATGCATAACCAAGCTCGAGTTGTAGCGTTAGAAACATGAATGTTTGCAAGAACAATGTTAGGCAGTATATAGGCTGAATAAGGCAGCATGTGCCCGCCTCTTTTATTGACTTTCTCGAAAGCTAGTCGCCAGATGTGCCCTATCGAATTCTTCGTAGGAAGATTCTCACTTTCGCATCAACATATGCTTACTTTCAGACGAAGAAAAACTAGAGCAGCTACGTATGTCTCGCGCGTGAATTGAACGCGAAAACTGGCGTTTGCTGTGACCGAACGTAAGTTCTGAGAGCTCACCTCAGCTAGCAGGCCGCAGTCACGGCAGAAGGGCCGGGCCAGTGAAGATGGTAATAGCGGGGGAGACGGGGGGTGCAGTTTCAAGAAAATTTGTTCCATGTGTAAGTTCAGAAAGAAGTTCACGCGGTGACAGATGTCTTGCAACGCTGCACAAGCGGCGTCTGCGAGAAACCTGTCGTTGCTTTTGCGCATGGGACACCTTCTGCGAGCGAATGCCTTCCCGTGCTCAGAAAATAGAAGCATCAGCCAGGAGGACGAAGCAACTGACAGTCGTGAGATCCTCGCGTGGCAGCGCTGGTGTTGTGCAGCCTGTCAGATTATTGGACCACGCGTCGCTCGCTTCTGAAACGCTGAACGCACCAAACGAGACCTGCAGAGACGTTGGGAACCGCTCTTTCGGGGGTTTCTACTTTCTTTGCCGTCTGAAGCGTCCTTTTAAAGGGTATTTCGCGTTTTACACGGAATCGGCAGTAACAGGCGTCAGATGCTTCGAGTGCGCAAGCGCGAATAAGGAAAAAAAGAAGGACATAAGTGGGCCAACAGAGCGCTATCGAACGGATAGATTGCAAACAAAAGAGATGGAATGCATTAAAATCGAAGTTGCTTGCTCTCTGAGCTATAAGAGTTGGACCTGCTCTGAGAAAGTGGACACATGTTCGCGAGAACCGCTCTACGCTTTACGCTGCCGTCCACTGTGGTGCGCCCAGGCATCCTTATGAACGCGAGATGCCCGCATGCGAAGGAAGCAGCAGGTGGATAAAATTTATTGCGGTGTGGAGAGAGAGAGAGAGAGAGAGGGGAAGGGGCTCGTTATTGAAAAAGAGACATTTTTGCCAGCGTGTGTATAACCGCTGGCATGCTACTCTGCATAGGGATGCGGAATAGGATTAAACGATTTCAGAAGAGAAGGAAAAGTGTTAGAAAGAAAGAATATACACAAATATGAAATGCGCAAATGAACCTACTACAAATATTTACAACTAGGATGTCAGGTAAGTTTTGGCTTCTCTATAGGAAATAGTCAATCAATAAAGCTTCCCGACTAAGCCAATTTCTGACGGGAAATTAAATAGTGACTCTAAAAATGCGCAAAGAACAGCAGGGAAGGCTTCGGGGCCTCTTACTTCCAATGCTGTGCGGCATCGCACCGAGGCTGGTTACAAAGCTCGGCTGTTTTGCATAGTGTGCTTCACTGTTCAATAGAACGCTGATGTGGTGCTCTCACCGGTCGAGTTGTGGTTTCGAGTGCTGGTTGAAGCTTTGCCAAGCACTGCTTGGGAGTGAATTCTCTTGTTAAGAGAATTCACGCCTTTATAAGGAGGCAATGAATCATGAGTTCACAAGTTAAATTTTTATGTTACCTTGCCGCCTTGCCAACGCGAATTAAGTATTGTTTGCCAAAAATAAAATATGAACTCAAAGCTTAGCTGTCTGAGTCTTACGGTACAGTAACCTTGGTTTTCATGCTATCCGACTTTCGTACTTTCTGCTTGTTTTCCCGCCATTGATGCTCTAAGCCACATTTACTGATCCCTATCGTGGACATGTGCACGATTCCCGGGATGTCCCAAAAACCAAAGGCTGCATAGAGGCTAATGCCTAAACACACAACCACTTATTTCACATTCAGTTAAAACATTAGCCTTTGCCACACTAAGTACACGCGTCGTCTTCTTTACCGAAACTCGGTTTATATCTACGCGTTCTAAGGCAATCCTGCCTCGCTTCAAACAGTAAATTCCTTCACTTTTGGTATTCTCAAAATGCTTCCCATTTCATTCAGTCTTTACATTTCCGGCGGTTGCTACGAGTCGGCTTTTTCCATCGCGGCTATCTGATAAAGCTGTAGTGCCTCTCTGGCTTTCCGCTTAACGCTATTTCTTGCTATATCGCTTACACTGCCAGCAGTATACTTTCTGGTGAGCCTCTTAGTTCTTTTCCTCCACAGTGAGCCAACGCTCGTTCAGTACAAGTAGGTGAACACTTTCTCTGCCCATTTGCTGCCTTTCATAATTCGTGTTCTCACTTCGAAGCCAGTTTTAGTTTGAGCTTCTCTCACCTCAAGTCTTGGCCAGTCCAGGTTGACCTTTACAACTTTATTTGTAGTCTTCTCATTAGCAACCAAGGTGAGGCGTCCCACAGTCCTTTCATTCACGTACAGCGCTGATTACAATTCTGACTTCACACACACCAGTGAGCTCCGAAATGCAAGTTCTGTAGCCATTAGACATTTCCACAAACCTCCAATCACCTCGTACCTATTTTACAAACACAAAGATCCGCCTTTCATTATTCCAGGAATACTGTTTCCTTTGGCTGTCGTCTTTTTTTAAGTGCATCCGTGTATCTGGTAGCTTCATTTACCCCTACTCCGGGGCACTTGTATAATCTTCCCCTCGGCATTTGTCGATATTTATTGATACGGCCTGATGATCACTACAATTCAATGTCACCAGTCCGCAGTTTCGTTGCATTAAATCTAAGTGCCAGAGGTTCACGTTCCTCCCGTATATATCATAGTTCAAGAAACCAATAGCGCAGAGAGAGAGCAAACAAAGATCAAGGTCGAGACAGCAGGCGCTAATATTTATCTATGGTTTTATTGGGAGTACCGAGCGCACACAAGCACACATCGTAACCTGCAAGCTTAAAAGAAACCGACAGAAAGAGTGAATGTAAACGGACACGTGTCGTCTACTGCAAAAAAAGAACAATAAAACAAGTTCTCTAACAAGATCACAGATGGCTTACTGACTCATTCATCACCTGTCGGAGCAATTTTGGAAGCTTCTGCGATTTTCGTAGTTAGGCTGTTGCTATCGCGATACACAATAACAGTCTGATCAAACAGCCTGCGTTTGCCTTTTCCCTTGTTCGTCGTTTGCCGTTTTCGACGTTACGATGAATAACCAGCGCGCTCAAACCTTCACTGTTTGGACGCATCTCACCTAGGCACTGTTTTGTATTGGCTGACAGCAAGTAAGACTATAATGAAAGCACAAAAATCACCGGGAAGCTGTTGCTCTATAATAACGCGGTCCTATTTTCGTACCTGAATAAAACCAACGCTACTCTTTTCTAGTGCTCCTTGGATTCTTACAATGTACGTATACAATGGCGATCAATATGAGTTGCAATGTGGTGTCCATGGTTGAAGGGGCCCCAAGCCTACATTGTAACACCGACAAAAGTGAAATTAGTTTGGCAAGTGCCAGTAGTAGAAATAGTGCTTACGTCATTGATCGGTTTCTATGTCAGCACCACTGTGCAGTGTTGACGCCGCTTTGACAACGGGCAGCATGCTGCAACTCATATTGAGCGCGACTGTACGTCATGACTAACAGAGGGACCAACTAAAATCCTTGCCTGAGCTCCTTGCTAATATCAACGTTCGCCTTCATGCTCATTCCTCTCACTTTACGCAATCTGTATTTTCTCAGTAAAGCTCCCTCAAAAGCTTCATCCAGTCGTGCAAAAGCTTCATCCATGCAAACTTCTTTCAACATGTCCCATGAACTGTCCTGCATAATTTAGCCATGCGCACCAGTAACGGCTAAAAAGGTCACGCATAACGGTCTAAAAAGGCGCCGAGACCACCAACCACAAGTCATCTGCAAAAAATCCGGTTGACTGCATGCTCTTAGGAGGGGAAAAATTGGTCCATGACCTACACTGATGAGTTCCGTTATACGAACTCACCTAACGCCTAACAGCAGCATTGTTCCTCAATATAAAAGGAGCCTGCGACAATGTAACGCGTGGCGCAATAATAGACGCGTTGACTGAAGTCGGAATTGGCGGCCGAACATTCGAGTGGATACGCAGCTATATGATTGGTAGAAGTTTTTTTATGGTCACTGAGGAAGGCGCCACATCTTACCATCAAACAGGACCTGGAGTGCCACAAGGTGGTGTGTTAAGCCCGACACTATTCAACCTTGTGCTCGTTGGCCTCACGAAATGTTTGCCTAATACAGTCCATGTGTCTATATATGCAAATGACATCTGCATCTGGGCATCTGCAGTGACACGCTTACAAATACGAGCCCGGATACAAAAGGCAACTGCGCTGACCGCGTTGTACTTGAAAAATCAAAATCTAGAACTGTCACCGGAGATGTGCTGCTTTGTCGCATTTACACGCAAGACAATGCGGTGTACACAACAACGATCAATGGGCAAGCAGTTGCCCACGAATGGAAGCACCGCTTTTTAGGTGTAATCATCGACCGCGATTTATCATGAACGCCACACGTTTTGTACTTGAAGAGACGGCTGACTACCATAGCGCACCTTCTCAAGTTTCTGGGTGGAAAGTCGTGGGGCACATCGGTAAGGTCTATGCTGCAGCTCTACAATTCCTTATTTCTCGGTTTTGCGAGATACAGTCTTCCTGTGATGGGAGACACCTGCAAAACAAATTTGAATGCAGTCCAGGGCCTGCAAGTTCAAGCTCTAAGGACATGCCTCGGTCTTCCGAAATGTGCGTCTACAGCGGCAACAATCGTCATTGCAGAAGACCATCCTCTGTCAACATACGTAACCACTGATACCCTCAGGGCGCATATTCGACACCTTGCCCGGGTACCTTCACACCATCTCGCATATTTACCTGCACAAGGTCGCATACAACATGAGCCGCATTATTGCTGCCCATAGTATTTCTTTGCCATCGAACTATGCGCCTGCAGCAAAACCATCCTCGCCTATAGGGTGCCCACATCGACCCGAAGTGCGCCTTAACATACCTGGAGTAACAAATAAAAGAAGAATGTCATCGGTTGCCCTTAAACACGCTGCACTACTGCATTTACATGGGGTGTGCATTGCTCACACCCATATTTGCACTGATGGTTCAGTTATGACTACAAGCTCAACCGCCGCCGTAATAATTCCAGCAAAAGCTATCACAATACAGCTCAAAATGTTTCACGCAACCTCAACTACAGCTGCTGAACTAGTAGCGCTCCGTGCTGCTCTTCAATTTGTCATGGAGCAGACACCTAATTCGTGGTCTATCTTCTGCGATAGCAAAGCAGCCCTCCAAAGTCTACCCTCCGCTTTACGTCATGGCTCACATGAGCAGCTCGTCGTGGAAATTAGGCAAATCCACCATGAAGCAATAGAAAAAAGGCACAGAGTAATATTCCAATGGCTGCCTAGTCACTGTGGCATTCAGGGAAATGACCAAGCGGACGCAGCGCTGCCCAATCCGCTCACGACGGTGTCAGCAGTGTCACCATTCCCCTCTCAAGATCGGACGCCGCAAGAGAACTTCGTATGCTAGCTCGTCGCATAACGTTGAACTTGTGGAAATCGTCGACATTTACAAGTGCACGGCTGCATTCCTTGGACCATGATCTTGAATTACGCATCCCGTCCAGCTTATCACGACGTGACTCTATCTTGCTGGTCCGTCTATGGCTGGCAGTGGCCTTCTCAAATGCATATTCTTTTATTATTGTAATGGCTGAGAGCCCGTCATGTGAAGTCTGCGGGTGCAGCGAAACAGTCGCGCACCTTCTCTGTGAGTGCACCCGCAGACTTCACCGTTCTCCGTGAGAGGGCGGTTGTCCAGCTGGCCCTCTCAGCCGCACTAGGCCAGCTGGACAACCGCCCTCTCACGGAGAACAAAATCCTAGGGCCCTGGCCTACACAGTCTTCAGCACGAGCCGCTCTGAAGGCGTTGTTGCGGTTTCTCCAAGCAGCCGGACTCATCGTCAAACTGTGACTGCTGGAAGAAAATGTTGCTGTGTAGTACTTGGACTGCAGTTATGACTCCGTTTTGTTTTTTTCTTTGTTGTTGTTGTTGTTGTATTTTGTCGCGTGCTGTCGTCACAAACTCTTCTTCTTCTCTTTCATTCTTTTACATCCCCTTTCCCCTTCCCACGTGCAGGGTAGCAAACCGGAGACTGCTTCTGGTTAACCTCCCTGTCTTTTCTTTCTCCCTGTCTTTTCTTTCTCCCTCTTCTCTCTCTCTCTCTCCGTTATACGAATGTACAAGAGCCGTGTAGTGAAGATGAAAAGTGTATAAGCTCCGCGAAAATGTTGAATGTAAGCGGAGTTTGCCATGGGCGCCAATCAAGAATGCGCTACGTAGTGCTAGCCCAGTGCGCCGTCACGCACGTGGTGACGGCAGCTCAAGTGACAGAATTTATGTGGCAGCGTGCCCGCTTCAACCTAACTGCTAGTGTACCAGCGGCACATGAGCCTCCCAGCACCATGGTCATTGGAGCCAACCTGCCTGCAGAAGTGGTCAAGCTTTTTTTACAAAGGCCCAAATTTCAGCTACGAGCCATCACCTTCACGACACCAATACCTTGCTATAGTCATGGATGTGGCGAACCGCGTTTAACAAGACAAGGGGGATCCAGCCATAGGGAATGGTGTTGACATTATACTAAAAACGTGAATTTAAGAAGACGGAAAACATCACCAACAAGGAATGTGGTTAACTTTCTCAAGCAGCAAGGTTTGACAGTACGGCGGGCTGACAAAGCGGGTGGCTTGGTAGTAATGCCTGAGGGCCACTTTCACTGCAAAGGACTGACAGTAATTGAAAAGAGCTTCACCACAGCCCCGTTCCAGTCACAACAAAAAAGACGCCGCCGCCAACTTTTTGAAGAAAACGAGCTTAGAAAGTCTGAGCAAAGCCGTAGAAAAGGCTGAAAACTTGACCCTTGCCGTGATTATGCAGCGAGAACTCACCAGGTGGATTGCCCTCTGAGCGCAATTGTTTCCTAGAAGGGCGCCTGGCAACACCAGATAAGTGTCTACTTTCAACGCCACTTGAAGACTCGCATTCATTGACCCCTTCGTGAAAAGAAGCTCAAGCGAACTCGTTCAACTGCTGGTGGGAGGTGGTGTGAATGCCGCCCGTTCTGCTTTTTCGCTGGACGTCGAGGAGCTCTCTTCCACACCATACCACACCAGTTTCTTCAGTGCTGTACCGGAGTGCATCGACCATCCCGGAGAACTCAGCTTCCACAACTCTACCGACTTAAAGAGTGGAAACTTTTTTCTAACTCTTAGACTTTTACCTTCAGTGAACCCCCATCGCTCTTAATGGACAACAGCCCCGCCATGGTGGTCTATTGGTTATGGCGCTCGACTGCTGACTCGAATATCGCGGGAGTGAATCCCGGCGGAGTGGCGGCTGCATTTTCGATGGAGGGTAAAGTGTTTGCGCCCCGGTGCACGTTAAAGAACACCAGATGGTCGCAATTTCTGGAGCCCTCCACTACGGCGTCTCTCATAATCATATCCTGTTTTTGGGACGTTAAACGCCAGATATTAATCTTATTTAATGGAGAAGAGTACGTGCAGAAAAGCCGGCATATGTACAGGGTCATCAGTGGCATCGATACTGTGTGACGTGTTCTTATCCTTTGTTGACAAGCTTTTAAATGCTCGGCTTGTGGACTCAAAAGTTATCAGTATTTTTGGATACGCAGATGACTACCTACTAGTTCGACCCGTTTTGAGTACCACCGATTTTGAGAACTTCATCAGGATGACCACTAGCATTTTTTTTTCATTGAATCTCGTGGACTGACTTTTACCTTTGAATAGACAAGGAGCAACAGCATGCAACTTTCAGATCTGGAGTAATCTCCAACAATGAACATGTTTGCTATATGTACAACCCCAGGACAATAAGAACCTTCTGCCTTTTAACAACGTGCACACTAAACTTACTAAAAGGGGATCGCGATGTTGTGTATGAAATCCGCAATGGCAAAAAGCTGCTGTCAAGGAGAGCCTGAATAACCAGTTGCAACGATTAGACGCTGCACGTTTTTCTTCTTCGCCCCGCCACGGTGGTCTAGTGGTTATGGTACTTGATTGCTGACCCGAAGGTCGCCGGATCGAATCCCGGCCGCGGCGGCTGCATTTTCGGTGGAGGCGAAAATGTTTGAGGCCCGTGTACTTAGATTTAGGTGCACGTTAAGGAACCCCAGGTGTTCGAAATTTCCGGAGCCCTCCACTACGGCGTAGAAGAGTAGAATCGCGCCAGGCGTCAAAACATGTGAATTGCGCAACGAGTGCTTGTTTTAAAGGCCCACCCATTACTCAGTGCTCAGACACATTTTATCATCATCAGCTGCAAAAGCATCAGCAAAGTCAGCAGCTGCATAGGTTCGCGTGCTGCCTTACGGACGCGTAGTGGTCCCTTTCGCTGATTCGCAAAAGGAAGACTTATGGCGTAGTGGGCACTTAACAGCTGTACTTGCAGTATAAATTCTAGGATAGTTCCAAAAAGGCCAATGTTACGCGCACAGTCGATCGTTTCCTCACGGCACGGCGCGATTGAGGCATGCATCGAGAACCGAAGCGAGGCTAGTAATTTAGAAGGCGATGCTCACGGGGCCCGATTTCGCTATCGTGTTCTACACTTGAAGGCGAAGCTCAAGCGTCCTCCAAGTATTTCTCCACCGTCCCTCTAAGCTTGCCCGGCTTTGCCTAACCCGTCAGGGTCGATTTTCAGTGGCATAAGCGGGTGTTTCTCCCATCCCCGTCCCCACCATGCCCTCTCCCATATCCAATTTTCGTATCCTTCTCCGCACCTCCAATATGTCCCCCGTCCGCTACGGCAGCTGTCGTCACGCCCTTTTTTGCTGCTCAGGGAACGACCTGCACAGATGCCTCATCCGTAGCTCCTTGAGGCTACTGTGGCTACGTCTCTGCCATCCTCACCTTCGGGCCCCTGAAACCACACCAATGGGCCGTACCAACCCCCTCCTGATGCAACATTGCTCGAGGTCCCTCCTATTGTCCATGAGCTACGGTCACTTCTTTCCCTTTTCTCTCTACCAGAGTATAAATCTACTCCAATTGCTACGCCGCTATCCAGCACGTACAGAACCTCACCCCAACCCCTGCTATACAACCGAAGGCAAAAGCGGTCTCCGCACTTCAACCTTCCACTGTCTTCCTTCGCTGGATCCCTGGGCATTCGAGAACTGAGAGCAATGAGCTGACCCAGTGGCTCGCCCGCTCCATTTTTCAGCAGTAACCGTGATCAATCGCAAAAAATATAATAAATAATAAATAAAACAGTTCACAAATGGAGACAAGGCCCACACGAAGGAATGGACGAGAAAAAACGTTGATATGGCCCCTTGAAAGGCCCGGCTAGTTCGCATTTATCATTGTATCCCCGGCAGTTCCGTTGTACAGTTTATAGCTCCACTTCTATTTATTTCACAAGCGGGAGCCGAATGGCATGTGAACATATTGAGGCTGCACACATCTGTAAACTGTCGCAATCATCCCTCAGCCAGGCTCCGGTGATTTTGCACGATAAATAGATCTCGTTTATAGGAATGTCATGAAGGATGTGCCACGAGAGCGTTTTCGTGGTGTCACGTGCAAGAGTGACACCACGCGCATGCACCATATGCGCACGCATTTTTCGCGCATGCACCATACTGTCTCTTACTCCATATACATTTGTCACTTACGATCAAAAGCTCAGCTGAAAGTCAACACTTGTACCCGTCTATATCTTTCCGCATACCTCGTCTCGATTTTGGTGCTTTTTTTGCGATGGATTCATACCAACTGGTCCAGGTAACCACACTTCACAACCCTGTCCTGGGCCCTGAGTTTATGGTGGTAGAACCAATGAGGAGCTCCCAACTCCGCAGTCAAGGAAACCTACCTTCAGCTCCTTCTATACAAACGCTTCAACCCTTTCCCTGAACCATCGCTCGCTGTTACGGGGGCTCGCATTCCGCTGCACACCAGTGTATAGATCACAATTCTCGCGTCTTCATGACTATCGCCGTGACTCCTCCTGTCTCAAGTGCCGCTTTCCATATGCGAACCAGTTACGTTGCTTCTTTTAGTGCACGGCTGATACGCAATCGTTTATCTGTTCTCCCCCGTTCCTTTCCATCAACCACCACCTGGCTTGACTGGAGTGGCACTTAAGGGATAGAACAGCGTCGTCTTGTTGCAAGGGTGGTCAAATGGTCGGCCTATCAGATTTGGCTAAATAAGAGTGACATTGGACTACTATATATATCTATATATATATATATATATATATATATATATATATATATATATATATATATATATATATATATATATATATATATATATATTGTAGCGAAGCGTTGGATGTCTATGTAATGGGTCGCCCTCTCGGGCGCTCTCTAGTGGGTCGTCCCCTTCTCTGACAGCACGCTCCTCGCGCTCAGAGTCCACGCTCTGTCTTGACTGTCGCCGTTGTGCTTCGTCGACTAGTGCCGTCAATAAAAGCCTTTATAATTTGGTGGAGAGTGCTGCGCCGTCCAACCAGCTTCGGTCCGTTCGATGCCCCTGGCGCTTCGATCCCGTACCGTGCCCTCTACCATGCCTCAAGACGCCGCCCAGCAAACGCTTCCCCCTGTACCGACACCATGCTCCGGTTCCCCCCGCATCCGCGACCCTCCTATATTCACCGGCGCGGATGGCACTGACGTGGAGGACTGGCTCGCGATATACGAGCGCGTGAGCGTACCCAACAAATGGGACGAGGCAGGAAAGCTGAGCAACCTGGTTTTCTACCTCGCGGGTGTGGCCAGCCTGTGGTACAACAACCACGCAACCGATTTCCTCACGTGGTCTGATTTCAAGACCGCCATCATCAACGTGTTTGCACGACCTGCCGTACGTAAACTGCAAGCCGAACAGCGTTTACGTGAACGAGCTCAGCAGACCGGTGAGTCGTTTACCAGCTACATCGAAGACGTCCTCGACTTGTGCAAGAAGGCCGACGTAACCATGTCCGAGTCTGACAAGATCCGACACGTTATGAAAGGCATCGACGACGATGCCTTCACCATGCTGCTCGCCAAGAACCCTCGTACCGTGACAGAGGTGATCACGCTCTGTCAAAGCTACGAGGAGCTGCGCCGGCAGCGGTTGCTGACCCGTCGACCTCCATCACGCGACGCCGACCTCGCTGGCTTGTCGGCCATTTCTGATCACTCGGGCTTGCTCGCCGAGGTCAAGTCATTTGTACGCGAGGAAATTGCCCGCCAGCTTTCTCTACTGACCTTGCCTCAGTCGCAGCATGTTGAACAGCCGTCGACCACATTGCTGCCTCCTTTACGCCGCGCTATTCAACAGGAAATCGCGGAGGTCATGCCGGAATACCACCAGCCACCTCCGGCGCTTGCGCCACTCAGTTACGCGCAAGTTGTAGCCAGGCCACCCCCAGCGATCCCTGTGTCTGCCCCACATCCTTACGCCGAAGTCGTCGCCAGACCACAGGCCTTCCAGGCGAGTGTGCCGGCTTCGTACGCCGACGTCATTCCTAGGCCACGACTGCAGCCCACCATGCAGTCCTATCAGCCGCCGCCCCGTCCACCGCGTCTTGGGCCATGGATGGGACCCACCCCGGCGAACCGATGGCGCACTTCCGACAACCGCCCCATCTGCTTTGCGTGCGGTTGCGCCGGTCACGTCGCCCGCTATTGCAATCGCGTGCAGTCGCCTCCAGTCGACTCAACCATGCCAAGCCAGTCGAGCCGCCCGTATTACGATTCACCGCAGCCTATGTCACCACCGTCTCGCCCAGCGCCCTCCACCCGCCGTTCACCGTCACCACGACGCCGCTCACTGTCCCCGATGCGGCCACGTCTGGTCCCACGCGACCAGGAAAACTAGTCGTCGCAGTCCACGAGGCAAGGGCTGCGACGCGATCGAACTGTGAAAGCCCTCAGCGAAGCCCATCGAACGTGATAGACGTGTTTGTAGACGGTGTTCGTGCATCTGCCCTTATCGACACTGGAGCCGCTGTATCCGTTATGGACGCAAAGCTTAGCCGAATACTGCGCAAAGTGACGACGCCACTTCCCGGGCTCTCCCTCCGTACAGCCAGCGCCCAACGTATTCACCCTACAGCGGTGTGCACAGCCCGCGTCATGATTAAGGACGCTATGTACGCCGGTCGAACTGATCATAATTCCTGCCTGCTCTCACGACGTCATCCTCGGATGGGATTTTCTCTCCCGCCACGACGCCGTCATTCATTGCGCACCAGCCGAAATAGAGCTGTCACCATTCTCTAATTTGACGCCGGAAGACAGTCCATCGGCTGCGAGCAAGGTACTCGTCAAAGACGACATCAAATTGCCTGCAAACTCGTCAACGGCGGTGTCCGTCTACTGCGCCAGTCTATCCGACACCGTTGCACTCCTCTCGCCATATGACCGTATTTGCACGAGGAAAGGCTTGCTGGTGCCTTTCGCGACCGTTCAAATCACTCAGGGAAGCACCTCTATTTTTGTAATCAACCCCTCCCCGTACAGTGTTACGTTGGTGCGAGGGGAATGTCTCGGCAGCGTGGAACCCCTCGAAGACGCACAAGTTATGGACGAACCCGATGACACGCACGGCCGCAGTTCCAGTACGCTCAGTGCTGTTTCGATGTCTGGTTCATCACCCGCTGACGTGTTTGGTTCCACCATAGCTGACAACCTTACGCAGGTCCAGCGTTCCCAGCTTCTGGACCTGTTGGAAGAATTTCGCTCTTCTTTCGATGTCGCTCAAACGCCTCTCGGCCGCACCTCGGCCGTTACGCACGGCATCGATACTGGCGCCCACCTGCCACTGCGGCAACGTCCATATCGCGTATCTCCCACAGAACGCCGTGTAATCACCGAGCAAGTCGACGACATGCTTCGACGCGATGTTATTCGACCCTCCAACAGCCCCTGGGCGTCTCCTGTCGTTCTTGTTGCGAAGAAGGACGGTTCTGTGCGGTTCTTTGTCGACTACAGACGACTCAACAAGATCACTCGTAAGGACGTGTATCCACTGCCGCGAAAAGACGATGCGATTGACAGCCTGCAAGGCGCTGAATTCTTTTCATCTCTCGATTTGCGCTCAGGGTACTGGCAAGTACCTATGGCTGACGACGCTCGACCGAAGACCGCCTTTGTCACGCCCGACGGCCTGTACGAATTCAACGTCATGCCGTTTGGGCTGTGTAATGCGCCCGCCACCTTTGAGCGCATGATGGATACCGTTCTGCGCAACCTGAAATGGCACACGTGCTTGTGCTACCTCGACGACGTCGTCGTTTTTGCTCCGGACTTTTCCACCCATCTTCAACGCCTACGGCATGTTTTGACGCGTTTGAGCGATGCCGGTCTGCAACTGAACCTAAAGAAGTGCCGATTTGCAGCCCGGCAGCTGACAATCCTCGGCTACGTCGTGTCCAAGGACGGAATTCTCCTAGATCCAGGCAAACTTCGCGCCGTGACCGAGTTCCCGAAACCTACGTCCGTCAAAGAACTGCGCAGTTTCGTAGGACTGTGTTCCTACTTTCGGCGCTTCATTCGAAATTTCGCGACTATCATATCGCCTCTGACGAAGCTCCTCGGAAGTAACGGGCCCCTCCATTCATGGTCGTCCGAGTGCGACGACGCTTTCGAAAAGCTCCGCCGTTTGTTGACGTCGCCTCCCATACTACGCCACTACGACCCTACGGCTCCTACAGAGGTACACACAGACGCTAGTGGTGTTGGCCTTGGCGCTGTCCTTGCGCAGCGCAAACCAGGGTTCCCTGAATATGTCGTGGCGTATGCAAGTCGTACGCTTACTAAAGCCGAGGCGAATTACACCGTCACCGAAAAGGAATGCCTGGCGATCATCTGGGCCCTTACGAAATTCCGACCTTATTTGTATGGTCGCCCATTTGATGTGATCACCGACCATCATGCACTATGCTGGTTGTCGTCACTGAAGGATCCCTCAGGTCGCCTCGCCCGCTGGGCACTTCGCCTACAGGACTACGATATCCGCGTGCTGTACCGCAATGGACACTAGCATGCTGACGCCGACGCACTCTCGCGCTCCCCCTTGCCTGACGACAATACCCATAGCTCAGTGTCTCACAATGCCGTTTCTTCTATCGACATTCACACCATCGCTACTGAACAGCGCAAAGATCACCGGATCGCCTCATTGATAGACTTGCCGACTGATCCATCGGCAACACCATACCACTCGCGCGTTGCGTCGTCAAGCCCACCACTTCGCCGTTCGCGACGACCTCCTCCACCGACGCAATTACGGCGACAGCCGCCAGTGGCTACTCGTAATACCCCGCAGTCTGCGTTCTGACATATGCGAATCGTTCCACTCTGATCCGCAGTGCGCACACTCTGGGGTATCGAAAACCTACCACCGCATTCGCCAACGGTACTTTTGGCGAGGGATGTACCGCTACGTGCAGAAGTTCGTTCGCTCCTGCATCGATTGTCAGCGCCGCAAAACATCAACGCACCTGTCGCCGGCAGTTCTGCAACCTCTGCCTTGCCCTGACCGTCCGTTCGGGCGCGTTGGCATAGACTTGTATGGACCACTTCCTCTAACGTCGGCTGGTAATCGCTGGGCCATCGTCGCTGTTGACCACCTTACGCGATACGCCGAAACTGCCGCCCTCCCAGCGGCTACAGCGCGCGATGTTGCTTCCTTCCTGCTGCACCGATTCATGCTGCGCCACGGTCCACCCCAGGAGCTGCTCAGCGATCGAGGTCGTGTCTTATTGTCGGAAGTCGTCGAAGCCATCCTGAAAGAGTGCAACGTTGTTCACCGGAAAACTACTGCTTACCACCCGCAGACGAATGGCCTCACCGAACGCTTTAACCGCACGCTCGGCGACATGCTCTCGATGTACGTCGCCGCCGATCACACCAATTGGGATGCCATTCTGCCTTTCGTCACCTACGCCTATAATACCGCCCCTCAGAGCACTACTGGTTTCTCCCCCTTTTTCTTATTGTACGGCAGACACCCGTCGCACACAATCGACACAATCCTTCCATACAAGCCGGATCCGTCTGAGTGTGCGCCTATTTCTGCCACAGCCAGACTTGCTGAGGAGTGTCGGGAGCTTGCCAAGACGTTTACTACGCATGACCAAGAGCGGCAAAAGAGCATTCGCGGTGACACCACCACTTCTGCGCCCACGTTCCGCCCTGGAGCACTCGTATGGCTCTCAGTCCCTACCACTGCACCTGGCCTCTCTTCCAAACTGCTGCCCAAGTACGACGGCCCCTCCCGTGTCGTCGAACGCACATCCCCGGTCAACTACCTGATCGAGCCCATTGAACCATCTTCGGACATACGCCGTCGAGGGCGCGACATTGTCAACGTGGAGCGCCTGAAGCCCTATCATGACCCGCTCATAGTGACAAGCAGTTAGGTCGCCAGGCGGCTCCCTTTTTCGTACCCGGGGTAATTGTAGCGAAGCGTTGGAAGTCTATGTAATGGGTCGCCCTCTCGGGCGCTCTCTAGTGGGTCGTCCCCTTCTCTGACAGCACGCTCCTCGCGCTCAGAGTCCACGCTCTGTCTTGACTGTCGCCGTTGTGCTTCGTCGACTAGTGCCGTCAATAAACGCCTTTATCATATATATATATATATATATATATATATATATATATATATATATATATATATATATATATATATATATATATCAGCTGATCAGCTGACCTTCGGCTCTGACCGAAACGTAATAAATGAAGTATTCTTGAAGTGCCACCTCTGATACTTATATAGGTATAGCAAAAAGGTATACGCTTCTGAAAAACTGTTTATTCGCCGACGTTTCGATCGGAGGCTCAGGACCTGAGTCCGAGAGTGAGCCCTTGATGAAGATTGGTCGCCGATCGAAACGTCGTCACATAAACAGTTTTTTAGAAGCGTATACCTTGTTTTTCCGATTTGCTTTACGGCAACTGAAGGCAGACTTTTCATAACTACGTATATATATATATATATTGTTACGGCACGATAAGAACAGTATCTAGTGCGGTGCTCTCCCAAGTGATGACGACGACGGGTATGTGAACAGCCCAGTTGTGTGAGCCGCTTTTAAACCATCGTGGTTGGCTACCGCTACACTGTTGTAAATTCCCATGAAATCGATCTCTCGCGTGCGTCACAATATGAGCGCTCATAGTACTGCATGCAAATGGCCTACACCGAGAGGAAAAGAAAAACTTGTCGTCAAATGACAGCGGCGGTGGGCTGACAAAGTTATGCTAGGTTTCTGCAGCTCTCATCAAGAAAAAGCTCGTTTTTCTAACCTGGTAAGGACAAGGGTTAACGTGCGGCCAAACTACAGTTTGCTAAATTGCTAACTAAAATTTCGGCATTTGCGTGTTAAAACAAAACTACAAGGAAGGTATTTTGTTGAGAGAGCATGGGATGTACCAATTTACCGGCACACAGCCCCTCCCCCTTTCCTTCTTATAAGATAAAGGGGTCACATGAGACAGTTTTGTACAGTTACGAGGCACCACTGCGTTTCTTGATACGGCATAAAAGCACGGTCAAGCTGTTTACCAATCTAGTATGGCGCTTAGCGAAATTGCATGTTCTGAAGTATGCAGTACGTGCGCAAGCAGCTCCGTGCTGCCAGAAAACTAGTTCGTTGATTCTTGTTTTAGAAGAGCCATAATTCGAAGTTACGCCCACCAATACATATCTTAATAAAAAGTCGCACGGAAAATAGGCAGAACAACGTAACTTTTTGCAGGTGTGCGTCCGATACTTGATGTTCCTTTCTTTACAGTCTTAGCTTTCTGTACACTTCTATCTATCGGCTTTATTATCAACAACAGTAAATAAAAGTAACAGTTAAACTTTTGCTATGGTTGCTGTAACTTTATCGCATGTTTCTTGACGTCGTTTTGACCCGAGTGTAGACGGGTGTAGATGTCCACTTTTGTTTTTGTTCATTACCAAGCGCGGACCTAACATTTTATGTAGTCTCATACACTGGTACTTTTTATGCGTTAGTGGAACGTTCCTACCGCTCTCGTGCACAGCGAAGAACTTAATATCCAGTCGTCTTTTCGGCCTTGAGCGGCGTTGTCTAACGCTCCGTGGCCTGTACTTACGAGCATACAAAAATATCGAAGAAACTGGAAGAAATCAGTGGGGGCTTCAGCATGTTATTTCAGAGTAGCTTTTTTTTTCATGCACGAAAGACCGCAGGAGCGAAAAAAAATGAAAACATGAACATAGCACTGTCTTCAGCTCACTACTTTCTGTGCGGTGTTCCTTTGTGCGCTCTTTCTATAAGCGATAATTGCTAGAATCCCATTTGCATATAACTCAGTCTCATCGCATGCAAGTCAAAATTTGCATGCTCGAGATTCTTCAAATTACTGATGGTGTAAAAGCCACCGGGTGCAAAGCAACCCTACTCTTGCATTCTGCACACTTTGCAACGAAGCGCACCACGCGACGGAAACTTCGCTAACTACAACATAGCGCCGTCAGAAAATCCGTGACAGGTGCGACAGGCATTGGAGTTGGCGGCATAAGACAGCGGCTAAAAGCAAGTGTTATGGCACCGAAACAACTAAAAAGAAAAAAAAAGAAAAAGAAAATGAGCTAACAAAAAGTCGGCGGGGCGCAGACGTTCCCGCGATTGTTTTTGTGGAGAGGGCGCGAGCGCCACCACGTGACTGTGCTCCACCAATGAGGACGTACAAACGCCATCGCCTGTCCTCGCTGGAGGACTTCGGCTGAAATGCTAAAGAATGCCGCCGCCTTTAGTTTTATTCATGTGGCTTAGTGGCAGCAGTAACAGCTTGAGAAGCAGAGTTGAGCCAACATTTATTGTTTCGCACAGTGACGTCGCGATACCAGTATCTTGTACATTAACGTACACGATACGTAATTTGTTGTATCTGAAATGACATACTGATACACGTCTTGCGATACGTATCACGATACAGATATAAGATACCCGAAGAGTATCTAAGATAGATGTCTTCCGATACTGCCCCGCACTCACCTGTGGTACTTGTGTTACAACCTCTCAGAAGATTCTGGAAGGCATTACAAAAAAGCGGCGTGGGCACCTCACCTATTTGTTTGGCATGCACAAAGGATGGACCAAATATGCCAACCATGCTCTGAGGTAAAAGCTACGTTTATTCATGGCCGAATGGTGAGGTGTTGTTGAATAGCAACATTTGGCACCTGTTGATGCAGGCTGCCACATATGTGAACATTCAAGAACGCAGTACAAGAAACTGGTACTGCCATTTGCCCATGCTTGTGTAAAATTTTAGACGCTCGATAGGCTTGGTTCATTTGCAGAATTGTCATCAAATGGTTACAATGCCAAAAAAGGGTATAATTGATTTTAAGATATTTTATTGCGTTATGTTTTCGCCGTTTTCTCAATTCTAAGAGCATTAGTGTTACTGAAATCAGTGAAAATTTTGTCATGGGAAGTGCGAGCGACATGAAGTTTGCCCTTTTCTTTAGCGCACTAATTCGCATTCTTGTGACCCTCTCCCACAGAGAGATAATCTCAGTTTGGGAACCCGCTTCCTGTGTGTCTGATATCACAGACCAGAGGTTGCTGATTTAGAGGGCCCAAGGGGGGGGCGGTTGCTTCTGCGAAAAGAAAGCTCAGCAGTTTCCCGAACGAAAGCTCAGCAGTTTAATTCTAGGCCTCATAGTCGAACGTTGCCGTTTCCCCGTATAATGAAAGCCTATTTTGGTTACTAAAGTGCCCGCAATAATTAGGAACTGCAGACTGCAGCGCAGGAAATATCATCAACACCACGAGACCCTCAAGCACGCCGAAGCAGCTTCATAGAGGCAGCTACAAACCAACGCCTTTCCACACCGCACGCTATATCACTGCGCAAACCCAGCACAATACCAGCACCAATGCCCATATTGCAATGCCCCGGCGACGCCCTACCACGCCACTTGGGCTTATCAGCTCATTAACCCAAGAATCCCACACCCAAACGTATACAACAGTGCGAAGCCTCGCTGTCTAGCGTCAGCTCCCGGAACCACCAGCTCAATGTCGTCGCGAAAGCACGCAGGGCAGTCGCCGCTCATGGGTTCCAGGAATGGGCATTGCGGCAGAGCAGTGCAAAATGCGGGAGAGTGAAATACACAGAACATCCTGTGTGTTTCCTGGACGTCCCGGACTCAGGACTCGACCCACGCCTAGGACCGGTCGAACTGCCCTGCGTTTTTTTTTTTTTAATAAATGTTTTCACTCCCTTCTGCCACGTGCATTGCTTCAAGTTGACTTGACTGGGCAATCCATGTGGACGTAGCACATGTACCGCAGAAGTAGTGCGGTGGCAGCACTGCAGAATAAATTATCGCTCTAGCAGTAATTATTAGGTCAAACCTAAGGCCCAATAAACGCCTAACGAATGTGAAAAAAGAAGGCGCTGGACGTTATATCACGTAAACCGCTGAAGTGAGTGCGATTAACGTGCCGCAAGAATTGAGCTGAAAGCAGGCACGATAGCCCCAACAATCAACTAATAAATAATTCATGGGGTTTTGCGTCCCAGAACCACGATGTGATTAAAAGTAATGCTATTGTGGAGGGCTCCGCAAATTTCGACCACCTGGGGTTCTTTAACGTGCACCTAAATCTGAATACCCGGGTCTCCAATGCTTAGCGTCCATCTAAATGCGGCCGTCGTGGCCGGGATTCGACACCGTGACCTTGAGGTCAGCATTTGAGCGCCATAAACACTTTACTACCGCGGCGGGTCCGTAGCGAAAACTCAGAAGTGTCTGAAAGATGGTAATTGTATCTAAAGGCACCAGGGCACGTGGTCACTGTTTGTGACGAGATGTGCTTACGCTGTTGTGAAGCGCCTCCAGTAACCCCGCCCGTGTTTCGTGGAATAAACGGTAACGTGATAAGCGCTGCTGAGAGATCTCTGGGTGAATTGGCCTTCGCAGTCGTGGAAGCCCGACGTGCCGAACAACGAGATCTTGATAGTTCATAGTAACAACGTTTCTGGAGAAAAAAAAGAATGAAAAATGATTGCTGTTTTTATTACGTGTGCAAGTTTGTACTCACACCAGACAGACAACACACAGAATAAACACGTGCTGCACGCACGATCGAGGTGACTGCTTCGGATGCGCTGCGCAAGAAGCTTCAGCACAGCGATGGAGACGCTGCGAACAATTTTGAAGAAAAACAGCGCACAAAAAACGTAGACAAAAAGGAGAGGGAAATACACACAGCTATTGCCATTTTGCTGTGAACAAGCTTCGCATACTAGTCTCTATGAGTCACTGCCCAAGGCTGGCGGTAAAGTATGAATAATACTGCGTGACGTCTCTAATTCGGTGCCCGGGTATTTTTACATCCTTATTTTGACGCGAACGGCATAGTAAGTGCTTCCAAGACGCGAGCGGTTCGACACGCGCAATGCAGTGCGTCAACCGAAGCAACAAGGTTGCACCAAGTCTTCCGAAATCGATATTATTGAAACCGCTTGGATTGCCGACTAGAGCTCTGATCGCGAGACAATTTGATTTCCACTGGCAACATACTCATAAGGATAAGAGACTCCGGGGTGACGACGCCGTCGTGACGTTTAGAAGTAAACATTCGATGGGACACACACAGTTGTTCTGGCGACAGCGCAAAGAAGAGTGCACGGCAGTCATCCACATTTCGGCTAGCTGATGTCAGCACTCTAAGATTGCATATGCACTGAGGGCCACAAGCGCAGCTACTCACCGTAAGAGGTTTTATGTACGACACGTGCTCGCTTTTCTTCCGCAATTCTCGAGTCATGCATGCCTTCTGTTCCCAGACGTTTCTACATACCGCGGCTATAGTGTAGTCTCCTTTGTTTCAGCCCTTGAGATTTGGCGGGACGCAACCAGGCTGTTTTTTCGTGGGCCTCGCAAGCACGTTTTACGTGCGCCGTCTGGGAAGCCTGGACAACAAGCGCGTGCTGTGCCACTCTAGATCCGTATGCCGGAGTCTCCTGCGTGGTCGTCGTAAAAACGTCGTTGAAACATTTCGCCATATCTTCTCTCGGTGGCGTTCCCTCGACGCTATTTCGACGCGCAGGTTTCGTTTGAACGGCGAACGCGAACCGCGGGGGAAATAGATCGTTGACGCTAGACGGGCCACGCTGAGAATGGAAATCCAAAGAGAATATTGAGAATGCGACTGTTTCGCCTCAGATTCAGATGCGGATGAATAAAGCCGTTTCGACGAACGAGTGTCCTTGGGAACTGTTTTCTTTTCTTGGTTCTCGCTTAAGTATGTACTTAAGGGAAGCTGCACGCATCCATCGCGTTATTAAGCGGGCAACATCCGTAAAGAAACACCACAAAACTATGAAAGCTCGCGCCATTTACGTATAAAGACAAAAGATTTAGGCAAATGTTGCTATATTTTGTAATAAAACACTGATATATAACGCTATGCTTTGTATGAGCTTCAGTAGTTGCCTTCTGCAAAAGAAACCATCATCATGGAATTGGATTACCAAAAAATGAAAAAGCAGGACGATACTTCGCAACAAACGAAAATGTGCAAATTGCTTAATAACCAAATTGTATAATGCGGCAGGGGCGTAGCCAGGGGGGAGGGAGGCTGGGGCGTTGAAACCTCCCCCCCCGGAATTTTTCGATTTTGCATGTGTATATATACACGCACACCTACAAACGCACGCACGAACATACAAAACGGATGGATGACCCCCCCCCCCCCCCCGCAAAAAATTTCTGGCTACGCCTCTCCTATGCGGCATACATATGCCCCGCCACGGTGGTCCAGCGTTCATGGCGCTCGACTGCTGACCCGAAGGTCGCGGGATCGAATCCCTCAAACAACCATTGGGATTAATTAGTGAAATGCCCTCCGTTTCTTGAGGTTTAATAGTTTTCCAAAATCGTTTAGGGTTGTTGCGCAGCAAAAAAGGTAGCGTGTTACCGTAAAAGTAATTTTTAGCTTGTGTGGTTGATGTTATGTAATCCTTGGCTGCAGTGAATTATTTCACCCATGCAGAGTTAGAATTGGAACGCTTCGCGGATCTAAATCACCTTTTTTTTTCTTATTGTTAAACTTTTTAAATTTTCCTTTGAACCATGGGGACTGTGCTCGCTCATTAACGGTGATAGTGGGCACATATTGTGATGTTAGACGTAGCATCTCATTTTTGAACACCGACCAGTTAGTTTCAATGGAGCGCGAGTGACAATGAATTGTGAATTCGTCGCAAAAGGCGTCTAGTTCATCAGCCATAGAAGAATAGTCGCCTTTGTCGTACAGTGTCAGAGTTTTTAGAGTTTTCTTGATATTGTTGATATAAGTGGCCATGGTACCATGAAAAACAGAATGATCATTAAGTGGTGAAAGATAAGTCAGTGAGGAACAGATATCGACGTGTGTTGTTAAAATTAGGTAAAGAATATTGGAACAGTCAGTTGAAGTGTAGAATAACAGAGAGCTGAGCTAGTTGGTAAGTATTCATTCTAAAAAGACAGGGCGTGCAAACACAAACACAAGAAAGAAGTCAGGACACCAGAAACGCCGTTTGTGGTTTCCTGACTTCTTTCTTGTGTCCGTGTTTGCACGCCCTGTCTTTATAGAATGAGTTGAAGTGTGTGCTAATTGGTTCGGTGACGAGTTGGGATAGATCGAATGTAAGGCATGTGTTCAGGAAATCACTTTCACTGCTATTTCTTCACAATGTCACTGCAGGGTTAGCCCAGTCAATAGAATGAAAGTGGAAATCACCGAAGATAACGATAGGTGAGTTGGGATAGGCTTTCTTTATGGCTAGTAAGCATTCATGAAAGAGCAGATTGAAAGAGCTGTCGCTGTTAGGGGGTCGATAACATACACCGATTAGCATACGCGGCAAGGTAGCATTACAGCATAACCATAAGATTTCGAGAATAGACGACACGTTTACTAGAGTGCAATGCAAGGATCGGTTAGTGGCGATAGGAACGCCACCGCCATGCGAGCTGTCAGGCCTAGCTTTACGAAATATATCGAAATTAGGAAATGATGGTAAAAACTCAGTCAAGGATGGACGAATTAAGCCATGTTTCGGTTAAGACGGCTACGTTACTTGACGATGAGGAAATGAGGCTTCAAAGCAATTCACGCTTAGGTATCAAGCTACGGATATTAGTGTATAGAAATGACAAGGGGCGTACGGTGGGGTCTACTCAGTTCATTTAGGTGCGTTATCTGGCGCTAGGATTTACGTTCAACGACCTCCTGCACAGTGTGATCATAAATGCAGGTTTTGTTGTTGCAGTAAAGCGAGTGCTGACTGATCTTGAGGTCAAGCTTACGAGCCTTCCCAAAGTGCACTAGTTCACGTGTTAGGCGCGTTCGTGGCGAGAAGTCCTCGCTGACACTGTAGTCAGTTCCTTTGAATTTTTTGCTTTGAAAAAGGATGTCTTGTTTTTCTTTAAAATTGCCGACCTTGACAATTATAGGATGATTTCTGCCTTCTTTGTAGGAGCTATAGTCTGTGCGCTTGCTCAATAGAATTAGAATTAATGGATATACCGAGAGACGTCTTGCAGAGATCAAGGATTAGATTAGCGCTTTCTTGCCCAGATTTTTTTTTCGCACATCAGTGATACCAAAGAAAAAAAGAATATTGCGACGGGACCTGTTTCCCGCGTCATGCATCCGAGCAGACAGCGATGAAACTGGGCTAGTGCATTCATCAGGGACTATCTGACGCTTTTTCATATCAGCTTTCACAGTGTTGAACGATAAGCACTCAGATTCAATTTTTTCGAGTCTTTTTTTAAATTCATTGAAACATTTCTCGTGATCCGAAAGTGTTAGACGCATTAATTTCAATTCATCAACTATCGCTGTCTGCCCAAATTGTAACTCTTATTGCATTGACAAGTTCGCGAGACCCAGAATGAGAGAGAGGGCTATGATTGGTTTCGATATCAGCGGCTAGTAGTAACAACTTGAACAATATGCAGCTACAGTCATACAACACTCTTCGCATGCAACGTGGGCCCGGCAGCACAACAAGCGTACAACTTGTTTTTTTAGCAAATAAGCAATGGCAGTAAGTTACCTGCATAGCAAAGACTAGAGACCAGTTAGGTCGAGCCATAGCTGTCGTGCCGCCAAGCCCATTACATGGTGACCCGTGTGGGTGGCTTCGTTTGTGGTGGTTTCGTGACATCACCGATGACGTCACGATTCTTGTGCGATGACGCTGCGAGGCCCAACGTGAGATCAGATGAGGGGGTGGGTCGGCACCATACTGCGGCTTCCATACGCCCCACAAGTGGAAGGTGCAGCAATTTTGGTGGTGGTGAATGGTGGGAGTTCTCGATGTATCGTCCATCGTTGATACTTCGGGGCCGCGGAAAGCGACCGGCAGTACGGGAACCTCAGGAATGACCATCGTAGCGTGAATGCCACCGGAAGCAGCAGGTTCGCCACAGCACTGCAACGGTGAGTTTACAATGCCGATACTCTGCCTAACAAAGACGACAGGCCAGTTAGGTCCAGCCATAACTGTCGTGCCGCCAAGCCCATTATCGTAAAATTTCCCATAAAATGCGCCATTCTGTTAGCCCATGTAATTTGGACTGCAATGAAATGACGTCATCGTGGCAGGTTGTCTATAAACGATGCAATCGTCTGCAAAAAGGCGCATTTGTTATGTAAGGTTGGCTGCAATGTCATTAATGTATATTAGAAAAAGTAATGGGCCAAGGACAGACCCTTGGGGAACTCCCGAGATGACATCAGCGCGGTTAGAAAAACACTTGTGCAGACTAATCACCTGAAATCTCTTAGTAAAGAATTCCTGGATCACAGTGTTGTGGTCAAGTTGTACGTTTCTCATTTTAAGTTTCAGGCGATTGCGAGGCACCCGGTCAAATTCTTTGGAAATGGCGTTTGGAAATGCTTTGGAAAGGAAGATGGCGTCTGTGTAAGGTAGACTGTGTATGGATTTGTGAATATCTGTGGCGAGTTCATACAGTTGAGTTTGACATGAGCGATTTTGACGGAATTCATGTTGGTTGTTGAAAGGAAAGCTGTTTTGGAAGAGGTAAGTTATAATGTGTGCATACAGAATATGCTCAAGTAATTTTCAACAGATAGACGTTAGAGAAATTGGTCTGTAATTGGTAGGGTCCGCTGTGTCACTTCACTTGAAAACAGGCATTACTAATGCAGATTTCCAATCTTCCGGTATGCAACCTGTATCCAGCGACTGTTGAAATATTAAGGATAGCAAAAAGGAAGAGTAATAGAACGCAAGTTTTAGCAGTTTGGCACTTACAGATGACTTGCACTGACGCCACTGGAACAGCCAAGTTGGTGCACCAACATGGCTGGAAGCGAACTTTGTGACGTCACGTTAGTGTTATCAGTGCATCGCATGCTGTTTCTTTCGCTATTCATGCACACAGGCCCAATAACGTTCCAGCGACGTTGTTATCACACTGAAGTAGGTTAATTTCACCATGATTTTCTGCCCTGACGTCATCTAAGCCGCCATGTTGGAGCCATGTTGTGCATCCATGACGTCACGTGCAAGCTACCAATACCGTCAGGACTGGGGCTGATTTTTTTTTTAGGGAACCTATCAATTGCACGAGATATGCTATTTTCCGATATTGTGGTGAGTGAGAAAGGTTATTGAATACGTGATTGTTGAATTATGTGAGCATCATTAAGCGCTAATTGTTCCTCTGTAAAAGGTTCGTAAAAACAACTACTGAATTTGTTAGCGCTATCCATAGCACTCAAATCCGTGCCGTTTTCGGAAAGTGAGGAAGCTGCACTATCAGGTTTTGGGTTTACCACTTGCCAAAACTATTGCAGATAATTTTTCAGCATGTTTGGAAAGGTAGAGTCGAAATTTTTGTTTTTGGCATTAGCAATAGCAGTTTGTGTAAGACGTGCTATGCTTTTTGCAGTTTTCCCAATCTTCTTGAGCATTTGTCCAGGAACAGTTTCTGAAAGCTCTTTTTTTTTGTTATTGCATATTTTAGATCGCAGCTCTTAGGCGCCCGTTCTTGCGTTGAGCGGCGTAGCCGTCGCCATCGGTGGCGTAACCGATACAGATGAAAAAAAATTAATAAAACGAACAAAAAATACCTAGGATTGAATGGTATTTGAACCCGGGCACACTGCGTGGCCGTCGAGTATTTCACTGCGAACCCATGCCGGTGCTTGAAACTCACTTGCGAAAAGACCCCATGCAGGCGTCATGTCGGGCAAGGAATCGTGTTAACGTATGTAAAATTCTCGGTCGCATGATATGGAAACTAAGAGTCCCACATTTTGCGCTTTCATTCTGTAATAAAAGATCTAGCTCCTGTAGCGAAGCCTTGGAACTGCGTAATGGGTTGCGCTCTCCAGTGCCTTCTAGTAGGTCGTCGTCTTTGGCTTCTCCTGAAAGAACGCCGCTGGTGCTGAGAGCCCGTGTTTGCCTAGGCTGTCGCCGCTGCGCATTGTTGCTGAGTGCCATCAAATAAACACCTTAACAAATTGGTGGAGAGTGCTGTCCTCCCATTCAAAGTCCTTGGAGCTTCGATCTCGTACCCTGCCATCTGCCATGCCTAAAGACGCCGCCCAGCAAACGCCTCCTCCCGCAACGACCACATGTCCCGGTGTCCTCCGTATACGAGATCTAGCTATTTTCACTGGCGCCGACGGCACCGACGTGGAGGACTGGCTCGCAATTTACGAGCGCGTGAGAGTACCCAATAAATGGGACGAAGCAGGCTAGTTGAGCAACTTGGTATTCTACCTCGCGGGAGTGGCAAGCTTGTGGTACAACAAACACGCTTCCGATTTTGCGACTTGGTCCGATTTCAAGACCGCCGTGATAACCTTTTTGGACTCCCTGAAGTTCGTAAGCTACAAGCAGAACAGCGCTTACGCGAACGATCTCAGCGGGCCGGTGAATCTTTCACAAGTTATATCGAAGACGTCCTTGACTTGTGTAAGAAAGCCAACGGCACCATTTCTGAGTCTGACAAGATCCGGAACGTTCTGAAAGGCACTGACGACGATGCCTTCACCATGCTGCTCGCCAAAAACTCCTGCACAGTGGCCGAGGACATAACGGTGTGCCAGAGCTACGAGGTGCTCCGCCGGCAGCGTTCGGTGACCCGTCGTTCACCATCACGCGACGCAGAGCTTGCTGGCTTGGCGGCCATATCTGACCAGGCCGCGTTGCTGGCAGACGTAAAGTCATTCGTGCGCGAGAAAGTTGCACGCCAGTTTTCTGTCCGGGCATTTGCCCACCCGCCGCACGTTCAACAGTTGTCGACCACGCTTCTTCCTCACCTCCGCAGAGTGATTGAGCAGGAACTTGCGGAGGTCATGCCTGAGTACAATCAGCAACCTCCGGCTCCTGCGCTACTGACTTACGCTCAAGTTGTCGCCAGGGCGCCCCAAGCCATCCCTGCGGCTGCCCCACCCAGCTACGCCGAAGCCACCGCTAGATCTCCGTCCTTCGAAGCTGGTGTGCCGGCTATGTATGCTGAAGTCATCCCTAGGCCACGTCTGCAGCCAACCATGCAGTCATTTCAGCAGCCGCCCTATCAATCGCGCCCTGCGACATGGGTGGGACTTTCCCGGGCGAACCGATTACCCAATATTTTCATAAACTTGCTTGATTAAACGTTAAAAGGTTCTTGAAATGCACCTTGCGTAGGTGAAATCTACTCGCGCTTGCAATATATTGGTTTCTACGTGAATTACAGTAATACTATTTGGGGTATTATCACTTGCCCTTCGAATGACTCGCTTGTCACTCGATTATTCGCCGATGCACACTTCGAAAATTCAGCTAGCGGTGGTTTAGATTTCACTGCCAGAATTTGTTCAATGAAAGACTGAGGGACAACACGATAATGAGATTTCAATCCGGGCGATGGAGGAATGTCCGGTACTGAGAGACCCTTTCTTTTGCGCTCTGAGAACAGAACAGACGCATTCAAGCGGCAACGCAAAGAACATGACGTGAATAGGGATTTCAAAGCTAGTGGTTGCTAGCTCGCTAACCACAGAACTAATGCTTGACAAAGCACAATCTTATCAGTAGCCCGTCTACTAACACAGAGACGACGCGAGAGGAAATGGAATCTTCTAAGGTCCTAACGAAAGCTTTCTCACAAACACAGGCTTCCAAAAGCTCATCGATGACGAAACTTCGCCCACTCCGCAATATGTATTTTCTTCGCCGAGTTCAAAAACGCGTAGTGTGTGCTCTGAACGTACGTATTCATGACACAGTGGCGGCGTGAAATTACTGGACACGGGTTGATCAAGATGCTTTCAGGGACGTCCTTTTATATTCACCGGTACATAGAATGCGGCACGATATCGGGCCCCAGTGAACGCTAAATTCTACGGGTGTTATTTCGTAGCAGCAGACTGTAATCCCGTTCCTCCGTTTGTGCAGTTCCTTGAGCCGTTTTAAAAGGACTCGTTGAAAGGTGCCGGATTATGATGCCTCACTGCTTCCATAAGGGTCTGGAGATCAGCGCACTACACGTTCAGCAAGTCGGAACGGAGGAAGCTGTGTTGATAGCCAACTCGTCTTGAACCAACTGCGCAGACGGAAAGGATAACAAGAGCTCACGAGATTGTTGTCACTAATGGGCCACGTGCCTGCTTCACAGCTTAACTCTTGAAACGTTATCCGTGATTTAGCTAGACTCATTATTTAAGGATTCTGCAGCCGGCTTTGAGTTTCATGTAAGTTCTTGCCTACGTTAAGTCTGTGTTAGCGAGTGCACGTTTCCAAGGCCAGGCGAGCATACGGTGGCCCATTGCGTGCTCCTTTTTTTGTCACGGAAGCAGGAATTAGTTTGGTTCGAGAAAAAGCAGATATCGTTGTCTTCACTGCAACTATGGCTATTGTCAAGAAGCACATGAACGGGGAACAAATCGCGAAAACTTCAGCGATCTTTTCGGGTAAGAGACAACAGGTCGTCAGTTAAAACTACGAAGTAGATATCGAGGAATTGGAGATGCAGTTGAGGGAGGCAGCTAGTTAGGGTGTTGAAATAAGTCCACCGAAATAAGATGGCTGAGATTAATAGAGAGGTGGGCTAGTTGGCGAGTATTCATGTTAAATGACAGGGCGTGCAAACGCGGACACAACAGAGAAGTGAATCAAGAGAATTCAGCGAAGTGTCCTGACTTCGCTTTTGTGTCCGTGTTTGCACGTCCAGTCTTTTTACATAGATCAGCTCGAACAGGGTAGGGTAAGTAGATCAGGGGGAAAGGCGTTCGTCCTACGGAGAACATAGAATATGCTGCTGATGATGATGAGACGGATTTACTGCAACACGCAGCCAGACGCCGTCTATGAAAAGTTATGTTGTATTCAACGAACGCTATAAATCAGAGGATCATAACTGAATACTTGTGATTGAAGGAATCGTTCTCCCTCTATTTTTTATTTGGTAACTACCGCACTACGTTTCATTAGTTTTTTTTTCTACATCGAATGATAAGCTTAAAATCTAATTACTTTTTGAAGCGGACTTGTCGCTTACACCAATAATTGGTTTTACACTAATTGCTAGATAATACGTAAATAGGAAACATGGCAATCCCGTCATGAAATAAACATTATTAGCTATAGTTCTGAGAACCATTGCTAACATTACATATAGCACGGATAAAACTCGCAGTGTGCACCACCCTGAAATGTGAAACAAAATTTTCAGACGGATTTTTGTCACGCCTCGTAGAATCATTGCGCTGCAGTGATTGAGGAGGGAGATACCATGATAAATAGAGCATCGTTGATTGTCATTGTCCTGTTGTTTTTTCTTCACTCCTCCGCGGCACAATATGCGCACGAGTACCTCAAGTGACAATTTCTAAAGCAGGACACAAATTCAGATGTGTGCTCATGCAAGGCCATCAAAATGACTTGAAGATAATACAAAAAACGGCCATAAGACTAAGCACTAGTTGATTTTTAGCTTTTTGTTTCTATTGGCCAACCTGAGACGCAATCTGCTGCAGAATATAGCTGACCACATAACATATAAAATAATCAGTTTAGTAAATGTACTTCAAGGCAGAGAAGACGACAAGAGCAGACAACGCTAGCAGGTCGGTTTTATCCGCAGGCACTGCCCAAGCTAAAGCACGAAGGAGGATAAGATGAATTCTTGGTTAACTTGGGTAGACTAAGTTCACTTTTGGTCGTCGACATGCAAAGGAAGGCTTCAGTGGACACACAACATCCACTAGGATCGGCTTGTTTACCAGCGTCCAGCTCAGTGTGTCAAGCAATCAAGTGAAGAATGAAAGAACACTGTTCTGTAGTAGGTATGTGACATCTTGATGGCACACACCACCAAGAAAGCAGTCTGCTCTTCAATGAACTCGTTCAATTAACTTTCATTAATTATCTAGACTGCATGTATGACCCTTCCCTAAACTAAAGTCATGCTCCGTAATCATATGTACCCCATAAAAGTCCTAACTTGAACCATTACTTGCTTTTTATATGAGTTTTATTTATTGGTTCTAAGTGCGTAGCAATTTAGGGGCCCGCTTTGTCGGCCACTCGTAGATCTCACGTCGCGTGATCGTGCTTAAAATCAAGTGGTCAATACAGGCCTAAAACAAGGCTAGCAATGCTCAAATCTGGGTTAAAATAAACGAACACGATCTAAGATACAATTGAAAGAAATAACCAAGAAGTAATTGGCATGATTAACTTAATATCGCTAAAACTCTTCAGAAGCATGCGGCTGACACCCGCGTCATGCAAGAGAGGGCGCCACCACTTCGCAGTCACGCACCGAGTTCGCGAATCTCCCAAACAAGATTATACTCGTGCCGGGAAAACCGTACATCAGGGGTCTCAAACTCGCCTCAGCTAGATGGCCGCAGTCACGAAATTTCGTCGTTCTAGCACCGGGACAGTCAAGTAAAGGTGGGAGAGCTCGAACAAACATCAGCTAACTAACGTTGCCATATGAAAGAGATAATAATCTTTATTGAAAATCTCGGAGAGGTTAGCCTGGTTTGTCGCCTGGCTTGCTACTCCGGGTGTCGGGTGATGAATATATGGCACATAAAATGAATCACATATACACACAAACGGTACGTATAGTCACATACGCACGTATTTACACAAAAGTGTCAGTCACAGTTTGCCTAAGTCCAGTGCTCCTCAAGAACACCAACAGCGCTTTTGTGTTGCGCATCGCACAACCGCTGTCTTGCCACGGGCCGAGAAAGTGCCGCAGCTCCAAGCTCGAGCCGCGTTGGAAATTAAGTTCTGCCTTCAGAATCTGTCGTTCGGCGTCGCAACGGGAACAGTCGCAGAGTGCGTGCTTGAAGCCTTCCCGAGTATTACATGTGGTGCATGTGGATGAGTCCGACTGCCTGATCTTGTGCTTGAAGTATTTCGTGCAGGCAACGTGGAGTCTCAGCCGGTGAATGCACGTTTCATCTTGTCTGGTTAGTCCCTGTGGCATATAAAAGCTACAGGTCGGGTCTATTCTGTGCAGCGGTCCGTACTGGACAGAGTTAAAACCTTGTTGCCTGGACATGATTTTATAGGGCGATTTTTCTTGTAATAGGTTTTTTGCTTTGCACGAGCCTTCTCCAGCTGGGTTATTTTGCAAGTCTCCTCTAGGCGATTGCGCAAATCAAAGACATAGGTGTAAGTCGTCCGTGTTTCTGCGCGTAGCCCCTCATTTGTCCACAGTTCTCTCAACACGGTTAGCGGTCCTCGGACGTGGCGACCGTAAACGAGCTGAAACGGAGAGAACCCGAGGCTTGCCTGGGGAACTTCCCTATATGCAAAGAGCAGTGGAGCAAGGTACCTGTCCCAAGACCGAGGCCTCACTTGGCACATTCTCTTTAGCATTGTCTTGAGGGCGCCATTAAACTTCTCCACGATACCGCTCGCCATCGCATGATATGGGGTCGTCTTTAGCATATTCACGGAGAGAAGCCTGCTAACCTCTTTCGTTAATTCTGAGGTAAAATTTGCCCCTTGGTCGGTGACCTTTGCCTTTGGCAAGCCAATGCGGGAAAAAATCTCGATGAGTGCTTCCATATGAAAGACCCTTCTCAGTCATATATCGGTCATTTCTGATATGGATTGGATCTTGGGACTCGAGAAACTACGATGCCGATCTCCGCAATGACTGAGATCTGGGGTGCCTCAGAGCTGTAGGGTGCCTCACGAAAAATATGGGACGAAGGCAGCCATGTGCGGGCCTCGGGCCGCGTGTTTGAGACCCCTGCTGTACATGCTTACTTCAAACACTGACGCAATCGGCGGTTTGGCAAACGGAGTAGTGGGAACTCTAGCCTCTACAGTCCTAAGAAGGAAATTCCAGATCAGTTTATTTCAAATTTCTTCATTTATATAACCAGGAAGTCCAGCAGGAAGCTAGGTTCGCGTCTCTTCTCAAATAAAAACAAATTACTTGCAACGACAAAAAAAATCGTCGTCATGTTCGAGCGAAAAGCGATTCTCGTCGCTCCATAACATCCATTCCAAGGAAGCCCAAGCGTTTGATGTTTGGTACGAATAAATGCAAAACGTACGAGCACTAAACAGGCAACAAATGGCAGACCGCTTATGCCGAAGCAATTCTTCGAGAAATCAATTTCGGCTGTCGCCACCAGAAAGAACGCATATTTAACGAAGCAGCGCACTACGTCATTTCTATTTCGATCTTTACTTCTCGAACGGAAGTCAGCAAATTCGTGTCGCGAATTTGCGGTAAAAAGCCTTTGAACATGTATGCAAACGATGCAGGAACGAGCCCTCGTGACAGCTTCAACGACGAGCTGCGCGTTTCGTGAAACTTCATTTCGTAAGCACAGCACTGATTTGAGCCACAAACAAACAAAGAAACTAAGAACCGAGCAAAGCATCTCGATTGCGCAATACCTCCACTGCAATTGCGAAACGAACCGATTTCATTTGGAGAATAAGAAAAGCGTGCTACGAGTAACTTGTGTTGCGCTACACTCCTGTGTTTCTCTCCCGTACTTTGCAGAAAGTAGCAGCCGTGCTATGTTATTGTACAATGTCCCCGTGAAGTTGTAAATGCCGATATGAAGTTGATACTTGAGTGGGCGCTATAGTAATACATGACGAGAAAATAAGAGCAGTGCTGAAGTCAATGACAAAGAAACGGCGTTGGGTATGCCTTCGTTTGAGTGTATTCCACGCCACACCATGCTTAGATTATATAAAATTCCTCTTTGTTAGGGTCTGCATGTAGCCATGAAAAATAAAACGCATTAGGATCTTTCTGCCCAAAACGAAACATTCACAGGCACATATCGTGTAAGGGGAAGCAGTTGACATTCACGCACTTTGTTCACTCTAAGACACACCATTCCCGGAGGCGTACAAATGCAAACACCCAAATACGAGTACAGAAACGCATAATATGGATGCACAGAGGGAAGTGCATTGAAATTGGGACGTTCACTAACTGCTTGTAATACGTAACAGGTAGTTTAAATATGCTGCACATTATGAAACAAAATTTCGCTTGCTACATAGTATTATAATAATAATTATTGTTGGGGTTAACATCCGAAAACCATGATATGATTATGAGAGACGCCGTAGTGGAGGGTTCAGGAAATTTTGACCACCTGGGGTTCTTTAACATGCACGTAAAGTTAAGCACACGGGCGTCTAGCATTTTGGCCTCCATCGGAAATGCAGCAGCCGCGGCCGCTTGGTACATAGTGAACTGCCAAAACCCTTTTAGACGACACCTGTGAAGAACCGTCTTTGAGTGCGTCAAATCGAAACAATGTTATTTCAATGCACTCGATATTACAACAAAATTAATTTCGCTATACATTAATTTATGGGTCTTATAGTAATCGTTCTTAATTACTTTGTAATTAAATATTTATTTATTCTAAAGCCATTCATGCTCTGTTTCTGCACAAATGGAATGGAATCTCAGGCTAGAAATATAGAGCAAATTCGTTTTCGGTTATGTCCATGTTGAGCAAAGAAAAATTGTACTGTCGACGTGGGTCGCGGGAAGCGCCAGGTCGAACGACTCGTCGAATGTGGTAGTGACTTCGGTGACATGATCATATGCAACAGTACAGTACAAAATGACGTCAAATGAAAAGAAATTTATTGTGCAGGAGATTCATTTCATCCTATGCTCAATGTACTTTGCTCTTTCTTAGCCCTTAGTCGACACAAATAGCCAAAACAAGTGGTGCACTGAATTGTGCACATAGCGTCTCAAAGGAATAAGCACTTTCCAGTTAAACTGCCCTTGCGTAAGCCTCACATTTTCTGACGTGTGCAAGAAAATCCACATGTTCGTTGAAGTGATTTAACGCCTATGGTATTTGACATGAGATAGACATTGTATAGAGAGCTCTTGCTTTTTGTAACTGATACGCGTTACGCGTAGGCTGTTTTTTTTTTTCAGAATGCTTCTACTGTTTGACATAATTTTGTTTTGTAAATTTGAATTGAAAGATAATAATCGTAAAACAGCTTAGAGGTCAGAATACAATGTTGAAACGAAAGTACAGAGTCGCTAGGAAGTGAAGTAATTCCTAAAAAATCCGTGGTACCTTACTTGCAGTAAATCTAGTTCTCGGTAGTTTCTCGAAATAGTTGCTCTCCAGATGAATAGCCCGTACGGCACGTGAGAGAATCACAACGCATTGTGAATTGCTCTCTTGAGTCAAGCGGCCAAAGCTTGCGGAGATACGATGAGTTCGTGGCTAACTTGTTTTTTGTGCTTGTTTCGTGAAACTGAGTTCCGAAAAGTTTGCGTACTTTGGAAGGCTTTAAAGCTGCACCTCGAAGCTTTTCAAGCACAGCCTCACATATTTATAAGTTTAGATTCCGTATACCGTTATTTGCTTTGGTTTCCGCGTACGAATTACTTTGTCGTGTGTAAGCGTGCTGACTTTAAGTAACATCGTCGGTGTAACATTGCTAAGTTATACGTAGACTTTGCTCATGATCAGATTGTTCTTGCCAGAAAATAAAATATATTTGCGTTATGGGCACACATAAGTATAGGTAACTGAGGAATGTTGCAAGTGTATTGTAATATGATATGAATAATAGAAGGACGAAAGCTATTGGAAAGCAAACAAAGATACTTTTACGAAAACTCTCGTTGGAATGATACTTAGTATAGCGTCCTTGGTGTCCACAATTATGCACTGAAGACTTATATTTCTTTCAGTAACGAAATCTAGACGCAGGTGTTTTTAATCGGCAAATCTATATTGTTCATACTAGCAACCATCGCGTGCTTAGTGGTTATTATGCTTTTAAGTAACTATGAATCAACAGATTTCTTACGCGGCAGCTGCATGGACGAGATTACAGCAATAGCACGCGGCATCGTTCACGGTCGCTAAAGTACGGAAGATTTCTCGAATAATGCTTCACGTTGGATTCACAATGGCCTTTATATATGTAGCTGCCGCAGTAGGTTTGGAGCGCATTTACGCAGCGCCACAACCTTTATGTTCTGAGATGCACTTTGTGAAAGAACTGCAGCAGAGTCAACTTTTTTAAAAACTTTTCCGCATTGCAGAGCTGTAAATGTCCATACATGCACCTTTTCTTGCAATATTCTTAACCCTTTATGGGGCAGAATGTTATCAACAGCGCACGCCACATATTGAGGGCGGCATTGTCGTTTCTATCAGCTTCTTACAATATGCACAGAATTTGAACTCTCCATTGCTAACTGTTTTCGAGAAAAGAAGTGGGATATATGTAGCCCACTGCCCTATGAGTGTATCTGTAAAGTGGGAGATATGAGTCCCACTGCTCCACAAAGGGTGAAAAGAATGAATGACCACCCAATATTAGAGAAAATATCGAAATATCGGTCTTTACGAACGCTCTGAAACCCTTTATGTGGGATTTACCGCTTTGAAAAGGCCCATCTACCTACATTTATTAGGCAAAACAAAAAAAAGAGATCTTGAACGAAGACGCTTGCTACGGACGCTCTGCTAATTTCAAAAGTAGGGCTCATCGCGCACTTCTCATGCTTCCGTGAAATTTAAAGGTGCACTCAGCATCCGGCCACATAAGGCGTCTGAATGCGCGGCTGAGTTTCAAACTTTCTTGCTCAGGATATGTCGTATTATTAATCTGCGGCGTTCTCATTCCCGAAAGTATTGCAGGCACGTTTCCTTTTCACGCGAAGTTTTATTCCATAAGCCGCCCTTTCATGCCCAGTCACCTCGTACGCACGCGATCAATGTGAAAGTTGGGAGCCTAAGCACCATCGGCTGACCCTTCTTCTCATTAAATTATAAAGATAGTTTCCTTCTCATACGGCTCTTTCCGTCATGAAATTTCTTCACCCGTTTGGCGCAATCGCAGAGTACCTTCGTTATCTGTGATGCTATATAAGCGTCGATTTTCTGTGTGCATTTGCTGACTAGATTTTTAACTTCAAAGATGAGCTTGCCTTATTCGTCATCCTAAAACGCGGCGAGGGCTGCATAAGGGCTTACAGGGGTGTTCATCACGTCTTCGCGTGCGGGCCTGACCCTTCTCTCGACTGCATCATATATAGAAATGTACTTAAGTAAACAGCGCCCACTCCGGTAGGACCCTGCGGCCGAGCTACTGCACTGCTGTCAGCGCCTCGTGTGGCTGGTTAGACCGATGTCTTCCGAGTATTGGGATGATAATCGCCATAAGGAAATAAATGAAGCAAACAAGAAATACTTTCTTTCTGGTGCTGCGATCTGAACCAATGCCCTCACGCTCCGAATGCGAGTGTCTACTACCACTGGGCTAAGCACCCATGATTGATGAATATAAATACGTGTACATATAAACCATGTGAATTGGACGTACCCGCGGTGCTAAACAAATGGGCAAAGATAATACTTTCTATGCAGGCTTTGCTGAATTTTGTGGCAGTGCATTAAACGCCCTCTGCGGGACGCGATATAGAGATCAGCAGACATGGAGGATCGTACACGTCAGTAAAATATTTGCTTTGCGAAGTTTTAATGCCAAACTCGCGTTTCTCATGAGGCGGCTGCTAGAGGTGCTGACTAATGAGTGGAAAAGCGCATAGCTACGCCACCTCGTGGGTGTTCAAACTATTGCTTTTTCCGCCGCGAGGTGGTTCGAGTGGCCGCTCTTTACCGAAGTATACTTATCTATGACTGCATCACGCTAGCAGAGCGGCAGCCGCTCGCCCGCTCTTCCGCGGCAGCCCTAGCGATCAGAGCTGTCATTCCTAACCCGCGGTTCGCATTGAGTCGCGACCAGCGAGGTTTTAGGCCAGTGACAACAGAGACGCGTTCTCTATCTGAAAGTGTCTGTTGACGTCAGGAACATTGCCACCGCCAACGGCAACACACACTTTGTAATTTTAAACGCGAATCATTCCTTAGCGAACGTCAGGGACTTTGGCCGTTTCTATCTACATATCTATCTATATAGCCGCCTACATCTGGGTGATTTCCTGGTCGTCTCCATAACTTGCAATATACCATAATTGGCATAGCAAAGAATCAGTGTATGACGAATACGATTCACTGATCGCAACATGAATAACGCAAAACGACTGTCGCGTACGTCATGAAATCCTTTCCCTCAGTCACGTGTGGCACAAACTGCATACCACAGTCTATGCTGTGCGGGTATGTGCCACAGGTGATTCACAGTCACAATAAACATATTAACGGTGAACATACACATTTAAAAACAAGGCAAATGAGGGAGCTGAAACAGAGCACCCCTAGAAGACGCTCGACTGCCATCCACTCATCCAAGTGGTCCGCCAGAATAACGCAGTGTTCTCTTCATTTCATATGAGGCTGGGCGATGGCCTCATGCTGACCGAGGATGACGTTAGATTGATTGAGAGCCGCTTTGTGACACGTGAAGAAGCCGCAGCTAAGTGTACTGACGGCATACGGCTATACTACAGCAATGCGGACGTCGACCGCTATAACGCACGTTGCCTCGACACTGCGGACAACGTGTTATGTCATCACGCATGCGATGACATAACTGGCTATAACAACGAGCAGGTAGGTATACAGGAATGCCCTGACCAAGGTGGCCAACATGAACGCAAGCGACATGGTTAGCCTGCCAGCCTCAATTTACCTTAGCATCGGCAAGCTGTACATGTTCACTTCCAACGTCGACGTAAGCGACGACCTCGTTAATGAAAACATTGGCACATTGTGGTAAATCGAGCGTGACGAACACGGCAACCTCTTGCGAGTGTGGCTTGAATTTCCAATGTCCACGGTAGGCATCGTCCTCTCAGCCAGGAGAAAGCACATCATTACCGCACACCCCTAATTGAGTGGAAATGGGTGTCCTTGGTAATGCGAACCACCAGAACCACGATTTACGCCAGAAAGGAATCTCGTGTAAGAGGACACAGTTTACCCTTGCGCAAGCAAACGCCTTAACTATATACGATACACGTCACAAACGGCCACATACGCCCGGGGTAGTCTACGGATACGGTAAGCGCCAACCACTGAAGCTGCTCTACATAGCACTTTACAGGGCTACCAGTCTCGACGGCCTATACACCACCAACGCAAAAGGTTACTTCAGGTTCCGGCATGTCGCCGGCTCTATCGACAGACAGTCTGTTGACGGCATGACCCGGTTAGCAAACTGGCCTCTAGACATTGTCTTGGACTGGGCCACCACCTTTATTCGATGCCACAACCACAACAATGTGTTGCAAAACACATTGTTGTGTTTCTAACACAAAATCACAACAAAGTGTTAGGAACTTTACAATTAGGCAACTTATAGAATAGAAAAGTTACAAAATTACATAAATTTTGGTGCTCGATTCAAATGTATAAAAAAACAGACGCCATCATCTTCTTCTGCAGTACATTCTGTTTCGTGTATTCGTCAGGATTGCGGGAATAATACAACCGAAGCGAAAGAAGAAGATGGCTTCGACCTTCGAAACGTCAAAGGAACCATGTGACTGTTCTGGTTACGTGTGTCCAGAAATCATAACTTCTGTTTGATGCGCGCGTGTTTTCTTCATATGTAGTGGACCAGTGGCGAGTAGTGGGGCTTGCTCAATTTCTGTGGCACACATGTGCTGAGAGGTTGTGCGCTCAGAGGACGGACGCATTTCGATTTCGCCTACCCATACACCGATTCGCTGTAAATTAAACATATGACAACTTCGAAGAGACTGCGCAAATACGAGCTAGCTGGTCCGTCCGTCATCGTTGAAGCTTTCTATGCACGAAAGCAGTGTCTTCGTAATGCACGAGGAGGGTAAGTCACCCTCTGTACCATTTTTATCAAGACGTTTTGTCCGGCGTGGTGCCCTTCCTGTCTCTCTGCTATGGTTTGATGGTGGACTATTTAGTGTGAGATGACTGCTTAGCAAAACCAGCAAAACGAAGGATGAAAAAGAGCTAGTGATGCATGCGGAAGCAGGGGCTCATTTCCAACTTCCTTGTTATTTTTGAAAATATCCAGATTATACGGCGATGTTCGAATGCACGTAATTAAAGTTGAAGAAGCCAAACGAATTACGCGCTCTTGGTCTTCAGTTTATCAAAAAGTGTCATAAATAACTGCATACTGTGTCTCCGTTTGTCTCGATGTCCCAGACTTCATTCTCATTTCTTGGTTATCAAATTTAGCTCGTATTCAGTACAGCGACCTTGCGATCTTCGTCAAAGAACTGCCGTACTGTCAAAATGTAGGATACACCCGCCTTCACGACTTCGTATGTCCATATGGGATGAAATACCTTTATTGCATAGGCGTATCTACCGGGGGGGGGGGGGCAAGGGGGGCGCTAGCCCCCCACTGAGAAGTGCTGGGGGGGGGGGCGGCGCCTCCCACTTTCGAGTGATTATTGTCGGCTGCAGACTGGGAAACTAACAAGTCAGGCGAAGGTTTAGTTGAACGCAGCAATAACGTAATTTTGTCATAAAATTTGTCCTACGATTCTGCTGTGACGACTGTCCTCCGTGTGTCATGACCACGCACTGTAGGCTACCAGCGGTGCGGGCTGCCTATGCCACGCTTGTGCGTCTTGCGCACGAGCATTGCAGAGGAGGCTCTCACTCAGCAGGGGCTCTATAACATTACAGCAACCTGTCATGATTTTATTTTGTTCTGCCTGGACTGAAATTTAAGTAATCGGCGATGCGTTTTGTACGTTTTATAGCCCGATCAAACGCTCTCTTTTTTCAGGAAATTCAGTTTCTTTCTTTGAAAACGAATAGCATCGCCACTGCTCCATATACAAACTGCTGTGAGTTGATGAGTATGTAGAAGTGTCCAGTATTTTAGTTGTGCCTAGCCAGGACAGCTGAAATAGATTCCCACTTTAGTCTCCGATTAGCCTGCTTCACTTCGCTTATCATATGTTAGCCTGCAGCGATCGCGGCGGCTTGTAACAAGGCAGTGGACTCGAGCACGTTGAGAAGCCCACCTTTCAAGTTTGCCCCGTAACTTGATCTAACTCACCAGGGAGATGATCAGCGTCCACGGTTTTCTGGACTAAGAAGGCTGCCCACCTGCAAAGGATTGTCTGTTCCTAATAATGTTTATTTCTCTCTCTACCTCTCTGTATAGTATAGCCATGTGTAGTATAATATAGCAAGGGGGTGGGACAAGGAAGCTAGGGTGAGGATGAGCATCACTGTCAGTATGAGGGTTGTGAGGATGAGGAGGAGGGGAGAGTAAACCATAGCATAGCCGCATATAGTATGGTATGGCAAGGGATGGGCAAAGGAAGTGATGGTGAGGATGAGCAGTACGAGAGTGAGGTGGGAGAAAGAAAGGAAGAGGAGGGTAATGCATAGCATAAAATTGTACTGCAGAGCAAGGGGGTGGGAAAAAAAGTGAGAGTGAGGAGGTGAGAAGGAGGAGAGGAAACGAAGGAGGAACGAGGGCGGCACCACATCACAAATGAAGGTTTCCTTTCCCACCACGGACACCGAGCAGGCTGCAATGTTTGCAACGCCAGCGTCGCCGAAGGGCCGGCGAATCACTGGTCCACAATCTCTACCGCTTGCTTTCACGTTGAGTGAAACTGCGTAATTTTTCTTCCCTCGTTTAAGCGCTTGCAAAGGCCTACTAGTCGCTCAGAAACCGGTCACACTGCATGCATATATGAAAGACACACATCTTGACTCACGCTGATCACCCTCTCCGTTCACCTCTGCAGTATGCGCAAGAAGTCAAACCATAGGTCGGCAAGCTCACTTATGAGTCGACTCACACAGACTCACTCAGACTCACATCGAGCCGTGAGTCTGAGTCTGAGTAAGTCCGAGTGAGCAGTTTTCTGGTGAGTTTGAGTCGGAGTGAGTCCGGTTGAGAAACTTTTTAGTGACTCTGAGTCCGAAAGAATCAGGTTGGGGAAAACATTGGTGAGTCGTAGTCCGAGTGAGCCCTAAGTACAAAATATATTTCTCGAGTGAGTCTGAGTGAGCGCAACATTTTTGCCCACCTTTGTGTCAAACCAAGATAGCACTACAGCTGAGGAGCTCTCCTAGATGAAGACCACAAAATTTAGAGCTGTTACATCACATACCAACTACCGCCTTTTAACCCCTCCCCTTCAAATTTTCGTTACCGTCTTCTCTTGATAGCTAAATGGCGCTATTTTTCATACAAATGAAACATGCCTTGTGAGCAATATCCGGGCTTGCACGATAGATCACAGCGGCAATCGAGCTTACTATGGGAGTAGTTGGCTTTCTTTCTCAGCTCCCAATATTGCAAGATGCCCACAAAACGGCACTGAAAGAGTGATAAACTAAGCAACATTATGGATCAAAAGAGAAATAGCTGTTGTTGCCAAAGACGCGCCTGAAAAAAAAAAAATAACGAGCTGCACAGCCAAACAGCAACACGAGGAAGATCTCTGCCAAGCGGGCTGCTGCTATGTGAGGCACAATGAATGTGGACAAAGCCAGCTGAGTTCTCATTGACATGCAGGACGACAGCCGATTGCCCCTTTTTTCTTAATCCGGCGAACTTTTGAAAGCGAAGCCTTCAAAGCACCAATGCTGTCTGGATCGAGTGCTGACAAATTACCGCGAATGGAGCGGTGTGGGTGCTTATACGTCCAAAGGCAGTACGTCACGTGATGTTCCTCTCACACGCGGCCGCTTGACAAAAGCACTCCGAGAGTCAAACAAGTAAAGAATGACAAATGCTTCTAGGTCACAGAAAGCCGAGTACATTGGTGCGCCGATGGGGATGAGAAATCACACTTACAACTTTACCCTAATTCCCTTAAGCCCCAAACAATGCTGAGCGAAAAAAAAAAACAAAGCGCGAAAATCATCGAGATGCGGATCAGTCGACTATTTTTGCTACGCAGTACGCGTCTGGAAAGTTAGATCAAAGAAGCATGGTTCGGCGTAGACCCGCGTATGTCTTGCGGCTTGATCGTGGGCTCTAGAAGAAGCACCATTTCTTGTGCAAACTTTCGCGTCCATTGCCTTCGGTAGGTCACTGGTCTAGAAAGTAAGAGCCTACTTAGGAGTGTCTTATTTTCTCCGCTCCAGTTCAAAGAAGAAAGGAAGACTTTATTTATTCTGTAACTTTACAGAAACGGTGACAAAAGCAACAGGCACCGAGGCCAGACAGAGGCCCCTGCTCTGTTCGCAGACTTGGCTGCAGCGAACAGATTATGTGCACGATAAAAGAACGTGGAACGTTACCATCATACAACATAATACAACAGAACAGCAGTGTCAACTGACATGCAGAGATAACACGTGTATGCAAAGTTGAACACAATGTATGATTCAAGTTGCTATCTTTGCTACGTACATCGCCGTTTTGGGAGAAACGTGTCCCGTTAGGAAAACAGGTGCTAGTCGTGAAGGATAGGGCTCTATATTTATCTCTGATTTAAACCCTTTGTGCCAGTGGGCCTTGTTATGTGAGCCCGAGTGTCAGATGCAGAGAGACACCGTTTGAATCATTGTACGTAAACACTAGAAATAGTGGAGTTAACTACAAGAGTTGAGAAATTGTTGAACAGCGGCTGTCGCTGCAGCCAAGCTATCGACAAGTTGGCAGCAACTTATTTCCTTAGCACCATGTACATAGGCGTGAGCACAGGGGGGGCAGCCGCCCCCCCCTAATCACCTAGGAGGGGGGTGCAAAATCTGCCCCGTACATTGGCCCTTCTTGTCACCTAAGAGGGGGGGGCGCAAAATCTGCCCCATACATGGACTTAGTAGGGTGGGGGGGCGCTGCGATGAACCTTCGACCCCCCCCCCCTAATGAGGAACCCTGCGCACGCCTATGACCATGTATGAGTACGTACGCCTTCGTGAATTTATTGCTGTCATATAAAATGACGTTATATTTAAAAGAACTGAATGTAATTACGTCACCATGTAAAAGCTAATTTTACCTACACTAGTTCAAAAGTCACTTATATGCTCAAATACGCGCTTTGTCACAAGCAATATATTGGCGAAACGGGACAAACAATTCGTGCTGGTTTAAAGGGGCATCGTGCGGACACGGCGAAGAAATAACAAAAAGCAGTGGCACGGCATATTAATATGGAAGGTCACTTCTCCGACGAACTCCAACTTTATATACTTTACGCAAGCTTCCGGTCTCCGTGAGATAGAAAGCATAGAGAATCGTATCTTATTCTCAAGTATCTCTTATTCTCAATCGTATCTTATTATCAGCCAATGTGCACAGATGTTTAAAAGGGTACTCTTGAATCCATCCGATGCAAGCAAGAACAGCAGTGTAACTTGCGTTAGGTGCGCATAAGCATGACGCCAGTTGGTCAAAATTTATATTAATGTTTCCTGGGATTTAACGTCCCAAAACGATGATGTGAATATGAGGGAAGCCATAGTGGAGGGCTCCGGAAAGTTTGACCATCTGGTGTTCTTTAACGTGCACCTAAATCTAAGTACACGGGCCTCTAGCATTTCGCCTCCACCGAAATGGGGCCGCCATAGCAGGGATTCGATCCGGCTACCTTCGGTCAGCCGTCGAGCCCCATAGCCACTAGACTACCACGGCGGGTGGTAGAAATGAATCCGAAGCTCCCCACGCCTTATACTAATATCGTCGTTTTGCCACGTAAAACCCCAGAAATTATTATGTATGCTTATGCTCAATATTAAACGAGAAAGTGACCTCAGAATGGGCGACATATGACCTTTGAGCATTGATCTGAGTTTCAACCCCCCAAGCTTCCTTAGCATATCTTGAGTACGTCAGCGTTATTCAACCTTTACCTACAAAATACGGCCTTCATTGAAACTGTGATCTCGTGCTGAGCGGTGAGCAATAAAATAAAACTGCTCGCTCCCAGACGTTGCCGCGAGTGCAAGGAATAGCGAACGACGCACTTTATCATAAGCAGTTCACGTCACCTTGTTAACCAATTCAGCAGTGCCGTAAAAACAGGTTAGGATAGCATGGTCGACGAGAGACGGTACGCAAACATGGAACTGTCTCGAGAATCAGACGTGGGCGTCGTGAGTGACGATTAGGTTACCGTCATGCTCTCCATTTCACACATTCTTGCTTTGATATGATCATCAGCAAGGTCATTAACACAAGGTGTTCCCCAAGGGAGTGTACTTCGAACTATTTTATTTATACTTTACATTAACGACATAACGAATATAACTAAACATGCTAAGCTTGTAGTTTATGCTGACGATACTAGCCTCTTTTTTCACTCTTGACGCCGCGCACCTTATAAAGGTAGCAAATATGTCTTTAAGCATACTACAAAAGTGCAGTAACTTAAATTCATTACCAATTAATACGAATAAAACTAAGGCTGTGGTGTTTACGCCCCCACAAAAGCATGTAAAGTGCAATACTGCTCTTCACCTCGGTACACAAAGGATAGAATTAGTTGACAACGTAAAAACTTTAGGAGTTATCTTTAACAAACGTTTAATTTGGGACGCACGCCTTGATCGTATTGCGTCTAATCTAGCTAGAGCATGTGGTATAATCTGCCGATTACGATACATGCTACCTACTAAAATAAAACTCGAGTTGTATAACGATCTGTTCTTTTCGCATGTTCGTTATTGTAATTTAGTGTGGGGAACGAAATCAAAAACAAACATTCATAGTTTACAAACCCTACAAAAGAAAACTGTCAGACATATTGTGACCCGTCCGTTTAACGCACATACGAACGAAATATTTCGTACCCTCAGTGTACTGCCTACTGAACACTTTTACGAATATAACCTTTTCTTGAAAAGCAAAAGGTATTTCCGGTGTAACAATGCGACTTTCATAAACCTGTGCAACCTGGTTTAATCAAACGAACTGTTATATGAATCCAGAAAACGAAACCAGTGGGTTCTACCTTTCTCAAGAACTAATTACGGCTTAACCCGATTGGTGTAGCCAGTGCCTAGGATATCAAATGTGTTATATGCTTCCCATACTGAGTTAAGCACTATTACAAAAAACACGTTGAAATGGAATTTATTAAATAAAGGTGCATATTTATGAATCATGTGTGCCCTTCGTACTGTCATATTTCCTATCTTTTCCTAGCTTTCTTTCTTTTCTCCCCCTTTCGCACTCCTTATTTTATTTTATTTTCTTAGCTTTGTTTTTTTATGTGTTCAGCCGAACACTGCCAATATTTGATAATAAAACGTTAGTAGCACCATGCATAATTTATGTATCTGCTGGTTATCATTTTCTGCATCGATAAAGTTCTACGCGTGAAGGTAAGTGTATTTTTTTAATATTTATGTTTCTATGCAGATGCAGTCGTACGGATGTAAATATGTGAAAATATTGTATGTGAATAGAATAGATGTGGATATGAATGTGTACATGTATATACTGGAATATGTACGGATCTTGTATATGCATAGTTGTGGGTATAGAAGTGTGTAGAATATGTATTGTATCTTTTTTTTTTCTGTTTATATATGCCTTATTCTGATTGTCAAACCAAGGGGGCAGGAATCCTATCAAGCAGCTGCTGGGAAGCTTTTTGTTCCTTGCCCTTGCATTTCCTTTGTAAAAAAAAGGGAAAATGCGAAATAAACTTGAAACTTGAACTTGGTATCAAGCTTGCTGCCACACAACAGCAATTTGCCAACTTCGTCTAAGGTGGTTGCTTTCTGCTATTAGGCTGATTCGTAACGGGCTATCCCTCGAAGATATTTACTTGTTTTATTTTGCCCCCTCTAAGGCGCACATAATGTGAGAACGTATTATGCTGATATTTTATCGCTGATGTTTGCTCCACAGCAGTTACTGTTCTAGTTATGCAAGTACACTTTAAGAGAAAAAATAGACTTTTGGCATTTTTTGTAGTCCTCATTTGCCTCGTATATGACTCTTTTAGAAGACACGTGACCTCCCTTTGGAGATCACCACACTCTCGTCGGACTGTTGTGGGACCGTAAAGGAAGTTAACGCGTCCTGCTGCCTTGGCTACGAGTAGCGCTGGCTAACTTTCCCAGAGATTAAACGCTCATAAATATACCCTGCAATGTAGACTATGGAGCTGCCCCCACCCTAGCTCAACTGGTAGAGCATCGAACGCCTATTTCGAAGGTTGTGGGTTTAGATACCACGGAAGGAAAGGGTGATTTGTCGTCCACTTTAATTCCTTTGAATTTAGGTCAAGATCATTACACTACAGTTACAAAAAAAAACCTAATCGCGTCCCCTATGCTCTCCTTGCCCTAATTGTCTATTGGTTTCATTACTTGTGTGGAACAGAAAAACCCCCACGAACAATTTCTCTTCTTTCGTACTCTTTAAAGAGAGTCATCTACGTGGAAACTCGGGACCCAACGAAAAGAGTAACCGGTACTCTTTTTTTCCCCTAGAGTGTAGCACAGATGATATTCCCATTGGGAGCTCTCACTGCTGACGTGTGCCGTGAGGTAAAGAAGTCTGAGTGAAATATGACGGCGCAGCACCTTCCTGGTCTCTCGTTTCGGAGGCGCCTCATACTTTGGTGGTGGCGGAGACAATTCACTTACCGGTGAAGCTGGCGAGGTTTTTACCGCTCTGAGAAAGCAGGCAGGCAATCTGGCCGCACGAACGAGAAAAACAACACGCCAAAAAGGGAGACCATGCCATTTGTACAGTATCCGGTTACAGTCTGACTCCTTTCTCGTGGACTCGGCATACGAGTGCTTCATTGGTTCATCTAGCGCCTACACGTATGTAGCTTTACGCGCCTTACGGCTCGTTCACACCTCCGGCTAGCACCGGTCGCGCGACCATTTGCGACTGGCGTCCAAAAAGCGACTCAAGGCAACCGATGTTCCCATATGCGTGCGAACTATACCTGTCGCCCAGCAGAACTGACGTCTGCTCGCACTGACATTGCCCCGCAAAGTAAGCTTGCGTCCCGTTCTCGCGCATCTGATTGGTTCAGAGTTTTGCGACGGCCGTCTCGCGACTGCAAACTCGAGCAGCGAGCGACTGAGCCAACGCAGTCGCTTTGCGGCCAAAGCAGCCAGGTGCAACCGTTTGGCACCAGTCGCTTTTGGACTAACTTGGTGGCGTGAGTGGTGCTAGTGGCACGTCTGAATGAGATTTTAGACGCCTTGAGTAGAAGTACTGTCGAAGACGGTAATATTGTGCCTCTGAATAAAAGCTAGCACTATCTCTGACATGCTGTACAGCCATATGGGCATGATCCTCGCCAATTTTTTTTACAGCGAAAGCTGTTATGAGATCATTTCACCGGCCGTTTTTGGCGCCGTAGTTGTCCGCCGCCGCCGCCGCCGGTGTCCGTAGCCAGTATCGCTCGAAATAAGAAAAAAAACTAAATCAGAAAAAAATTCCAGGATGGAACGAGGTTCGAACCTGGGCCCTCTGCGTGGGAGCCCAGTATTCAACCTCTGAGCCATGCCGGTGCTGGAAACTGCTTTGCAAAAAGGTCCTATACAGGCTTCATGTCGGGAAGGAACCACATTAGCATATGCAATAGAGCGTGGTAGAAGAGTAGAATAAGCACCAAGAGTCGCACGACGCGAATTCTGTAACCAGGCGTCACACAATGCGAATTGCGCAACGAATAGAATGTTGAATGCTTCCAACCCATTTCAAAGGGCTCTGCCATAATTCTTCATCGTCATCAGGCACAGCATCAACAAAGTGCGCATAATGCCTTACATGTGTTTAGCAGGTACCACGGCTCTCCGTAGAATGACGAAAAATGGCACAGTGCATGCTGCCCTACTTCTCAAAAACTACAATGATTTATAGCGGAGTGGGTTCCTCGCAAGTGCACTTGTATTGGTTGCCAAGGAAGCCCATAAGCGCATGATCCCTTTCCTCGGGGTCTCAGTAAAATTACAATGATTTAGAGCGTAGTGGGTTCCTCGCAAGTGCACTTGTATTGGTTGCCAAGGAAGCCCATAAGCGCATGATCCATTTCCTCGGGGTCTCAGTAAAATTACAATGATTTATAGCGTAGTGGGTTCCTCGCAAGTGCACTTGTATTGGTTACCAAGGAAGCCCATAAGCGCATGATCCATTTCCTCGGGGTCTCAGTAAAGGTCTTCGCCCCCCCCCGTCTCTCTCCCACGTCAACGTATGTTATACAGCATGACGGGAGAGGGAAATAGCGACCGGGCGTCACCCAATGCAAATTGCATAACTGGTGGGCCGTTTAAAGCTTCCAATCCATTACAAAAGGCTGAGCCATAATTCTTCATCGTCATCAGTCGTCGCGTCAACAAAGTGCACATAATACCTTACAGACGTGTAGCTGGTGCCTCGCTTCTCCGCAGAATGACGAATAATGTCTAAGTAGGTGCTTCCCAACTTCACAAAAATTGTGATTTATGGCGTAGTGGGTACCATTCTAGTGTACTTCTATTGTAGCCCCAAGAGAGCTTACAAAGGGCTCTAGAAACGCCGCTCTTCCAGCTTTCGCTGTGACTTTGCTGCGATTTCAGCGCAGGCCTGGCTTTTTTTTACAAATCATTTTATTTTTACAAATCTTATTTTTATTTTCGATTTTTTACAAGAGATTCGTAAGGTCGAAGGCATTAATTTAAAAGCATGGCTTACCTACAGAGGGACCTCAGCGGCTCTTACGTTGATGCTGAGGTAGCGGTTTCAATGTTGTCCGCTGCAAACAAATTAGATCAGTCCGAATGTAAAAGAAGCGCATGCGCCGTGCATCTGTTGTGTGTCAAAGAACTTCAGGCGGTCAAAGCTAATCTGAGGTAGCCAACTACGGTGTGCTGTCGTTATGGTCAGAGAATCAACCGTAAGTGATACGGTGGCTCTGCTTCTCTATTCTTGTAACTTCTTGCTTCTTTCACCGTCTCTGCGAACAGCACTGTAGACAGTCGCACAGAATATGTTGCATCGTTTCATCACCTCCGCAGTGGTCACAAGCTAATATGCAGTGTGCACGATCTAATATGCAGTGTGCACAGTTTCTAAGATCGACTACATCGGAACCGACTATATGCGTGTGGTCCTTTCCCTTGTCTTCGTTTCTTGCGCCGCTTTCTACGCAGAACTTGTGCAAGAGTACACTACAATATAAAGGCCAACTCCCTCATAAGTTTTCTGGCGCCTTACCTGCCGAGAAAAGCAAGTAAAACTGATTTACACGACACAAGATGCGTTATTGGATTTTGGGCTTTTTCACATTCACCTTTGTGCTGTGCAATAAGTTTCCAGGGCGGACCCTCGACGGCAGGTCACTGATAAGACGAATTCTACATTTCAATTCAGATTTAATGAAAAGCTTCATAAAGCGAAACATGCTAGACATGTCAACCCCGTTTAATGAAACGCGGTGTTGTCAGTCTCGTAAACGGCACTGAAATTCACCAGTCTCGGTGGCTATGAACTTTTCGTAGGTGCACGGCAAACATGGAAGCTCTAGCTCCGAGTGTTTATATAACGAAAACTAATTTCAGTTTCTTCAGCAATACCATGTTAATGTAAGGCTCTCCGCTCTTTTTTTTTTCGAAAGAGAAAATATCGAACGCAATGTCTGGCGAAGGTTGATTGACTAGGGTGCGAAATACGATGCCGAAGTTCCATACAGTGTCCTTAATAATTGTTGGGGTTGAAAGGGGCTGTCTACCGTCCTTCATCGCTCTTCTCTTTTGTACCGCAATAGACAGCGCACCGTCTGAAGTGTCCAACCTTGCAGCGGTTTCTCTGGAAAGTGAGTAGAAAATTTTAAAACTGAATTTTTCGATCTGCGTTCGGTCTTCTTCCACTGGCGTGAAACATGCCCACAACTCTGGTTGTTGGACGAGATGACGATTGTAGTGCCGGTAAAAATTTAAACCGAAAGCACATGTGATTTCTGTAGGATTACTTTATTTTCGCTGAACACTAATGTAATGAATGTAACAGTCGTTTTCAGTGCGCTAGCGGTTAAATGAAGCCTTATTATACGATTACAGAACACTTGTGTTGCTGTAATCGCAGCTTATGCGTTTTTTTTAGCACTGCTGCCGCAATCCAAGCCAAGTTGATTCGTCAAAAAGAGACAATAAATACACGCCTTCACAGCGCAGCACATGTGAGAGATCCTAACAACAATACAGCGGCACAGTACGACCAGCGCGGAGGGCCGCATGGCATAGCGCATGAGTTGATGTCACTGATCCCGTTAATCGGGATCGCAATCGCCGGGCGGATTCTAAGGGCTGGCGTCAAGGCCCTCCGAAAACGCACCACGAAAGCGCGGACAATTTAGAGCTGGTCCTTTGGTGCGCCAGCGAACGCCGGTTGTGGCCCAAAGACCGAGTCAGAGCCGAGAGTCGATAACACAAACGAAAACGAAATATATTCTCAGTTAAGGCAATACAAATAATACAAACACATGCACACTCGGCTGGTACCAGTTACAGCTTCACAATATAATTCAGATGGTGTTTAACACAACGGGAGCTAAACCAACAGATCACACGCTACAAATGCAATCGCATGCATTACAACTATTCACCGACAGTTAAAGTCCTGAATAAACAATGGCGTATCCAGTCCGCAACACTTGGACGGTAATCGAATGCTTCTCTTCTAGGAAACACTCACGCCAGCTCCAGCGTTGATCGTCGTAGCTCAACCGTCGTCGTGTCTTGTCACGGCTCACACGGTGTCGTCATCGGATTCTTCCAAATCGACGCTCGACTGACCGCACACCATCATAAACACGTCTTCTTTGGCTAACGGAGCCACACTTAGCGTAACTTCACCATCACCGGGCCGACTGACTCACTCCTGTCTCGACTGCACTACCTGCCCTACTCGACTCTCGTCGTTTGCACGCTTTTATCCCTTCTTCCCCGGTTTCTAGAAGCGTCGGGATGCTTCTTCTGCGTGCAGTACAGCTAAGCCTGGGGAAAGGGCGAGAGCTTTCTCGTAGGTTCGAATCGCGGCGGCATCGCTCGCGGATGCGTCCCCCCTTCCTTCTAGAAACATCCAGGATTTGCCGGGCGTTTGATCGCGTCGTCTGCGCCTGGCTCGATTGGGTGAGGAGGATGCGGCGCGCCGGCGTCTTTTGATGCTTGTTTTTTCGTCTTTTCGCGCTTCTTGGCGAGCGGTTCGCGCCGTTCTGTCTCGTAGCAGTTTGAAAGCGGCCTCGCGCGCGCTTTATAACCCGCTAATTCGTGACACTGCCCCCCACTTCAAGAATATTATCACATAATATTCAAACAACACAAATTAGCGCGCACATACACATCCAAAAATGTCCCACATACAGAGTCCATAACTCAGTCCACACAAAATGCGCGTCTCATTCACAATAGAGCTCCTAATATAATTCACAGGGCATTTCAATGTCACGACATACAAAAGATAAACTCAAGTACATAAGTACAAGACGCCTCATACAATTCATATAAAACAATGCGAACGCACAAAACAAAGCTCTTCATTTACAACGCTTATACAATGTTATATCAGTAGCATTGTACACATAAAATAACGCAAGTAGCTCTTCGGCTCACTAGCTATACACACTCGACACAGGGAATAATAACACTTCAAACACTTTCAAACTCAAAACACTTCAAACAAATTCAATTCCAACACCCTGTCCTGCCATCATCGTGTCGCGCTTGCGCCCCTTCTTTCGGTGCTCGCTCGCTCTCTTTTTGTTTCTCTTCTTTTTCTTGCGAGCCGTTCCATTTGACGGTGCCGAAGGGGGCGTCTCTGCTGCCGTCGACACATTCGACACCGGCAAGGCGTGTTCGCGTTCGTTAGAACGTTCGCGGTGCATCGCCAACTTCTGCGCGTCGTGGTGTTTTGCCTGGACGACCACCTTCATCATCATTGCACTCACGGGTGGTGGTGGCCGCTGGGTGGCAACATCACCTGCTCGGCGCGTCTTCACGGGCAGTACAGCGACCGTAGGTGCCTCATCACTGATATTCCGTGATACCTCGGCCTCAATTTGAGCCCGGGCGGCATCCTTCATGGGATTCCCTTCCGCGCTTCCTTTTTGTCGCGGTTCCCGAACTGACGAGGGCTCCATCTTCGGGGCTTCTCCCAAACGTTCAGGATCGTATGGCCCTCGAGCTCCGTCGATGTTTCCCACGATTAGGTCAAACAGGGGGTTATCCATGCACAGGGCAGTAACTCTCCCGCTGAAGTAAGGGGTCTCAACCTCAATCTTGGCTTCGGGAAGCATTCGAATGGAACTATCAAGCAGGCAAACCGGTTGGTTATTGCCTGTGAAGTCACTCTCTCGGACCAATTTCTTTCGTACGATAACAGTGGTGCACCCACTATCTCTTAATACCGTGACTTCCTTTCCACCAACTTTCCCCTTAACTGTCGGCATTTCTTTCTTTGTGTCCGTTGTCACCGCAGCACCAATGAAATCCATCTTCTTCCCGCTTTTCACATCGGCCAATTCATCTTTGATCGCTTCTGTTTCCACTTTTGGCGGGGCATACGCACAAGCTGCTTGGTGGGCTTTACTCGCATCGATTCGACATGCGTCTGCTTTGTGCCCAGTCTGACCACATTTGAAACACTTCATCACACTCGGGCGTGAGAAGTTGGTCCGACAGCTGTTAGCGCGATGACCTACGCGGTTACACAGAAAGCATCGCGGAACACTCTCTGGTGCACGCTTGTTTTCTTCAGGTGCCGATTTCTTCGACTCCTCGTGAACTTCCCTTTTTACTTTGGCCAGATTCGTGCCACCTTGCGCTTCCAAGAATTGATCGGCCAATTCAAGCATATCCTCAAGCGATTTAGCTTTCCTCTCTTTCAGATACAGCGACAGGCTGGGGTGGCAACTGGTGAGAAATTGCTCTCTGATTAAAAGTTCTCTAAGCTCACCGTACTCCTGTGCCGTCTCTGAAAGTTCGATCCACCTGTCAAAATAATGGCTGAGCCGCGCGGCATACTGCGTTGCCGTCTCGCCATCAGCTGGCTTTCCCGTACGGAACCGATCTCGGAAGCCTTCCACGGTGAATCTAAATCGCTTCAGCAAAGCAGCTTTTACTTTCGTGTAATTAGCTGTATCGGTAGGTGTCAGCCTACCGTACACACTGAGCGCTTCGCCACTCAAACAAGTGCTCAAAGCTGTTGCCCATTGCTGCTCCGGCCAATTTTGGCTTCTAGCTATCGTCTCAAACCTGTGCAGGTATGCATCAAGGTCATCTTTCCTTTCATCAAACGCCACAAGCAGTTTGCTTGGGTTCAATCGGAAGCTATGATCTTCCCTTTCGCTGCTCTCCACTCTAGCTTGCACGGGAGTCTCTGTGCGCTGCTGCAAACGGAGCCGTTCGAGTTCCAATTCGTGCTGCCGTTGCCTTTCTCTCTCAGCCATCTCAGCTTGCATCTGTCTCTCTTGCGCCTCTCTTTCTTCCTTCAACTGTCGCTCCTTCGCCTCTCGCTCTTCTTTCTCCCTCTCAGCTGCTAGCCTCACTCTCTCCAGCTCTGCTGCTCTCTCTTCCTTGACCCTCTCAGCTGCCAACCTCTCTTTTTCAAGTTCTGCTTCTCTCTCCTTGTTGGCCCTCTCAACCGCCAACTTCTCTCTTTCAAGCTCTGCTGCTTTTTCTTCCTTAATTCTTTCTTTTTCTTCTTTTTCCTTTTGGCTGACCCACTTCCGTAGTTCGGCCCCAGACAGACCCATCTTCTCACCAAGGGCAACTAACTTCTCAAGATCCATCATGCCCGTCAAACAAAACCTAGCCGCGTGCACAAAATATCTGCCTAACTTCGAATACCAAACACTCTCTGCACACAGGTTAGCGAGAACGCGGTGCAGCACTCAAAAATCGTTCGCGAGCACTATCAACGTCTCAAGGCTGTTTCTCCCTACTTTGGACACACTGTGCACCAGAAAGGTCCTGTGTCGCGGACGCCAGAATAATTGTCACTTGCCCCGTTAATCGGGATCGCAATCGCCGGGCGGATTCTAAGGGCTGGCGTCAAGGCCCTCCGAAAACGCACCACGAAAGCGCGGACAATTTAGAGCTGGTCCTTTGGTGCGCCAGCGAACGCCGGTTGTGGCCCAAAGACCGAGTCAGAGCCGAGAGTCGATAACACAAACGAAAACGAAATATATTCTCAGTTAAGGCAATACAAATAATACAAACACATGCACACTCGGCTGGTACCAGTTACAGCTTCACAATATAATTCAGATGGTGTTTAACACAACGGGAGCTAAACCAACAGATCACACGCTACAAATGCAATCGCATGCATTACAACTATTCACCGACAGTTAAAGTCCTGAATAAACAATGGCGTATCCAGTCCGCAACACTTGGACGGTAATCGAATGCTTCTCTTCTAGGAAACACACACGCCAGCTCCAGCGTTGATCGTCGTAGCTCAACCGTCGTCGTGTCTTGTCACGGCTCACACGGTGTCGTCATCGGATTCTTCCAAATCGACGCTCGACTGACCGCACACCATCATAAACACGTCTTCTTTGGCTAACGGAGCCACACTTAGCGTAACTTCACCATCACCGGGCCGACTGACTCACTCCTGTCTCGACTGCACTACCTGCCCTACTCGACTCTCGTCGTTTGCACGCTTTTATCCCTTCTTCCCCGGTTTCTAGAAGCGTCGGGATGCTTCTTCTGCGTGCAGTACAGCTAAGCCTGGGGAAAGGGCGAGAGCTTTCTCGTAGGTTCGAATCGCGGCGGCATCGCTCGCGGATGCGTCCCCCCTTCCTTCTAGAAACATCCAGGATTTGCCGGGCGTTTGATCGCGTCGTCTGCGCCTGGCTCGATTGGGTGAGGAGGATGCGGCGCGCCGGCGTCTTTTGATGCTTGTTTTTTCGTCTTTTCGCGCTTCTTGGCGAGCGGTTCGCGCCGTTCTGTCTCGTAGCAGTTTGAAAGCGGCCTCGCGCGCGCTTTATAACCCGCTAATTCGTGACAGTTGAAACAGACGAAATCGAAGACGGCGCCGCAAGCAGCGCCACCAGGCGCTTTTTTGGATGCGTGAGAAGAAAAAAAAGCAACAAATTACTCTCTGACGCAACCGAAAGCTGCCTCAAGTGCGTAAAATACAATTTCAAGTTATACATGTTTGTTTTTAAGCAAAATGTGTCTACCTGCGAGGATTTCTTGTCCTACCAGTAGATTGACCACATCGCTGTTGGGTTACGCTAGGGGACATTTTCTCATGGTTTTCAACATCAAATTAAAGATATAATTCCTTTTTTCCGGGGAAAAAGCATGCTCGTTGCCGCCGATTGGACGACCGATCTTCTCATTTTCACCACAATCAGACAAATTTTTCCGAGCGGTAGACAGTCCCTTTAACGTCCCAAACCCACGCTATGATTATGAGAGGCGCCGTAGTGGAGGGCTACGGAAATTTCGACCGCCGAGGGTTTTATAACGGGTGCTTAAATCTATGTACACGGGCCTTACGCATTACCGCCTTCATCGAAAATGCGGCCGCCGCGCCCGGCATTCGATCCCGCGACCTTCGGGTCAGCAGTCGAGCAGCGTAACCACTATACCACCGCGGCGGGTCATACAGTGTCCTTAAGCTCGGCGGATGATAGGAAAGGTTCATTAGACAGCATCGGTGAAAGAAGCAACTACAGCGGTAACAAGGATGTCGCCAACCAAAACGAACTCAATAAGACCATTCAATTGACGAGATATGCAATACTATAGACTACCGTGTGACTGCATATAACTTGAAGCAGCGCTAACAAAACGAGAAGAACAGAGAACGAATACAACAGGACGAGCTAAGTTGTGTTCCTTCTATATTCTTGCCCTCGTTTTTTTTTTCGTGCTGCTTCAAGTTAGGCGCAAGATGAACCGACTTGCCTAAACCAACCAGTTGTTGCTAACTGTATGACTGCGACAACCGTGATTGCATGCAACAAGACAGCCATGTTCAGCCAGCAGCGACCCATAGAAACTGCATGGTTAAGCGAAATGTCACAGATTTAGTAGAGGGTGATTTTCTATTGAACGAATGAACGGATATCGACGTGAAACATTGTGCTTTAGCTTTAGAGGAACCATACGCAGTAGGTAAGAGGGTAAGGGTGTGTACGAGTGTGGAGGAATGATGATGGATGGGATGGGAAGAAGCAAGTACAGTGTGAGCACAACACATGACTGATTTTCATCATTATATCTACATATCTCTTCCTCCTCCTCACGAGACGTCGCAGATGTTCAAAGCAGCTCATCCCAATACTGCAGTCACTCTGCCAAAGCTTTACAGCCAACGTCCAAAATGCCCGCTGCTCGCTCCACAAAAAGTGGTTTGCGTATGTGTTTCCTGGACTAACGCCAACATTTACGTCTTCGCGCTAGAGATCGTAATTGGCATGGTAATCTTATTGGTGGAACATACCAAAGCATTATGCCCTCGTAGCTCTCCAGAAAAATACGACAAAGGCTAGCACTCGCTGACTGCGTCGCATAAAAGCGAATATTCCCACAATGGTTGGGATCTGCCGGATCTTTAACAGCGGAGCAGCTTAGAGGTAAAAAAAAAGTGTAATATCAAAAAATGTCACGCGCATCTTCCCACGGGGGGAACTCGAGTAAATTTGTCACAGAGTGCTGGGGGTATCGCGTGAATGTTGCGTAATTGGGTTTCGCAGAAGCGTCGCGCTGCCCGGGTGATCGATCCGCTGCTCGACGTTCACGAACGGTTGCTGCTTCTCGAGCACGACGTTCAGGATCCACAGCCCGTCGTTGCCGTTTCGCAGCTGCTTCTCGTTCCCCGAGTGAAGGATCCGCAGCCCGTCGTTGCCGTCTCGCAGCAGCTTCTCGTGCACGAAGTTCCGGGTCCGCAGCTCGCTTCAAACGCTTGCGTTCAGCGTCGTATGCTCGTCTCTTCGCAGCCTTGTCTTCTGCGTTGCTTGCTGTTGTTGACGCCGACGACGGTGAGGTTGGGGTGACGTTGCCTTCAACGAGTGGTGGGACGCTGATTGAAGGTACTGCTGCTTCCATCGCATCTATTCGAGTCAAGCAAAGCGTCAAGTCAAGCGAAAGCCAAGTAAAGACGCCCTTGACTGAATTCCGAACGCGCGCTCCGCCGCTTATATACACACCGCCCGCGTTCGACCGAGAGGAGGGAGGGACGGAGAGGAGGAATGGCGGAAGACGAGAGGCTTCCTGCCGGCACGAGACGAGCCGAGCATGTGAGGGAGGGAGAGGAGAGGCTTGCTGCCGGCACGAGACGAGCCGAGCATGCGCAGTGGGGTTGTGGACGGCGGCCGACGCCGCAGGTGCGACTAAGAAATGCTCCGCATTTAAAGTCAGAACACCCGAGTTCTTAGTTTTGCATGCATGTCAAGGTACAACCAGGTGGGTAACGTTGTTCCAGAATGCCTCACTACAGTTCACCTCGCAATCATATTGTTGTTTTCTCAGACAAAGCCACAGAGCCTCATTTTTTATTATTTTAGTTGACTTGAATGCGCCTCTCGCCTCGCTAGACGTTGGGCAAATACAACTCTACACAGTTCCATAGTTTGAGCATGCAGAGGCTTGTACCCGCAGCTGCCAGTGTTCTTGTCGCAATATGAAGGCAAAGACTAGGCACAAGTATAATGGTGTTCTAAGAAACACGGAAGTCATGTGAACAGACGTCTGTGTAAACATGCAAACACACATCGGCATCTTTGTATCGGTGGAGCCTCGCATTGGTTCTCTAGCCGTTTCATAATAAATTCGCGTAGGGAGAGACGTTCATGGCTCAAAGTACCAAGCAAGTTAGCTCGGCAAACTTCACTCCATGCATGTAAAATGCGCCAGTGAACAAGCCGCAGAGATATGCCAACGCTATTGGTCCATTTTCATTCGGAACTTAGGACGTAGGAACAAGAGAAATACAGAGCTTAGAGACGTTTGCAAGTAGGCAGAAAAGCAGAAAAACGCCCCCTTGGAGGAATATCCACGTGTCGAGAGCTTTTCTGGTGCTCAGTACGATCCCGAGAATCACTCCTTGCTTACCTCGAAAAGTCTGAAGAAGTCCACGCTAGTAGCGGCACGGATTCTAACGTCTTCCATTCAGCTTTTCTTTCAGATAAAGATTCCTCCCGCTTACTTCTATTAGTGGCGGTTACGGGGTGAAAGTTTTCGAAGGAGTTAGGGTGGTTTAGGTTGAAGTACAAGTCGATCTATTTGTCCGCGTAGTTTCCATTTCTTTTGGTCTCCGGCTTAGCATTGTGTTGCATTGCAAGCAGCTTGAGTTCATAACAAAGCATCAGGTGCAGTAACGCCCGTATAGGCGGTGCCGTTTAGGACGCAGTCGAGGGAACGAGAGCAATATCGTGGCGCTCGAAAACACGGCCGAGCCAGAGACAGAAGCACAGGTACGCGTTCGGAGGAGTGATCAATACTGAGTTCGCCGCCGAGCGCATACGAAGGAGTCCCGGAAAAAAAATTGGGATATCTACGCACTAGCCGTGTGAACACTGGGAATAAAGCGGAGCTGGTGGCCTTGCCCTCCTCCTTTACCTCACCCTCACCCTCACTTCCATTTCGCACCCCCTCGCTACACTTAGTATACATGGCTATGTTATGCTCTTCCCTCCTCCTCAACATCACTTCTCTTTCCCACCCCCTGGCTATACTATGCTATCCATGGCTATGTTATGCTTTCTCTCTCATTCTTTCTGTCTATTTTAAATGCGAAGCATTTCTTAGCGAACCTCAGGCACTTTGGGCGTTTCTATCGACGTATCTGTCTATCTATCTAGCCGCCTACGTCTGGGCGCTCTCCTGGTCGTCTCCATAACTTGTAATACAGTCGAAACCCGCGATAACGAAATCCCGAGGGAACGAAATTCTCACTGCAACGAAATATTTTCGGAGCACCGGCCAACGCTCATATGAGTCAATGCACTTCGTAACTCGCGACTACGAAAGATATTCATACGGCAGTCCCTCATTAACGAAATAATTGAAACACGAGTGCGCAAATAATCTCCTCTCGCAACATTAACTACATTCGAAAACTGCTAAAATGCAGTGGTGCTACCCTTAAATTGTGCAAAACTACCGCTACAGCGCACTTGAGAAGCAGCCGCCATCATTGTTTACAAAAAAAAAAAAACATAAAGCTGGCGACAATGATGATGATGATGGCTTGCTGAAACACCTGCTCGTTATCGCGGACTACGTAGCCAAATTCACATTCCTCATGGAGTTTCATTCGTTGGCTTGGCTTTGTGCTTGGCTTTGTCGGCTTTGTGCGCACATGGTCGCGTGTGTGGAGCCATTTGTGGAGCGTTTGCCTCGTCGCTTGGTGCAACGTGAACTGTGTGTCGCGATTGCTTCGTCCGATTTTCCTGCCTGCCAAGATGCCGCCTCCAACGAAAAAGCGGAAGTTCATCACGCTGGAAGATAAGGCTGCAATCATCAGTGAGGTGGAAAAGGGCAGGAAAGAAATTGACATCGCCGAAGAACTCGGCGTTGCGTGCAGCTCGCTGTCCACGATTCTGCGTTGATCTGCGCTGATCCAGCGGAGCTGGAAGAAGGTTCGCCTGTAGGCGCACTTGATGACGGTACTGGTGATAGCGCAGTGCCGCAGTCACTGAGCAGTGCATGGGGTGAACTTTGTGCCGTGGCAAACGAGATTCCCAATCGAGAGGCATGAAATTGCTGCATGGTAAGGCACGCCAAAGCAAACTTACTGACTTTTGGAAATAAAATGTGTTTTTGGTAAATTCCATGTATTTTCTGCCGCATTCTCGCGCCAACGAAATTCCCGCAAGAGCGAAATTTTGTGCTTTCCCCGCCGATTTCGTTATTGCGGGTTTCAACTGTATACCGAAATTGGCGCAGCAGGAATCAGTTTATGACGAACACGATTCACTGCTCATGACATGAATAACGCAAAATACCTGTCGCGTACGTCATGAAACCATTTCTCTCAGTCACGTGTGGCACATACCCGCATGCCAGAGTTCATGTTATGCGGGTATGTGCCGCAGGTGATACAAAGTCTCAACCAACACAGTAACCGCGAACACACACATTGACATGCAAGGAAAGTGATAATAATAATAATAATAATAATTGTTGGGGTTTTGTGTACCAAAACCACGATTTGATTATGAGATGCGCCGTAGTGAAGGGCTCCGGAAATTTTGACCATCTGGGATTCTATAACGTGCACCGAGATCGCACAGTAGACGGGTATCTAGCATTTTGCCTCCATCGAAATGCGACCGTCGCAGCCGGGATCGAACCCATGACCTTCGGGTCAGTAGCCGAGCACCGTAACTGCTAGGCCACCGCGGCGTAGCGCCACCTCTCATCATTACCGGTGACTTCAACATTGATTTATCAAGACCCAACAACGTCTGATCTTTACACTGCGTGAAAGACGGCTTGAATGTGAACAGGGCATCAAGAAACCTCGCTGGCACGTCCAGGACATGAGGCATAGATCATTTCATCGTAAGAGTGATCCAGGATTTCCACCAGCAGTGCTATACCTCGCACTTCACTACACTTATGCCCTTGTCACACGAGTAGTCTAACCGCAGTCAAGTACGACGGCCGTTAAGTCTAACGGCTGTTGTACCTTGTCACACGACAACCCTAACCGCAGTTAATCCGCTAACGACCGTTTTCGTAAACGGAGGTAGGCAACCCCTGTTAGCGCCGTAAACTGACAACATGGCGGCCCCCATGTCGGACGCGATCAGCTCGGCTCCCAGTGACACATCGAGCCAAAAGCGTGTCAACTGGACCGTTGCGACGACGGAGGCATTGATATGCATCTGGAAAGATAAATTACCGGCTTTGAGGTCCAACACCAGAAACCTGCAGATATATAAGTCCATGGTGGAGACCCTGAACTCCGGCTTGCCGGCGGGCGAAGGACCGTATAGCGTCAAGCAGGTACGGCATAAGCTTGAGAATTTGAACAGGCAATACAGGTGAGCGTTATTTTCATCTATCTTTGTTGCCACTTTATGTGACGTGTATAAGCACTACAACGGAAGACTTTCTATTTTAATTAGGCCTCCCTCTTCACCACGCGGTAGCTACCGAGACGCGTAGCTACGCGTAGCTACGCGTAGCTACGCGTTGGAAACGAATCGTTTTTGTGCAGAATGGCGTAGTTCTTGAACTTGTGCACTCATTTGCTACTAATGCCACTATGCATTTTCAACGCCAGCCCTGACTAAAGCTAAAACTTCGTGTTTGTTACACGCGTACAAGTTTGCCCGTGGTGCAAAAATCTCGTGTGCCTTTCACGAGATTGATACACGGCTGCGTTCGTTCATTGAGCAGTGGTTCACGCTATTTGAGAGACGCGCATCAAAACACGCTGCTGGCGCGTCCATAATCGAGCGTGAAGCCCTGTACAAGGCGGTATTGCACGAACGCAGCCAAGTATCAACTAAAGAACTCTTGGAAGCGCTAGAGTGCGCACGTCTATTTAATATTTGGCGTGTTTCGTGCACTTTTGTTTTTTCTCGTAAAAAACAACCAGACAGGTTCCAGTAAAAAATAAATGATTGGTTCGAGGGTTATTTGAGGCGAGAACATTTTCCAAGAATAAAAAAGTTGGCAAATTAAAGTCAATTAATTAATAAACACTTAGTCATGAATAAATTACAAGTTAATGTACACACGGCTACCACTAATATACATCAGGTAAAATTTTGCTACAGCGCATGTTTCTTTTTTTTTAATCTTGGGTCTAGTTAGCTGGGACACCCTGTATATATTTATATGCTGCAAAATTTTATGCATTCGTGAAAACTTCTTTTGCAGAAAGCTGAGACGTTGTGGAACCACAACAGGTGCTAAAGGAATAGAGTGGCCATTTTTTTGGCAGCTGCATTCTTTCCTCGCATCCCTGCCAATCAACGACAGTGACCTGATCGAGGAAAGCTTGGAGATAATCAGCTGTTTTCACCATAACGCTACAACTAGTAACAGGTTATTGCTATACACCGACTTGATGGATGTTATGAGTATGCTGTACAGTATTGCGTGTGATGATGCTAGCGCACCACATTGCAAATTGACCAAGCAGGCCTGTAAACATGTTATTCTTTAGTATTTTTGTCTTGCACTTAACCCATCACATCCCACAAGATAGCAATAGAGGCTGCAGTTAGTTGCGTCCAAGCTCATACTTAGGCATGACCACTGTAAATTCCATTTAAAGTAAACCATACATTTTACCAGGTGCTGTAGAGGTTTATGTCTAATCGAAGGTGTTTCTTGTTAGGGAGATGTGAACAAGTACAGTTTGTTTTTATATGTTTCCTTTTCCTGTCATGCACAGGTGCCAGTAGTTGATCAAGCACCCGCCGGCAGTGAACTTGGGGCCACATACCCCACAGAAGAAGGCGAAAGTGCAGCGGCAGCTGACCCTGCGCCCATCGTACATGGGGATTCCATTGTGGAGACCGAAGCCCAGGCAGCTGAACCAAGCGCGAGCAGCACAAGCAGCAGCACAAATGGCAGCACAAGCAGCAAAAAGAAAAGCAAAAAGCGTCCAGCAAGCGCAATGCTGCATGACCTCGTGGCACTCCCTGAAAAAGCCGAAGAACGTGCGGCCAAGGCTGCCAGTGACAGCTTGGAGCTCAAGAAAGAGCTTGTTGCTCTCCAAAAAGAGTCAAACAACTTGCAGAAAGGCATGCTTGAAATGATGAGTGCGTACTTTTCGTCAAAGAAAACAAAGGAATAAATTTTATTTCATCACTGTTATTTGTTCGATGAAAGTTTATTGCACTCAATCCAATATTATCATGTACTTGCATTTCAATGCAGGGCATCATACACTGTGCATCTTCACAAAAGTTCGAAAAAGTAATACAATGCATGTTAGCAGAACTTCATCAAAATTTCAGGTCGACGCAAGGGAACTTGCCAGGGCGTTGCGAACAGCAACACCTGAAGGCTCCGTTCTGTTGCTGGTGCATGACGGCTGAGGAAGCCCTTGCTCTCGCTTACGTGTCTCGTCAAGCCAATTTGCGTCACAGCAGTCACTCAGTTCCTCACAGATGTTGAGTACCACACAACATGTGCGGATGACAGCGTTAACATTAGTGATGTCGCACTCCAGTCCTTTTAGTAAGACACGAAAACGTGCCTTTAACCGCCCAAACGCATTCTCAACAATGCGCCGGGCACTGCATAGGCGATAATTAAACACCGCTGTAGACGAGCCTGGTGGACCTGCATTGGGAAACGGCTTCCTTATGTGAGTCTGTAGGGGGAATGCTTGATCGGCAAGCAACAACGGTTCCACTGTGACTCCTCCCATAACTTTTCCTTCCGCTTTGAAGAGAGGACTGGCGAACAAGTTTGGAAGCTGTGAGGCGTCATGGTTCCTGCCAGGCGACCCAACGTTTGTGTATAAGACCTTGTAGTTGTGGTCGGCTACAGCCAAAAGGATGGTGCTGTACCACCCTTTATAGTTGATGTAATCCGAGGCGTGTTCTACTGGCGGGCACACCTCAATGTGGCAGCCGTCAAGAGCGCCTACACCTTGCGGAAAACCGGTCACTGCCCTAAATTGGCGAAGATGTTCCGCCAACTCAGTTTGTTTGGGGAACCTCACAAACTTTCGTCCCAGCTTGCGCACTACGACGGCGCAGAACTCGCGAAATATGGTGTTAACAGTTGACCGACCTAGGCCAAAAGCGTTCGCGATAGTTCTTCCTTCCGCCGACGACGCCAGGCGATACAAAGCAACAGCGACGCGCTTGTCTAAGGGAACTGCTATTCGCATGGCGGTGTCTTGGCGCTGCATGCACTCACACACACTCTGAATGTACCTGAATGTGCTGCGCGTCACTCTGAAATGAGCCTTAAATTCATTATCCGGCAGGCGGGGCACTGTTGTTTCATACCACGACTGCCCTCGCGGATATGCCCACGATCGTCGCTCGCAGGGGCACAAACGCGCAATCACTTCAGCAAGTCGCCGACACATTCTTTCGGCGCTTTCTCGCTCCTCTTCTGCTGCGTCGATTTCTTCAAGCAGACACAGTTGTTGAACCCGACGCTGATGAAGGGCTGCTTTGTACACGGTGAACATTGTCCAGAACTCGTCGTCCTCATGGTCACTTCGTTCCACAGCACCGCGCTGCGCCATCAGTTTCCAGCTGCCGTCCGCTAGAACGTGCCACTGCGTAGTCTCGCCTACCTGGTAATCGATTTACGCCAATGTGCACACAATCATCGACCTAGCAAAAATATACTGGGGGTTACTTAAGCGTAGTAGCGATCACGCGGAGAGCATGGGACAGCTGCGATCAACCTCCAGCAAGAAACTACTCCGGCTAGTAGTGGCTTATACCATGCCTACGAAGCCAACAGCGATCAGTGTTGGCAGACTGACACCTATTTTCGCTAAAGTTATCGAAACAACACACAGCGCATACTGCAAACGTGTTACAGCGCCTCTGTCTGGTTTACGGTAACTGTGGTTACGTCCGCTAACCGCAGTTGGGTATAACAGCGGTTAAGCTTACCCGTGTGACAAGGGTATTAGACTCCTCATAGCCGCTATCACGAACGGATCCGTTTAACAAGTCCGGTCCAGCTGCTGGTGCTCACTGATCACGGTGATGATGACCTTGTTCAAGAACTGCCAAGAACCCCTTCTACACATATACAGAGGTTCGTGAAACGTGCGGGCGTTCGGACAAGTATAACAACTGTAACGTACGCGCAGTGTGCCTGCGCGTGCCACTCGGCTGTGTGTAGGGAAACTATATTCTATATCCAGGGAAACTTTCCTGAATAATGGTTCGTGGCGAGTAATGCCTGTCCTGTGCATATGTGTTTCTTCTTTGTGCTGTTCGTATTCACGCTATCCAGTATTGAAGAATATAAGCCCTGCATAGCAGCTTACCGAGTCCGGTGTTGGTAACACCCATGTTGCTGTTGGCATCGTTTCGCAACTGTAAGCAACTGGTTATACAATTCATATGCGACTATTCAACATATGAGTGTGTGTATACGACTTCCACATTTATCTAGCGTCATTCCGTAACGTTTCGCTCAATGTGAAAAATTACGCCACAGTCACCATCCCGCGCATGCTTCGCATAACATCGACTCCCACGTACGTCGGATCTGCCGAATGTTTTATTTTTTTCGCTCTCTCTGTATCTCTTTCTTTCTTTATTTCACACTTTCGGCATTTCTCTTTCTATCCTTTTCTGGTACTCTTGCCCAAAGCAACGCGGTCTTATGGTTCCTATAAATGCCTCTTTTTGTACAGTGCCTGGATAGGCGAGCGATTACGACGTTCGCCTTCGGACTAGGTACCCAGGTTTGAATCCCACGTCGACAAGAGCAAGAAATGTTATTTCGTTTTATTTATTTCTCCTCCTCCTCTGCACTTCTCATCTCTTCTTCTACTCCTTTCCTTGGTCCTCTACTCTTCACCGGGCACCGTCCCGCCATGGTGGTCTAGTGGTTATGGCGCTCGACTGCTGACCCGAAGGTCGCGGGATCGAATCCCGACCGCGGCGGCTGCATTTTCGATGGAGGCGAAAATATTTGAGGCCTGTGCACTTAGATTTAGGTGCACGTAATACAGCCACAGGTGGCCGACATTTCCGGAGGCTTCCAATACGGCGTCTCTCATAATCATATCGTGGTTTTGGGATGTTAAACCCCGGATATTATTAATATTATGATTATTATTATTATTTTTATTATTATTATCTGCACCGAGCACAGTTCTCCCTTTACGCTCGCCCCCCTCGTCTTTTCCGGCTCCTTGCCTCGGCGCTCGTTTCACTAGGCGCTCGTTTTACTCTCTCCCACCTCAGACTCCAACCTCCTTCCCCACCACTCTCCGTCACTTTCTTCACTCCGCTGTCTTCCTGCAATGCCGTCGCTTTCCCTCGCATCTGTTGTACCCGGTAGTCGGGCTTGCCCACTTCCTGTGGCCAGGCCCGTAGCGAGGGGGTTCCCTTGCCCCCCCCCCCCCCATATTTTGATGTAGGGTGGTGTTTTATCGAAAATAAATGATGAAAATATGTGTTTTTCTCAAAGAGTCAAAGCCTTCAGCAGCCCCCCCCCCCCCCCCCCCCCCCACCCCCGAAAAAAAATTCCTGGCTACGAGCACATACCCGACCGAGTTTCTGCGCACGATTTGCATAGGAACGGCAGCTTACAGTTTCGCTGTTATAAGGTGGGATCCAGTTCCCGCTGTGTAGGTGGCTGGCAATCGATGCCGTGGTATCCAACAGATCAGCGTGACGTAACCGTTAAATGATTGAAAATTACACTATATAAAAGTATTGCCAGTAAGACAATGACCGGCACTGTACTAGCACACTATTCTTCTGAAGTCCCAACCTATGCGTGGCTTTCCCATAGAACTATCGCTCACAATGAAAACTATGTTGCTAGGCGGGTTCTTTTTCTAACATACTACTGTTGTTTTTCTTCGCATACTAGTTTTCGCTTCCAGACAACTGCAGCTTATTCAACCGCATTCTTTACAGGAGAAGCGCATGTGGTGAGCGTAAAACTTCGCTTCGTTCGAACACTTCTTACCGTAATATTATAATAATTGTTGGGCTTTTACGTCCCAAAGCGATGCGATTATAAGGGACGCCGTAGAGGAGGGCTACGGAAATTTGGACAATATGGCGCTCTTTAACGCGCACCTAAATAAAAGTGCACGGGCCTCTAGTATTTTGCATCCACGCGGGACCGGCCGGGATTCGACACCACGACCTTCGTGTCAGCAGTCGTGCACCACTCTTCGTCGTCCGTCTTGTTGATTTGACATTTTATTTGTGCTGGTACTTAATGAAAGGTATACTACTCGGGTTCTTCTTGCATGCGTAATTACAATGGAGGTACGTAAGAGTTATTAGCTGGGCTAGTTGGTCAGCGTACATTATCGCGAGACAGCGCGAACAACGGGACACCGGAAGAGCGCATCGGACAGCGCTTTATCCTCCGCGTTCTTTCCTTATCCCGTTGTTCATGTTAATCCACCATAGAGATAGGCACATTTCGCTTCAGTTTGTGCAGTGGTTTTCTATTTACTGTTCGGTAGACGGAGGCGGAAAAGCTTCGGTACCGGAGTCGTGTACAGCATTGCGGTAAAAAGAAAGAAAAGGTCGCTGCCATAACCCTGCCCGCAGAGCTGCACATCTTATTAATCAAGGGTCCTGCGATGGCTCTGCTATTATTATGCGTCGATGCTTTGGTAGCGGGAACTCCTTTGTTCTACATAAGGCGCGCGATTAGATGTGTCGCATGTCTCCTTTATTGGCAGTCAAGGCAGCCAATCGAATACTCTTGCGTGTGTTCTGGTTTTGGGGCAGCTGTGTTTACATCGGGATATGCACCGACAAAATTAAACTGTACCTAGATTTAGCGTAATAATCGCATTCTCCGGGATGGGGGGGGGGGGGTTATGCTATTGTTATGTAAAGTACCCAGCGATTGAAAGAGGGCACTTTAGGGCCGTGAAAGAGTTTCAGCGTAAATATGTACAATAGGTGCACTTTCGTGTCGCGACTAATCGACAGTCGGCCAAGATGCTTTTGTACGTATATTCAGCGCTACCATCGCATCACTTTCCTACACCTTTAAAAGGAATGTGTCGGCCAACCGAATTCACTCTGACGAAGACTGGTCCACGAGCCGCAGCGGTAATAAACGAACAGTTTTGTTTTTTAGCTGTGTGTATGTTCATTTCCTGATATTTTTTTCGGTTTATGCTTCTACGTTTCCTTACGATATATATTGTCACGTTATTACTAATAGTACGGAACCTCTATCAGAATGCCAGGATGTCGAGCTGAACCGATCACAGGAAACACGACTTGCCCTCTTCCACTTCCTTGTCCTCTCCTCTATTTCACAGTGGCACATACACACAGTGGAATAGCGCAATCTCATCCCATGCTCGTAGCGATATATATATATATATATATATATATATATATATATATATATATATATATATATATATATATATATACTTCTTGTTTCCCGGCCGAACTTGTAGCCAGGAAACTGAAAGTCTAACTAGAGCAATACGATGATAGCGTCGACCGTCGATCACTGACAAGCGGTCAAGCGCGTCTCGCACGCTAGCAAGAATACAGGAGAAGTACTACTGGCCGCGCCTTTCCGCCGACGTCACTCGTTACGTAAAGACCTGCTGGGACTGTCAGCGACGCAAGACACCGCCCACTAGGCCAGCCGGACTTCTGTAGCCTATCGAGCCACCTCTACGGCCGTTGCAGCAAATCGGGATGGACTTACTGGGGCCGTTCCCGACGTCCAATACCGGAAACAAATGGATCGTCGTAGCTACCCATTACCTCACCCGATACGCCGAGACAAGGGCCCTACCCAGAGGCAGTGCCGCCGAGGTAGCGAAGTTCTTTGTTGAGAACATCGTCCTGCGTCATGGCGACCCAGAGGTCCTCATCACCGACAGAGGTACGGCGTTTACTGCTGACCTAACTCAGGCAATACTGAGATACAGCCAAACAAGCCACCGCCGGACCACAGCGTACCACCCACAGACAGATCGCCTCACCGAGCGGCTAAACAAGACCATCGCCGACATGCTGGCCATGTATGTCGACGTCGAACACAAGACGTGGGATGCCATCCTTCCGTATGTGACCTTCGCATACAACACGGCCGTCCAAGAAACGACGCAGATGACGCCGTACAAGTTGGTCTACGGAAGGGGCCCGGCGACGACGCTGGACGCCATGCTACCCAACGTCACCGACGAAGAAAATATCGACGCCGCCGCTTACTTAGAACGTGCCGAAGAAGCTCGACAGCTCGCCCGCCTGCGCATCAAGACCCAGCAGCACACCGACAGCCGTCGCTACAATCTTCGACGACGCTACGTGGAATACCAGCCCGGCGACCGTGTTTGGGTCTGGACGCCGATACGCCGACAAGGGCTTAACGAAAAACTCCTACGGCGATAATTCGGGTCATACAAGGTTCTTCGACGCCTCGGTGCATTTGACTACGAGGTCGTCCCGGACGGCATTACGAACTCCAGCGACGCCGCGCACGTCCTGAAGTCGTCCATGTCGTACGCCTTAAGCCGCTTTTTGCGCGTTAGCGAACCTGGGGACTCTATTTTTTGCCTTTGTTATTTTAATTTATTTGCGTATGCACTTGTTTTTTTTTCTCTCTTCTATGTTCTTTCACAAGCATCGGGACGATGCTTTTTCAGAGGGGAGCAATGCCACGCCCACTTCCTGTTTTGTTTTCATGTATTCGGGTTTGACCGGCAGGGACGGTTACCAACGCTCGATGCTGTCCGCGAAGCAGTGTTCGAGAAGCCTCGCGATTGTAGTAGACCGTTTTTTTAAGATTGCGCCCCGCACGCGAATGTTCCAGCTTTTTCGAGAAATAAAGCCACCACCAGCGATATTGCTGGAAAGTTCGATAGCGCCTGTATAAAAGCCGACAGCCGTCGCTACAATCTTCGACGACGCTACGTGGAATACCAGCCCGGCGACCGTGTTTGGGTCTGGACGCCGATACGCCGACAAGGGCTTAACGAAAAACTCCTACGGCGATAATTCGGGCCATACAAGGTTCTTCGACGCCTCGGCGCATTTGACTACGAGGTCGTCCCGGACGGCATTACGAACTCCCAGCGACGCCGCGCACGTCCTGAAGTCGTCCATGTCGTACGCCTTAAGCCGCTTTTTGCGCGTTAGCGAACCTGGGGACTCTATTTTTTGTCTTTGTTATTTTAATTTATTTGCGTATGCACTTGTTTTTTTTTCTCTCTTCTATGTTCTTTCACAAGCATCGGGACGATGCTTTTTCAGAGGGGAGCAATGCCACGCCCACTTCCTGTTTTGTTTTGATGTATTCGGGTTTGACCGGCAGGGACGGTTACCAACGCTCGATGCTGTCCGCGAAGCAGTGTTCGAGAAGCCTCGCGATTGTAATAGATCGTTTTTTTAAGATTGCGCCCCGCACGCGAATGTTCCAGCTTTTTCGAGAAATAACGCCACCACCAGCGATATTGCTGGAAAGTTCGATAGCGCCTGTATAAAAGCCGACGCGCTTGACCGCTTGTCAGTGATCGACGGTCGACGCTCTATTCGCCGCTATCAGCCTTTTGCTCTAGTTTGACTTTCAGTTCCCCGGCCACAAGTTCGGCCAAATAAACAGTTTCTTCTCGGACGTGCTGACTGCTGTCTTCGTCGACGTCACGACCACGTGACAAAATATATAGCAAAATAACCCTTCATGGAAAGGCTAGGTCGAAAGCTGGACACGAGAGAAGTTAAAATTGGTAATTTAGCCTCCACTTTTGGCACGTCGAAATTCTGGCACTTAGACAACACACGGTCACCTAGAGGACACTGTGCCTACCTTTATTCCTCAGCATTTCTCGCCCTCTGTCGAAATTCTAGGACGCATCCTAATTGACACATGTCACGGCACCTAACTGACACTCCGTGCATTAATGCCGCGAAGTCCGCAGGGAAAACGTCAATCAACTTGCTTTTTGTTTTCATGCCTCGGCTATCAAGACAATCTTCTCGCAAGCTATCCTCAGGAGACCAACAGAAGGAGGAACTAGAAAAATTTTCGAGACTTCATTAAGGAAGATGGCTCAATGCGCTCCTGCTAATAATATATGCCGGCCGTATAGATAACAAGTAAAACATTCGAAGCTAGAGAACGAGTAAAATAGTTTGTTTCGGTTCGATATCTGGGTTACGAGTACTACAATGCGTACGTGTTGCGTACGCACACGTACACGTACACACGTGCACAATGTGTACGGTTGCGTATACACACGTACGGGCACACGGACAGACACGACCACACACACACACCTACCTTTCTATGCAAACACACACACACACACACACACACACACACACACACACACACGCACGCACACACACACACACGCACACACACACACGCACGCACGCACACACACGAACACACACACACACACGAACACACACACGCACACACACACACACACACACACACACACACTCACACAAGCATACGCACCTGCACATACACGCACGCAGAGGAGAGAGGAAGTAATCGCGTGAGTGCACTGTACGAAATAAACTATAAAAAATTGTTAATGAGATGAATATTCTCGACTATTGAGCAATGAATGGACTGCGGCTGTGATATAGGTGTGCATTTTCAAGCCCCGCAGGGGCGTCTGGAAACAGGCGTTTGGTGTGTAGCGACACCACGGACCCGAGCTAACGGGGGGCTTCGACCCCTCCCACGCCTAGCCGTGCGTGGCTGTGCCGTGTCCGGGGAAAAGGGGATCCTGGGGGTTGAGCCGACGCCGGGTGTTTGGACCTTTAAGGCCCCCCGGAAGAGGCAACACACCCCTTTGGCCCCGGCTTCACGTAGACGGCACCCCTGGGCTGACCCACCCAGGGGAAATCGGCGGTCGCCTTTTCCTATCCCCCTCTCCGATCTTTCACTTTCCATCTTCTTTCCTCGCTGTCCTGTCTTCTAATCTCTTCGTTTACTTCACCATTTTCGTAGGCGGCTCGGGTTAACCATGTATATGTGTCCTCTCTTGGACATAATATATTAGGTTATAGCGGCATTGTACGGCTGGCGTCTGCAGCCTTATATGTTAAGTGCTGCAGCGTCCCCTAGTTGGACTCCATGGTGGGTGGCCGCCACTGCTGCCGAAATACAAATACTTACTATGGAAACACCTGCCTTTCCACGTCTACTCGATCGTTACCCTCAAAAGAGGGTACGCACCGACGAACTAACCTCCTTTTGCCGACCTCGAACAACCTATCCGAAATTCCACGTCATACACAGTGAAAATTCAGAGAAGCAAGCCAGATCCATTTCCCCGTTTGTCGTAGCAAAGTCACTGACTGAAGTCTTTGGACCGGGCTATAAGGTGACCAAAATGGCCAGTGGAGACCTTCTGCTGGAGCTGCCCGAAAGACAACAATATGAAAAACTTGGCAGCCTTGTCACATTCGGCAACACTCCAATATCTGTCTCCCAACATAGATCAATGAACAGCTCACGTGGAGTCGTGTCAGAAACAGACCTCCTTGAATTGTCCGAAGAAGAACTGTTAGAAGGATGGAAAGATCAAAACGTGACCAGTGTAAAACGTATCACCATCAGACGTGATAACAAAGAAATTCCCACCAAACATCTAGTACTAACTTTTGCATCAAGCACTCTACCACAAGCCATTGAAACTGGGTACATCAAACTAGCCGTCCGTCCGTACATACCAAATCCAAGGCGATGTTTCAAATGCCAGCGATTCGGCCACGGTTCGCAGAACTGCCGTGGTCAGCAAACATGCGCAAGATGTGGAGGACAAGGCCACCCCTCTGACAACTGCACGAGCACACTTCACTGCGTCAATTTTGACGGCGACCATGCAGCCTACTCGCGGTCCTGTCCGAACTGGAAAAAAGAAAAGGACATTATCACTCTCAAAGTCAAAGAAAACATCTCATTTAAGGAAGCCCGTAAAAGGTGCTCGCCTTTTCACACTACACCCTACGCTGATGTCACGTGGTCGTGACGTCGACGAAGACAGCAGTCAGCACGTCCGAGATGAAACTGTTTATTTGGCCGAACTTGTGGCCGGGAAAATGAAAGTCAATCTACAGCAATACACTGATAGCGTCGAACAGAGCGTCGACCGTCGATCAACTGACAAGTGGTGAAGCGCGTCGGCTTTTATACAGGCGCTATCGAACTTTCCAGCGATATCGCTGCTCGTTGCGCATGTTCTAGAATAAGCTCGAGCGTTCGCGTCTTGCGCGCAATCTTAACAAAACGATCTACTAATCTCGTGAAGCTTCTCGAACACTGAGGCGCTGTTCGCGCTGAGCGTCGCTGGCTGTCTTTGTGGGCGAAAACGGAATACAACAAAAGTGATAATAAGGAACGCACGTGGCAATGCCCCCCTCTGAAAAAGCATCGTCCCGATGCTTAAAACAGAACATGGGGGGGGGGGGGGTTATGGTCAATGCATGCAACAATAAATAGGAAAAAAAAAAAGAAAGTACAATAAACAATAATCGCAAGCAAGAAAGTACAATAATAAAGGAAAAGTTCAGCCTTCAGATCACTAACGCGCGTAATACGGCTTGAGGCGCACGACATGGACGACTTCAGGTCGTGCACGGCGCCGCTGAGAGTTCGTAATGCCGTCAGGGACAACCTCGTAGTCGAGTGCGCCGAGGCGTCGAAGTACCCTGTACGGTCCGAAGTATCGTCGAAGAAGCTTCTCACTAAGTCCCCGTCGGCGTATTGGCGTCCATACCCACACACGGTCACCGGGTTGGTATTCCATGTGGCGTCGTCGAAGGTTGTAGCGGCGGCTGTCAGTCGTCTGCTGGTTCTTAATCCTTAGGCGGGCGAGCTGTCGTGCTTCTTCGGCGCGCTGTAGGTAGGTGGTCACGTCGATGTTTTCCTCGTCGGTCACGTTTGGTAGCATGGCGTCGAGCGTCGTTGCCGGGCTCCGTCCGTAGACCAACTTGTATGGCGTCATCTGCGTCGTTTCCTGTACGGCCGTGTTGTACGCGAAGGTCACGTACGGAAGGATGGCGTCCCACGTCTTGTGTTCGACGTCGACGTACATGGCCAGCATGTCGGCGATGGTCTTATTTAGACGCTCGGTGAGGCCGTTGGTCTGTGGGTGGTACGCGGTGGTGCGGCGATGGCTTGTGTGGCTGTATTCCAAGATCGCCTGAGTTAGGTCAGCCGTGAACGCCGTACCTCTGTCGGTGATGAGAACCTCTGGGGCGCCGTGTCGAAGGACGATGCTCTCAACGAAGAACTTGGCTACCTCAGCGGCACTGCCTTTGGGCAGGGCTTTTGTTTCGGCGTAGCGGGTGAGGTAGTCGGTGGCCACGACGATCCATTTATTTCCGCAAGTCGACGTTGGGAACGGCCCCAGGAGGTCCATCCCGATCTGCTGGAATGGTCGCCGAGGAGGCTCGATCGGCTGAAGGAAGCCGGCTGGTCTTGTGGGCGGTGTCTTTCGTCGCTGACAGTCTGGGCACGTCCTTACGTAGCGAGTGACGTCGGCGGCAAGGCGCGGCCAGTAGTACTTTTCCTGTACTCGTGCGAGCGTGCGGGAAAGTCCGAGGTGTCCAGCCGTCGGGTCGTCGTGCAGGGCATGCAGAATTTCTGGTCGCAGTCCTGAAGGTACAACGACAAGGTAGCTGGCTCGGGCAGGAGAGAAGTTCTTCTTTACGAGGACGTTGTTTTTCAAGGCAAATGATGCCAACCCTCGCCTGAATACTTTTGGGACAACGATGGTCCTGCCCTCCAGGTATTCAACTAGACTCTTCAGCTCCGGGTCGGCTCGCTGTTGTTCGGCGAAGTCGTCGGTACTTATGGCTCCCAAGAAGCTGTCATCATCGTGGTCGTCGGGCGGTGGTGGCTCGACAGGAGCACGAGACAAGCAGTCGGCGTCGGAGTGTTTCTTTCCGGACTTGTAAACGACGGTAATGTCGAATTCTTGAAGTCGTAGGCTCCACCGTGCGAGCCGACCTGAAGGGTCCTTCAAGTTAGCTAGCCAACACAATGCGTGGTGGTCGCTCACAACTTTGAAGGGCCTGCCGTAGAGGTAGGGGCGAAACTTGGATGTAGCCCAGATGATCGCTAGGCACTCCTTTTCCGTTGTGGAATAGTTCGCTTCTGCCTTTGATAGCGACCGGCTAGCAAAACTGATGACCCTTTCCTGCCCGGCAGTCTTCTGCACAAGGACGGCGCCGAGTCCTACGCTGCTTGCGTCGGTGTGGATTTCCGTATCGGCGTATTCATCGAAATGCGCTAGTATCGGAGGCATCTGAAGGCGTTGTTTCAGTTGTTCAAATGCTTCGATTTGCGCCGTTTCCCACTTGAATGGCACGTCGGTCTTCGTGAGGTGAGTTAGCGGCTCGGCGATTCGTGAAAATTCCTTGACGAAGCGCCTGTAGTAGGCGCACAAGCCGAGAAAACGGCGCACGGCTTTCGTGTCGCTGGGTGGCGGGAAGGCAGCGATGGCAGCTGTTTTCCGCGGGTCTGGGCGTACACCATCCCTGCTGATAACGTGACCCAAAAACAAGAGCTCCTCGTACGCGAAGCGGCACTTTTCAGGCTTCAAAGTGAGGCCGGAGGTCTTGATTGTTTCAAGTACAGCTTCAAGGCGCCGGAGGTGTTCGTCGAAGCTTGAGGCAAACACAACGACGTCGTCCAAGTACACGAGGCACGTCTGCCACTTCAAGCCAGCCAGCACTGTGTCCATAACACGTTGGAATGTCGCAGGTGCCGAACAAAGACCGAAGGGCATGACCTTGAACTCGAAGAGGCCGTCTGGTGTTATAAAGGCCGTCTTTTCTCGGTCTCTCTCGTCGACTTCGATTTGCCAGTAGCCGGTCTTGAGGTCCATCGACGAAAAGTACTTCGCGTTGTGGAGTCGATCCAGGGCGTCGTCTATCCGTGGTAGAGGGTACACGTCCTTCTTCGTGATTTTGTTCAGGCGACGATAATCGACGCAGAAGCGTAGGGTTCCATCCTTCTTCCTCACTAACACTACGGGAGACGCCCACGGACTCTTGGACGGCTGGATGATGTCGTCGCGTAGCATTTCGTCGACTTGCTTCTTAACGGCGTCCCTTTCTCGCGTCGAAACCCGGTAGGGACTCTGACGGAGTGGTCGAGCATTTTCTTCCGTTATGATACGGTGTTTAGCAAGGGGCGTTTGCCGGACCCGTGATGACGACGAGAAACAGTTCTTGTATTTCTTCAGAAGGCATCGGAGCTGTTGGTGTTGGCGGGCGGGAAGGCTTGGATTTACGTCGAAGGATGGCTCAGGCATTGCGGTTGTCGTAGCTTCGTCAGAATCTGAAAAGGCAAACGCATCGCTGACAGCCAAGATTTCTTCGATGTACGCAATCGTCGTGCCCCTGCTCAGGTGTCTGTATTCTTGGCTGAAATTCGTTAGCATCACGCTTCCTTTCCCTTCATACAGCCGAGCAATGCCTCTTGCGACGCAAATGTCACGGTCTAGCAGCAAACCCTGATCGCTCTCGATGACACCTTCGATGCATTCAGCCGTTTCGGTGCCGACGGGAATTATGATGCTGGATCTAGGAGGAATGGTGACTTGATCCTCGAGCACGTTCAGGGTATGTTGGCATGGGTTCGTATCCGGCGATGTCGCTTTCTCCGACGATAGGGTTATCGACTTGGTTCTTAAGTCGATGACGGCGCCGTGGTCACTTAGGAAATCCATTCCAAGTATCACATCCCTGGAACAGTTTTGTAGGATTACAAAGCTCGCAGGATAAGTCCGGTTGTTGATAGTGACTCTCGCTGTGCAGACACCAATCGGCGTTATTAGATGGCCTCCAGCGGTCCGGATCTCGGGGCCTTCCCAAGCAGTCCTAACTTTCTTCAACTTTGCTGCGAACGGCCCACTGACGACGGAATAGTCGGCTCCAGTATCGACGAGAGCGGTGACGTTGTGGCCGTCGATCAGAACGTCGAGGTCGCTAGTCCGCCGTCTTGCGTTGCGGTTACGTCGCGGCGTCGGGTCACGGCTACGTCGGTTTGCACCGCTGCTTCTGCGTTGCGTCGTCAGGTCTGCTTCCGGTCGCAATGTTTCGTCTTCAGGACGTCGACGTCGTTCGGCGTGCGGCGGGGGCTCGGAACTTCGTCGCGGTGTCGTCGTCGACGGCGGAGGATCTTCAGCATTTCGTCGTTCAGCAACCGCACCTCCACCGGTTGCTGCCCTTAGTTTTCCGGATATGGGCTAGGCGACCGGCCACGGTTTGGGCCAGTGTACTGCCGGCGGTGCGGTGACATGTAGCGGCCGGGCGACGGTGAGCGGGAAGGTCGTCGTTCTTGCCACTGTGTGCCTGTGAGGTAGTCGTCGATGTCGCGAGGCCGTTCGCCTGGCTGCGGGCGCGGCGCGTTGACAGGGAATCCGCGGAGCCCCATCTGACGGTACTGGCAGCGGCGGTACGTGTGGCCGGCCTCCCCGCAGTGGTAGCAGAGCGGGCGGTTGTCGGGGGCACGCCAGACATCGGTCTTCCTCGGCGCGTAGCGCGGGGCATAGCGCTGGGCGACAGGAGGACGGTAGGGTGTCGGTGGTGGTGGCGGCGGCGGCGTCTGGCGGCGGAACTGCTGCGGCGACGCGGCGTCTTGACGTGGACGAGGAGCGGGGGCGTTGCGTCGGGCTGCAGCAGCGTAGCTCATTGCTTGTGGCTCAGGCTGCGCTGGTTCAGGTGTTCCCAGAAATTGCTGAATTTCCTGGCGTACGACGTCGGCGATCGGGTCCAGTTGAGGCTGGGAGGAGGGCAACAATTTACGCAGCTCCTCCCGCACGATAGTTCTGATGGTGTCACGCAGGTCATCAGATTGTAGCGCGTGAACCTCCCCGAAGGTCGTCGTAGGAATGCGGCGGTTGTACTGTCTCGTACGCATTTCCAGCGTCTTCTCGATCGCCGTTGCTTCCGTCAGGAATTCTTGGACGGTCTTGGGTGGGTTACGCATCAGTCCAGCGAAGAGTTCTTGCTTGACCCCTCGCATGAGGAAGCGGACTTTCTTTTCCTCGAGCATGTCGGGGTCAGCGTGGCGGAAGAGTCGGTTCATTTCTTCCGTGAAGATGGCCACGTTTTCGTTCGGATGTTGCGCCCGTGTCTCCAACAAGGCCGCGGCCCTTTCTTTTCGGACGACGCTCGTGAACGTCGCCAAAAAATTGCCGCGAAAGAGGTCCCAAGTACGGAGTGAGGACTCCCGATTCTCGTACCAGGTCCTTGCTGCGTCTTCCAAGTAAAAGTACACGTGGCGCAGGTTGTCGTCGGAGGTCCAGTTGTTAAATCTGGAGACCCTTTCAAACGTCTCCAGCCAGGTTTCCGGATCTTCGAATGACGACCCGCGGAAGGTTGGCGGCTCCTTGGGCTGCCGGAGTAGGATCGGCGCAGGCTGCACGGGGTCGGTCATCGTCGCTGCTGTCGGTGTTGGGACTCGGGGCTGCCTGGTTTGTTCGGGAAGGAGCCCGTGCTCTGGCTGTAGTCCCTTCTGCCTGCGGCTTGTTCGACGATCCGGGTTTTCTTTGCCGTCGTCCTCCTCGCGGCTTGGGCTTGGGTCAGCGCTTCGCGGGGGCGTCCGGATCATGGAAGAAGCAGCACCTCCACCAGATGTCACGTGGTCGTGACGTCGACGAAGACAGCAGTCAGCACGTCCGAGATGAAACTGTTTATTTGGCCGAACTTGTGGCCGGGAAAATGAAAGTCAATCTACAGCAATACACTGATAGCGTCGAACAGAGCGTCGACCGTCGATCAACTGACAAGTGGTGAAGCGCGTCGGCTTTTATACAGGCGCTATCGAACTTTCCAGCGATATCGCTGCTCGTTGCGCATGTTCTAGAATAAGCTCGAGCGTTCGCGTCTTGCGCGCAATCTTAACAAAACGATCTACTAATCTCGTGAAGCTTCTCGAACACTGAGGCGCTGTTCGCGCTGAGCGTCGCTGGCTGTCTTTGTGGGCGAAAACGGAATACAACAAAAGTGATAATAAGGAACGCACGTGGCACTGATGCGGCGCGCCGGGGGGCAACGTCGCACCGGCCTCCGCCACTCCTTCGGCCTGCGCAGGGCGCGCCGTTGGCTGTGGCGCCTGCCCCCAAGGCGGCAGTAGCTCAGACTACTCCGCCAACTCGCGAACAGGGACCGGCGACCTCAGGGTCGTCGGATCTCAAGGCCTCGTCTCACCAGGCGAGGCCCGAAACCCGAACTGCCAGCTCGCGCGTGCGGGCATCCAGTGCCTCGCAAGAGGCAATGGAGACGACGTCGGCACCCCTGGTGCCGAAAGACCGGCGTAGCTCCCTGGAGCGCGCTAAGAAAATAAAAAAACCGATAACGGGGCCCAACGACGGCCCTGCTACTTAAGTTCTAACTTTCCGCCTAAACATGAGCCACTTCATTTTCGTACACACAGCACTATCTTACTTTCAATATGGAAACACAAATCATACAATGGAACGTCAGAGGACTCCTTAGAAATCTCGACGATATCCAAGAACTATTACACAAACATACACCAAAAGTGCTGTGTGTACAAGAAACACACTTAAAATCAAAACACACCAACTTTCTACGCAGTCACATTATTTTCAGAAAGGACCGGGATGACGCCGTGGCATCATCCGGTGGTGTAGCTGTTATAGTTAATCAGGGAGTAGCGTGCACACATTTACCACTCCAAACATCCCTGGAGGCAGTGGCTGTTCGAGCGGTTCTGTTGAACAAACTCGTCACCATTTGCTCTCTCTACATACCTCCACACTACCACCTTCAAAAACATGAATTTCAGTCCTTGATAGATGAACTTCCGGAACCTTATCTGGTACTTGGCGACTTTAATGCACATAGTGGCCTATGGGGTGACTCTCGCTGCGACGCGCGAGGTCGTCTCATTGAACAGTTCCTTTTCTCTTCCGGAGCGTGTCTCTTCAATCAAAAACAGCCAACATATTATAGCCTCGCCAACAATACCTATTCGTCCATAGATCTCAGCATTACATCCCCATCGCTTCTACCCTTACTCAGTTGGAAAGTTATTACTAATCCTTACGGAGGTGACCACTTCCCGATAGTTCTGAGTGCACCAATAAATAATGAATGTCTTCCACAGGTTCCCAAATGGAACCTTGACAAAGCCGATTGGGAACAGTTTTGTAAAATGGCTCTCTTGAGCTGGACCGACATGTGTGCTTTAAGTATAGATGAAGCTGTAGAATACTTTACTGCTTTTTTGATTGATGCTGCAATTAAGTGTATCCCACAAACATCTGGACTGCCCGGCAAAAGACGTGTGCCGTGGTGGAACACTGAGTGCAGAAATGCGCGCAAAAAACAAAATAAAGCATGGAGGCTGCTTCGGGACTCTCCCACAGCCGAGAATCTAGACAATTTCAAGAACATAAAGTCCCAAGGCAGGAGAACGCGCCGACAGGCAAGAAGGGAAAGTTGGCAGAAGTTTTTATCGGGCATTAATTCATACACACAGGAGGCCAAAGTCTGGAACATGGTTAGCAGGGTAGCAGGCAGACAAGCACATTCACTTCCTCTAGTAAACACACAAGGCGACAGCTTGGAAGATCAGGCGAACTTCCTAGGTGCACACTTCGAACAGGTGTCGAGCTCGTCACACTACACGGAAGCTTTCCAACGACACAAAACAAAAATCGAAAAACAGAAACTAGAGCGCAAATCCACAAAACACGAGGAAGCATACAATGAACCCTTCGGCTTAGCTGAGCTACAGGCATCGCTGAACTCATGCAATAAATCCGCCCCAGGTTCCGACCGTGTTGTATATGAAATGTTGATACACCTGCCTTCTGAAACCCAAAAAACCCTCCTTTCCCTGTACAATGCTGTTTGGTTTTCCGGCGAGATTCCCTCGGCCTGGAAAGAAGCCATCATAATTCCGATTCTGAAGCAGGGTAAGGACCCATCCTCAGTTTCCAGTTACAGGCCAATAGCCCTAACAAGCTGTCTGTGCAAGGTTTTTGAAAAAATGATTAATCGGCGACTCCTACATTTCCTCGAAGCCAGCAACTCACTTGACCCATACCAGTGCGGTTTTCGAGAGGGTAGATCTACCTCTGACCATCTTGTACGTATCGAGGCCCAAATTCGCGACGCATTTGTCCACAAGCAATTCTTCCTTTCGGTGTTCCTCGATATAGAAAAGGCTTACGACACCACATGGCGCTTTGGAATATTAAGAGACCTATCCCACTTAGGTGTACGAGGTAGGATGCTGACTATAATTGAAAGCTACCTGTCCAATCGAACATTCCGTGTTCGAGTAGGCAACGTCTTGTCCCGAACATTTGTCCAAGAAACAGGAGTGCCGCAAGGTGGCGTACTGAGTTGTACACTTTTTATTATCAAAATGAACTCCTTGCGTCTGTGCATCCCGCGTAACATGTTTTATTGCACATATGTCGATGACGTGCAAATCGGATTTAAATCTTGCAATCTTACAATGTGCGAGCGGCAGGTTCAACTTGGTTTGAACAAGGTAACTAAATGGGCAGATGAGAACGGGTTCAGCCTCAACCCGCAAAAAAGCACTTGCGTCTTATTCTCAAGAAAGAGAGGCGTCCATCCTGACCCGGACATAGACCTGCATGGCGAGCGGCTACCTGTCAAAACGGAGCATAAATTCCTTGGTGTAATTTTAGACGCGAAACTTACCTTCATATCACACATAAAGTATATAAAGAACAAGTGCATAAAAACCATGAACATTCTAAAGGTATTGTCACGCACTACGTGGGGTAGTGACAAGAAGTGCCTGTTGAATCTCTATAAAAGCCTCATACGCACGCGTCTAGATTATGGGGCGATAATTTATCAGTCTGCGACACCAAGCGCGTTGAAGATGCTTGACTCCGTCCACCACTCGGGCATTCGTCTTTCTACGGGTGCTTTTCGCACCAGCCCCGTGGAAAGCCTCTACGTCGAATCAAACGAGTGGTCGCTCCACCTGCAGCGATCTTACATGTCCTTTTTATATTATCTCAAAGTGAACGCAGACAAGGAACACCCCTCACACCCCACAATTAATGATTTATCTAGTTCTGCCCTTTTTGACCACCGTCCTTCGGTGAGACAGCCCTACTCGCTTCGCGTGAGGGGCTCAGCTGAAGAAACGGGTGTGCCACTTTTCGAACACTGTCTAATGGCTCCCGCTCCACAACTACCGCCGTGGCGGTGGCAACTTGTAGATTGCGATGTATCTTTCGTGGAAGTAACGAAACACGCTCCTATTGCCCATATCCATACATACTTCCTCGAACTACAGCACAAATACACTTGTCCAGAGTTCTTTACAGACGCCTCAAAGTCCAATACTTCTGTGTCTTACGCAGCCGTTGGTCCATCTTTTTCCCACTCTGGCATTCTGCACCCCAATTCAAGTATCTTCACAGCAGAAGCTTACGCGATACTTGTAGCCGTTAAACACATTAAGGAATTAAAATTAATACGTGCAGTCATATACACGGATTCTCTGAGCGTCGTAAAAGCATTGAAAACTTTGAAAAAACATAAAAACCCTGTCCTTGTGTCGCTTTACTCCCTTTTATGCACGCTACACACACTCAAACAACATGTTGTAGTGTGCTGGGTGCCAGGGCACCGCGAGATCGGGGGAAATGTTTTGGCGGACCAACTAGCTGCCTCTGCCCACGACAACGCTGCCACCAATACATCAAATACTGTCCCTGCACTAGACCTTAAACCCTTCCTAAAGCAGAAGCTCAGGGCTTATTGGCAGCGCTCGTGGGACAGACAAACTCAAAACAAGCTACATCTTATTAAGCCGAATCTTGGAATTTGGCCACCAGTATCCAAGTCACGGCACACACAAGTAACACTTACGAGGCTACAAATAGGACACACCCACAGTACACATGCATACCTCTTGTCCGGTGGTGATCCACCTGTGTGTGATAGATGCAGTGAGCCACTCACTGTACTACACATTTTAATACAATGCAAGGAATTAGATGCTATAAGAAGAAAACATTTTCCGTTTCCCTACCGGCATCAAATACCATTGCATCCATCCATGTTCATAGGTAGGGAACCGCTTTTTAAATACGAATCATTGTTCGCGTTTTTAAGAGATGTAAATAGTTTTCACGTCATCTTCTCTGGCAACCCGTAGCACGACCTCTGAGAAGAGGTTGATGCTGCGGTGACTACATTAAAACAGCACCTGCCTCGCGGCCCTTGGACACAAGGGCTGTTGCCGAGGCATTCGTGCTCTCGCCATTTCTGTATAGTCCCATTATCACGACCCCTTGTCATTCATTCTCACTGCATACATCACGTCACTCTCATAATTTTAATACCTATATGTTTTACCCGCCCTAGGGCGTGGAATTTTAGGCCCCTATACAGCCGCGTAACAACATCATAGCTCACATCTCTTTCAAAGCATTGTTATTTTTTTGACATTTTTCATGGCGCTCTTTGGCCAAGCATGGCCCTTGCGCCATTAAATCCCACATATCATCATCATCATCATGCATTTTCAAGATTTATTGGTGCATTGATGTTCGCTGAACCATAGGCAAAAAGTAGCATGAAAAGGCGCTACTATATACGCAGCTGTTGAACAGACTATGTCGTGAGTAACGCCATGGACACATGCACGAAAAATTCGAAGCACGCGTTTCTGATTCGTCTGATTCACACCGAATTATTCGAATATCACATTCAGTCATTTTCAAAAGGCACGGAAGTTAAAAACAATTCGGCAGATCCCACGTACCGTGGGAGTCGATGTTATGCGAAGCATGCGGCGGGAAGTTGACTGTGGCGTAATATTTTTTACTGAATGACACGTTACAAAATGACGCTATAGATGTGTATAAATTTTATACGCACACATATATGTTGAAGAGCCGCATATGTGTTATACAACAAGTTGTTTACGGTTGGGTAACGCTGCCAATATCAATGTGGGCATTACCAATGCCAGAAGCGGTAAGCTGATATGTAGTGCTTATACTTGTCCCGAGAACGCACGCACATTTCACGAACCTGTGTGCATGTGTGGAAGAAGTTCTTGACAGTTCTTGAACATCGTCACCGTGATCAGTGAGCACCAGCAGCTGTCATGACTTTTTATAGGATCCGATCGTGATCGTGGGGACGAGGTATCCATGTTTAGTGAAGTATGTGGTATAGTACAGCTGTTTGAAATCGTGGATGCCTCTGTCATTTCGTCGACAAATTGTCTGTCGATAAAGCCGGCGACATGTCGCAACCTGAAGCCACCCTTAGCGTTAGTGACGTATGGGCCGTCGAGGCTGGTAGGCCTAGATTGTGCTACGTAAACCAACATCACTGGATGGTGCTTGTCGTATTCGTAGACTACCTGGGCGTATATGGCCTACGTAGCCTAGTGTACAAAGCAGCTGTCAATCAATCTGACATCATCCTCGGTCAGCATGAGGCCATCGCCGAGCCTCGTAAGAAATGAAGGGGAGACTGCGTCGTTCTGGCGGATGAAGTGCACTTTACGGAGCGGTCATGTGGATATCATAAGTAACTTTCGTTATTGTATTCCTCCAGGGTCGGGCAATGCTTCAATATAACTTCCTGAATCATAGGAATACGAACGTAATGTTTATTAGACTGCTATAAAAGCGGAGCCAACGCTGGAACCACTGACGTTAATCTGATATGACGCTTGTATCGTAGGAGTACACATCTTAGGAGTATTACGCAAAGTTTATTGCTGTCTTGTAATATTGGATAGCAAGAACCACAACCACAACTGATGTTGCACCGATATTACGCCTGCGTAGGCTGTATTTCCAAACGACTTTATAGACCTGGCGTGGCTCAGTGGTAGAATACCTGATTGCCACGCAGAATGCCTGGGTTCGATTTCTGCTGGGATCCTGATTTTCATTCTTTCCATTCGTCGAGTCAACGCTGCCGATTTTGGTTTTCCCTAACGCTCTTACATTTCGGTTACCAATATCTGTTCTCGCCGTTCCTGGGTATATATAAACTGTCAATCACCTGTGGCGCATACCCGTACACCACGGCCCGTGCTAAACGGGTATGTGCCACACGTGTCTAGTGGAAAGGGTTTGACGACGTACGCGACAGAATTTTCACGTTATTCATGTTATGGCCCGACAGTCATATTCGCCAAATCCTCTCACCCTCCCATGCCAATTTTAGTCTACACCAAGTTTAAGGGGCAGGGGCGTAGCCAGAAATTTTTTTCGGGGGGGGGTTCAACCATACTTTATGTATGTTCGTGCGTGCGTTTGTATGTGCGCGTGCCTATATACGCAAGCAAAACTGAAAAATTTCGGGGGGGGTTTGAACCCCCCCAACCCCCCCCCCCCCCCTTGGCTACGCCCCTGTAAAGGGGTCATGAACCACTTTTCCAAGTAATGATCTAATGACCTCAGTATCGGAGTGTACTGCCTCCTGAATCGATTGCCGCAAAAATTTCTCGAATCCGTCAAGAATCAGCGGAGTTACGGGGGTTTGGCGCACGCTCCCAGCGCTTTCTCTCTTTTCTCGTGCCGACGAGCGCACTGGAAGCTAGACAGGGAGGGATGGCATGGGGGAAAGTAGTTACGTCAGCGCGCGTCATGAAACGCGATCGCTCTCCTGCTGTGATTCGCTTGCATGAGTGCGGCTACCGTGTACCGAAGAGTGCGGCGCCGGCAAGTGGCGGCACCCCGCGGCAAGAAGCGCATCTGATCCGAACAACGCTCTCGATTTACGTCGGCTATCGGCCAATAAGCATGCTATGTCTCTTGCGACGTAAACTGACAGATCCGCGACGTAAACGGACAGACGCCCCGCCCACCGACGAGAGTGAGAACCGGCCTCTGTTTGAAAAGAGGGTGCCTGGGGAAACGGCAACTTCGCGCTCCGCATGTGGCCATTACGCGGCGCGCACGACTGTAATATTTGGCAGAGCAGTTCATAGCCCTGTCAGCTTTCCGCAGGATGTGTTTTTTCAACCAGCCCAAGGGGTGCTTCATGACCCCTTTAAGGAGGCGATCATGAGAGCACCCATACGTTGGCGGATAGATAGATAGATAGATAGATAGATAGATAGATAGATAGATAGATAGATAGATAGATAGATAGATAGATAGATAGATAGATAGATAGATAGATAGATAGATAGATAGATAGATAGATAGACCACGTTCCGGTCTTATCGTTTCCATTCAAAGCGTGCAATTATACCGGTATGCAAACATGAATAAACTTAAACAGAAACACGTTTCCTCGAACCAAGAAAGTGTGAGAAGAAAGAAGAGCGTCTTTGGACACTTAAATTGAGCGCGAGCTGTTCTTCGAAGTTTTATCGTTTTCCGTTCAATGTCACAGCCGATGAGAAATGTACAGTTGCTTTGCGTATTCATATCCTGTTGTATGTCTGTTCTAATGACTAAGTAGAAGACATTTCGCAAGAAAGCTGTCCTTCATAATCAAAGGAACCTATGAAGGATCAATGAGCGTGAGAGCAAGTCTCCATACGGCTGAGCTTTCTCGTGAAAGTTGCTGCGATGCAGTTTTGATATCCTCCGAAGTCTTCGTTTCACTGAGTAAGTGGACCACAGTAGACCATTCTTGGAAAATATATCGCTTGGTCGGTAAAAAATTGGGCAGATCCCACACGTTGTGGGAATCGGTTTCATGCGAAGCAGTCAGCGCGTATTCTTATGCTGTATTTTATGGCTTTGAGCCAACCGTTTACGAGGTAGATCGACGTGTTTTAAATGCGAAGCATTTCTTAGCCAACCTCAGGTACTCTGGCCGTTTCTATCTACGTGTATCTATCTATCTATCTATCTAGCCGCGTACGTTTGGGCGCTCTCCTGGTCGTCTCAACTTGTAATATACGAAGTTGGCATAGCAGGGGATCAGTGTATGGCGAACGCGATTCACTGGTAATAACATGAATAGCACAAAATACCTGTCGCGTACTTCATGAAACCCTTTCTCTCAGCCACGTGTGACACATACCCGCATATCAGAGTTCATGTTAAGCGGGTATGTGCCGCAGGTGATAGTCTCAATCAACACAGTAACGACGAACACACACATGGACACGCAAGGAAAGTGATAAATATAATAATTGTTGGGGTTTTATGTCCCAAAACCACGATATGATTATGAGAGATGCCATAGCGAAGGGCTCCGGAAATTTTGACCATCTGGTATTCTGTAACGTGCACCGAGATCCACAGTACACGGGCCTCTAGCATTTTGCCTCCATCGAAATGCGACCGCCGCGGCCGGGATCGAACCCGCGACCTTCGGGTCAGCAGCCGAGCAACGTAACCGCTACACCACCGCGGCGGACGCGAGGGAAGTGATGGAGCTGAAGACAAAACACCCCTGGACGATGCTCAACTGCCATCCACTCGTCCACGCGGTCCACAAAAAAACCTGGGTCAATGCCTCCCTACAATAAACCTGTCGATAGAACCAGGCCTCCCATCATTACCGGTGACTTTAACATTGACTTACAAGACCCAACAACACCTTATCCTTATACTGCGTGAAAGACAACTCGGATGTGGACAGGTCATCAAGAGACCTCGCTGCCACGTCCAGGGCAGGAGGCATCATAGATCATTTCATCGTAAGAGGCATCCAGGATTTCCACCAGCTGTACTATACCTCGTACTACACTACACTCAGACCCCTCGTAGCCGCAATCATGGACGAATCCGATAACAAGTCTGGTTCAGCTGCTGGTGCTCAGTGATCACGGTGATGATGACCTTGTTCAAGAACTGTCAAGAAACCCTTCTACACATACACACAGGTCCGTGAAACGTGCTTGCGTTCTCCGTCATAACGGACAAGTATAAGCATAACAACTGTAACGTAACTGTAACAACTGCATCTGTGACTGCAACGTACGTCAATGTGCCTGCGCGTGCCACTCTGCTGCGTACCATATATCTAGGGAAACTTTCCTCAATGAAGCTCAGTTGCGAGTAATGCCTGTCCTGTGCATATGTGTTTCTTCTTTGTGCTGCTCGTATTCGCTCTATCCAGTAGTGAAGAATATAAGCACTGTATACATAGCAGCTTACCGAGTCCGGTGTTGTTAACACCCATGTTGTTGTTCACATCGCTTCGCAACTGTAAACAACTCGTTGTATAATTCATATGCGACTCCTCAACATATTAGTGTGCGTATACCACTTCCACATTACTCAAGCGTCATCCCGTAACGTTTCCCTCAATGTGAAAAATTACGCCACAGTCACCATTCCGCGCATGCTTCGCATAACATCGATTCCCACGGTACGTTTAATCTGCCCAATTTTTTATTAGATGCGAAAGCATCTTATGCTCGAGGCAGTGTCTGTTCTGCGGCGTCCGCATCCATACTGCGCATGCGCCAACCCTCCCCCCTCTCCTCGCGTGAGCGTGAGGAGGTGGCGTGAGCACTGCCTCCGCTTCGTTTCTCCTCTCCCGTTTCTCTCTCGCCGCCACAGCTGTGCGCTCGTATATAATGCGGTGCGAGCGCGCTCCCGTCGCAATCTCATTCGCAACGGCGCCATGAACGCTCGAGAAGCTGAACGTAAACGGCAACGCCAGCAAGCGAATCTCGAAGCTGCGAGGCTGTGAAAGCGCGCGTTCGCTGTGCTTCAGTCATTCTCTCTCTGTGCAACGGTGTGCGGAACGCCAAGAACAACGTCAACGTCGGCGTTAGTTGCAGCGGCAGTGCCACCGCCGCGGAGCAGAGGAAGACTCGGGAAGCCGAACGTAAACGTCAGCGTCGGCAAGCGGTAATTCAAAAGCCTCGAGAACCACCGTCTTATAGGTCACATAAGAGAAACGGAAACGCGATGCGCACCCCCCGCGATGCTTTCGCATTCCACCATGGTTGCCCGCAGGGGAAGATGATGGGCAATTTTTGTAAGTGTAGTAGCTGTGTGCATATCGCAGCCTTACCAAGCACGTCGACATCACTGGCGTTCAAAGGGTAACTGATGGTGCAACTTAACGACAGCCCTCACGTTATAGTACATACGTCCGTATTATCGAAACTGAATGCACCTAATGGTGCAATCATGTCAATATCATAGGTTACTTTCGTTAACGTATTCCTCCGGTGTCAAGCAATGCTTCAATATAGCTTGCTCAATCAGGAATAAAAATGTAATGTTGACTAGACTATTCTAATAGCGGCGCCAACACTGGAACCACAGACGTTAATCTCGTATGTCGCCTGTATCGCAGGAGTACACATGTAGTGCTTATTGCTTTCTTGTAAAATTAGATAGCCAGCACCACAAGCAAAATTGACGTTGCACCGACATTACGCCTGCATAGGCTGTTTTTCGAAACCAGTTCATATACCTGGCGTGGCTACGTGGTAGAATACCTGATTGCCACGCAGAATACTTGGGTTCGATTCCTACTGGGATCCTAATTTTGATCCTTTCCATCCGTCGGGTCAACGCTGCCGATGTCAGTTTTTCTTAACGCTCTCGCATTTACATTACCAATGTCCGTTCTCGCCGTTCCTGGGTTTACCGGATTTTCAAGTTATTCACGTCATGACCCTACAGTCATATTCGTCAAATCCTTTTAACCTCCCATACCAATTTTGATCTACACCAAGTTAAGGAGGCGATCATGAGAGCACCCAGACGTAGGCGGCTAGACAGACAGACAGATAGATAGATAGATAGATAGATAGATAGAAACGCTCAAAGTGCCAAAGGTTCGCTAAGAAATGCTTCGCATTGAAAACTTATGTAAAGGGCGAATAAGGCCGCATAGCACTCCGCTACACGCTTTAGGACTCATATAACTGAACACTCTGTCCATTTTCGCCGACAACTTACCAGCAATGAGCTGTAGGTCTTTTTTGATACTTGCTTCAGCTCTGTTCTTTTTTTTTTGCTTTTTATAGGGCTGTACTCGTGAATTTTCACGAGAAATTTATTATGAAAAGCTATCCACACGCACACAACAAGGACGAAAATGAAGACGTTTGCGGCGTGTGCCTTAAAGTTTCCATTATGAATTCCTGAAACTCGCCCAGCTTTGAATATTTTTGCCGTGACCGCTGACAAGTCGAGCTTTTCTGCAAATATTGAGGTCTTTCTCGGCTTAAGCTGCATAACGAGAACCTCCTAGCCCTGAAGTTTCCTTAACTCCACGCCGTCGAAAGTTCGCTATTTCATCTTTACGGTAACTAAAATAGTCTTCACAAACGTGCTATCATCCAATAGCAGAAGAGGAACAAATGTTTTCATTCGAAGGGACCAGTGAGTGCCCGTAATCGTAAATTGTTGCGCATGTTTCGGGTTTGTCAGTTCACACTTTTGTACCGTGCGATTCCCCGCCTTGCTGCCAATCTGCATGCATACCAGAGTTTACGCTTTTATGGATTCACGCGCATAACTCCGCTTCAAGTGCCAAATCCCGAAAGTGCGTAGGCTCCTACGGAGCGAGAGCGCTTCCGCTTCGCGGCTTATAACTTTTTTGTTCCCACAGTCGACAAACACCACCTCTTTCATGAGCGAGTTCGAGCACTAAGAGTGTACATTAATGTTCAACTTGATGCTGGAAGTAAAAAATTCACACCCAGCCGCCGCTTCCGAGCTCAGAAGGCGTTGGAGCTTTTGTATATGCGTCGAGTGCAAAGAACGGTACACAGCTGTGCCCGGAGCGCTGGAATGCTGTTTGGTTCTAGTATAATCCATACAAAGTCGGGTTTATAGGTAAAAACCATAGAGGCATTCCGGCTGGCTAGGCCGAGCAGATTCATTCAAGGCACGTTCGAAAAACATGCGGAAACTGGGAGACTAGAAGAAAGGGACATGATAAAATGAACTGCAAGATTGGCGAGAATTCCCAACCGCCGTGGCTTGGTTCGATTCGAGTGTTTCCCACGAACCTGTTTGAAACGAGTTCGCGAGAACCCATTCCAAACGCGCTTTTCGAAGCCGACCCGACGTGAGGAGATGCTCGGCAATAAGGTTACACTTCGTTAGGCCCAGAGGTTCAAACGCAGTATACGTGAGTACATGCAGAAAGGCAACCGGCTCGGAGTTCGCTTGTCTCTTGTGTCCAGCATTAATTGCTCGACATCGGGAAAAAGAGCAGTGCCGAAAATCGTGCTGATAACCTCTTTGCAAGCGTATGCGTATCAGCGTCAGATACGCACTTAAAGCTTAAATAAACGCTTGATTATGCAGTACGTGTGAAAGGGTATAAATAAGGAGAAGTGGATTGGTGACGTCAACATAAATTACAAGGCGAACAAGCCAGCAATAAGTAGTACGCACACCTCCTCTTCCTGGCTATATTGCATTCGTAATTTTCTCCTGATTGCGACTCCCAAACTTCAAGAACAGACTTTTACAAAAATAAACAGCTCGCAACAGAAGGCGCTCTCCTTTCGTATGTCCATGCAATAATGAGGACTGCAAGCACTCTGATTGGTTGCTGTTTGCGTTTGCGTTTACTCTGACATAACGCGTATAAATGTTTATAGTAAGACATGCTGTATCTAATTAAGGCAGTAGTTCTTATTTGTTTCTTTTCTGCAGCAAAAAAATAAAAAAAAATTAAGGCAGCTTCGCATTAGTTGTTCCAAGCCTGAAGGAAGTGCTGAGCTGGGCGACCTGCCTTGTTTCTCTTTATTCTTCTCTTTCTTTCTTCCTTCTATCTTTATCTTTCTCTCTGTTTTTCGGCCTGTTTTTGTCTAGGTTTATATCTATTTCTTTCTTTCTCTCTCTGTGTACTTATAATATATCTTGTCCTTTCTCGCTCTTTCTATCTTTCTTCCCTTTCTTTCTCTCAATCTTTCTATTTCTTGCTTCCTCTTTATATCTTTTCCTCTCTCTCTCTTTCTCTGTCTTTCTCTGATTCTCTCGATTTGTTTCTCTTTCTGTCTCGCTTTCTGTTTTCTCTCTCTCTCATGTGCCCGTTTCTTCCTATCTATATCTCTTTCTGTGTCTGTTTCTGTCGTTCTATCTTTTACTTTCTTCCCTTTCTTTCTCCCCACTGCCCTCTTTGTCTTCATTTCTTTCTCTCTCTCTCTCTCTCTCTCTCTCTCTGCACTCGTTCTCTCACCCATAAGAGTTATTGCATCCCACGCCGTACAAATCGGCGCACGTGTTCTGTGAGTGAAGTAGAAGATGAAGAGGATGAAGAGAGTGCATGCCGGTTCATGGTGATGATAGTTTTCTGTTCACTATGCGTGGACTAACCGATCGGCATAAACAAATCCGCTGTCAATCATTTCGACTACCTCAGTGCATCTTCTAGAGCTTCAAACGCCACCGTGAATGCGGCTCATTTCGTCATTAAGACTTTCGCTTTACAGTTGGGCACAACTTGCTAAGGCAGCGGCATCTCCTCCTCAAAGGCCTGCACCAATAGGCGCTCTCTCCAAACTGACGTCATGAGCTGTTCTTACGGTGAGCCCGCACTCGGAGAGGATGGCCGAGGCCCCGAGCTCGACTATTCATTTAGTCGCGCAGGCATTCTGCTTGCGCGTTTTGGTCTTCGGCGCGGGTCTTCTGCTGCCAGCCTAAGCAGTGCCCGATTATAACACATCGCATGTTACTCTTCACATGACGGCATATTCAAACGCAGAATTTTTAACTCGGAAGTGTTTTATGCCGGGGTCCACCAAGTACATCCGTCACGGATATGACGTTGATAAAATGGACGCCAACGGGCGAGAAAGAAAAAGCCACGAAAAAGATCCCCCGCTGGGAATCGAACCCACGATCTTGCGGCCGCGACGGCAAGCGCCCGACGCCCTACCGACTAAGCCGACTCGACAGATGCTGGCCACGGCGCGAACGCGCCTTATATCTTTCACACATTCTCTTTCGCACGGTGCTCTCTGTTGGCGCTGTAGGTAGGCGGCGCGGAGCGGGGTGGTGCCGCCGTCTGTGAGAGGTGAAAAGAAGTAATGCTTCACAATCGACACTTACTAGCGCTTTCTCCGAGATTTCACGCGATATGGGACGTCATGGTTACAGCGTCTCGATACCAGCGAGGTACACTGGCCGCGCTGGCGTCGCCGAGGCACCCTTGACGCAGTTACGTTGGTTACGTTGTTTCTTTGCCTTTCGCTTCGTGTTAGCGTGCGTTGGCTCATTGGAGTAGTGCAGCTTCCACATGCACCAACGGGATTTCTCCGCCGCCGACTGCTTCGATTGCGAGAGCACCGTCTAACAAAACTGCTGCAATACGCGTTGCAGAAAGGACGCGATTTCGACGGGCGAATGTCGTGCCTTCGTGGAGCGAGACTAGCGCCTGCGAGACAGAGCACAGCGGGACGCACGCGTTTGCGGCTCAGGCTACGAACCTCTACCTCCCGTGTTGCTGAAGCGCAGTGTGTGTTATGTATGCATGAGCACAGGCGTCGGCTGCCCATTACTAGAAAGCGCACACCGTGCCGTTTCTCTCTTTAATTGACGACGCTTTGAAGAAGTGCATACCGGGTACCAGTGTTGATTATGAGCTTGTTGATATCATCCTTACGCGGGATTCACGATTCGCTGTGTCCAATGATATTTTCACAACGTCAGCTACAACAACGGTTTGTTTAATCATGATCATGAGCGTTAGTCGTCGCGATAGAGACATGCTGTCAACATGGGTGCATCCACGTCAAACGATGCTATAGCTGCCAAACACGAATAGACATTGTACGAGCTCTCATATATATCACTGCACAATAAGCACTACTTCTGCGAAGACACGTTTCACTTTCGTGTTATACCGATTCCTATGACGGAGGGATCAGCTACGTTATTTTAGGGTGCTGGCTACCAATGTTGTTCACGACGAGCTACTACACGGCGATTGTAGGTTTTGGAAATTCTTGATGCTCTATCATGCATGAGCGATTCTGTAGCTAAGCGTCTCTACCATATATTTGCCCTTTCCTACACTCTTAGCAAACGACCGCTTAAAACAACGCGTATAAGGCGGAAAGTAGATCAAATTTTCGACGCTTATAAATGGCTCTCTAAGCGGCCTACTTATACGGCTCTTTCATGCGGCCCCTCTTTATGCGGCCTCTGGCTAAGCGGCTCTTTCTTATACGGCCTAAGTTTATGCGGCTCTTCCATATGCGAGGCCATCTCGTTGCCAGAAGGCCGTTTAAAAGTGACCGCTTAAAGTAACGCATACCGTCGATTTGGTTAAGCAGTATTTCAGGTCAAATCTGTCCGGCTTATATACGGCTCAATATGCGGTCGAAATATATGCGGCACTTTTCGCAAATTTTTAGAAAAAAAAAGAAATTCTTCTACGTTGTAGTTGATCGTGCAGTGTTCCTCTTTTTTTTTTCTTTTGTTCTTTTCAGCCTTCCAACTCATGAATATGCATTTACACATCACAAGAACACTGCACAGAGAGTCACAGACCATGTATCAACACACACACACTCCACTACGGGGACTTGAACCCAGGCCAACCGCGTGACAAACAGACACTGTAACCACTACGCCACCGCACCACACGATCTGGGTGGACTTCCGCGGCTTTATATATGCGCTTCACGTTATCTTGGACGATTTTACGATCGGCTACGACGCTATAATTTTGCATATATGACAGGCATCGTTCGCGTATGATGCGCGTGTATACGTGTGCACGACCTTAAGAACCCTCGCGGGCAGTCACAGTCAGTTTGTGTGTGGAATTACGTTTCTCGTCCGACGGCTTGCGCATCCCGCACGGAGACAGAGGTGAACCGTAAACGACGCGTTTCCGAGTGCATTTCCATTTGCCGGCATCATACAGCAGCCAAACGTGCCCTGACGTGCAACCAGCCGCCAAAGAAAAGTATCCTGCGATGTTTGACGCAGTACAGGCGGTGGAAGTCAGCTAATCTCATCTCCACTCGGCGAAGTAGTCTCCCACGTCCTTCGCGAGCATCGCGTTGATGTCGGTGCGTTTATACGGACAGTATTGTGCTGAGGTTCACCTCAGGGAATCGGATTAAAACACATAATCGCTTATTCGCGCAACAGATGGGTTTGGTGTAGTGCAGCGCGTACGGGGCGACGGACCAGCTTTCAGAACGGGCGCGCTCATTTCTCCCCGAATATAGTATAGACGATAAGGAAACGTTGTTGTTGAGTCGAAAGAACAACGAGCCTTCGCAGAAAAAGAATGCAGTCACCCGAGCTCGAGGCTGACGGCGCCGACGAGCGATGCCGTGGAATTGTTATGCTGGGGAGGACGGCGGGTCTGAGGTTGTTCGTTCTCCTGGTTCGTTCGTTGTTGACAGTTGGAAGTGATGCTCCCCTTGGCTTCCACAAACGATGAAATGTAGTGCATGACTGGCGCGGAAAGACCACGCATTAAATCGCTTGCATCACCCGTTAGAACATTTGTTTCCTGCCAAGCGTCGCATCAAAAGAAGCTAGCAATGCTTGAAATTGAATGAAGTCACAATATGATCCAGCTTTCAAGGATAAAACCATGCTATTTCTTCAAAAGTCAGAAGTGGCCTGAAGGATTCAGAAGGATCATGTGAACAATTATACTGAATAATGCAAAGATTAACTTGAAACATTCTAATATTTAATGGGTGCTGTTAAATATAAATAACAACCCCAAATTAAATATGCACTTGTTTTGCACCTTGAAGGTTCATGAATGTTAAGCTCTACAACATGTCTCAGTTGACCGCATATCAGCGCCGAAGAGCGATCTGGTGGAGGCCTTGTGTTGGGGAACGTGGCAGGTTGAAGGTTGTTTTCGTATTCCACCCGTTGTCGACGAGTGAAAGTGATTGTTTCCTTGGCTACGAGATGTGATCTGGGCGACAAGGGCCAGTATTACTTCACTCCACGTGATCCAGTCGAGTATGCTTTGAGCTTAACGACGCTTTAATGAATAAACTAGCAAAATGCTAAAAGTGGCTAAACTCGGGCAGTAATCTTGACTTCTAGGAATAAATAATCGCCTGTCTAATGTGCAGTCAGTAGCATCCTGCTTGATTCGGATCACGGGACGCGACATGTAAACGTATAATACTAAATAGTACATATATAGGAACAATTCTTATGCTCAATACCTGTCATAATTGCAAGTAACAGCTGCAAATAAAAAGCATGCTTTCACACAAATAGCACACCCATAAATGTTGAGCTTTACGTGTCCCAGTCAACCTCCCTTATGTTCCATAACAGGGGCGTAGCCAGAAATTTTTTTCGGGGGTAGGAGGGTTCAACCATACTTTATGTATGTTCGTGCATGTGTTTGTATGTGTGCGTGTATATATACGCAAGCAAAATTGAAAATTTTTCTGGGCGGGGGGGGGGGGGGTTGAACCCCCCCCCCATCACCCGAAAAACCACCCTGGCTAAGCCCCTGTTCCATACCATGTAGCTTTGCGTGCACTTTTATTTAAATATCAACTGTCGTGCAACATCCTTAGCTTTGGCTAGTACAGCAGCTAATACAAACTGTGCTTGAGAATTCAAGATTTATTGCCAGTACCAACACTAGCTATACACAAAAACATTCTGTAGTAGTTCAAGCACAAGTGTCGCAGCTTTTTTCAGATTTAGCAGCTCATATAGCGGTGGCTCACAAAAGCATGCAGACATACACATGTCTAATGTGCAGCTGTTATTCTTTGATACGAAGAACTGCACGAAATAAACTGACACAAGGAGACGCATGTCTTCCTTGTGCCAGTTTATTTCGCGCAGTTCTTTGTAGTCATGGATTACCAACTTACCCAGTGATCAATTCTATATTATCCTTTACATGCAGCCCCCTTCCGTGGCACTTACCACGGCACAACATCTGTCAGACATAAAGGGTATTCGCATATTGTACCAGATTTGTCATTCACTAAATGTTGAGACCTGAATTGTATTTGTTCTTTTTCTGGCACCATTTCAAAACATGGCCTTTCCCTTGCAGTGTTGAGACATTTCTTTACAATAAGTTAGTCAGGCATTGAGTCCAAATCCATCACTCTTCGAGACTGGTACTTAATTATGTATGCATGGGTCCCTTATTTTTATGATCTTCTGTTCTCTGCCCCAAGCCCTTCCCTTTACCCATTACTGTAGAACTGTGGCATTTAGGTGTTTCATCTCGCACCGCTAATTGTTGTTACATTTTGTGCCATTTCTTCGAGTACCCATGACAGTATTTAGTGCATTAATTGAATGAAGGAACATGTTATGCTGCTGCGCAGCTGTACAGTGAGCAGAACAATGAGATGCAGAGCCATGAGAGAAAAAATAGAGAATATTGTCACGGTACAACGCAAACACAAGACAGTGACAAGTTCTACAAGAGTAGGAGGACAGCTTGTTGACACAAAAAAAATAGCAGGCACAAACATGTCTAACAAGACCGAAACTTGGGCTAGTTGGTTGTCCTTCATGATGAATCGGCAGCACAACCATACACGGACAGAGGAAAGGTACACGAAACATAGCACTGTGTTGTGTACTTTCTTTCCTATGTCCGTGTGTGGCTGCACTGCTAATTCACCATGAATGACAAATATGATGTCTTCGGCAAAATCCCGAAGACCCACTAGACGTTGATGTTCACTGATGTCCCCATTGTCTTTCTTGCCTGCAGAGCACACGCGTCAATACATACACAATAGGATGCATCGCAAGGGTTCTTCACCTATATGCTCTATTGTTGGAGTAATAGGGCATTGTGTCAACTAAATAATCAATGTAATAATAAAATCACCCTAAAATATATGCCATATTCCTTATTGCTCAATTCTCAACCTCCACGTATTCCACTTCAGCACCTGTGAACATAATGGTCCCCTAAAGGATCTCGGCAGTAGTTTCTCTGAAGTGGTTTTCAAAGCTGTTATTGGATCAGATTAAGCTAACTGAATCTCATGAACTTATCCTTTCAAAACACATAAGGGGGCAGTCCACTTGTTATTTTCTAGCAAGCTACTTAGCAATTTGGCCTTGAATGTGTGCACTTTCCTTGCAGTTGTGTCCCAAAAGCAGTCAGTGGCCTATCGGTTATCAGGTCATCAATAAAAATTTTCTTTATGAGCAGTCTTACACGTTCAGTAATGCAGCATTGTAATGGATGTATCATTCTGACATATATAGTTTATGCATTCAAAACTCTTCAGTTGAAATTCCTAACCAGTTTCTCCATCAGTAATGACCACAACTGCTATGCGACTCTCGGTACCATCATCTGCATGCATGGATTGATGCATTCTGCAATGCTTTATTCATGCGTCTTATCACTGACTGGCCCTGTGATCTCACAAGTCACCTGTGTCCTTCTCTAGACAGTAACAGCTATAAATATGTTGCATAACTTAACTAGTTTTTTTTTCCAAACAGCATGACTTACCTCTATTTGCACAGTCAGTAAGCCTGAACACACAGTGCACACTTTTGTAGTTTGAGTTTGACATATTTTATTTTCAATTACAAACAAAACTGAGCAACAATGTCTACACCAATACAGCGTTTATAAACTAATAAGTGAATCTTACACTTTTACAGAAACAAGGTAAAAAAAACAATTGCGAAAGAGATGATCCAATAATTAAACAGAACGATTGTTGTTTTTCTATGCTGTAGGGGTTTCAGGCCTTCTCATCCGACTAGAATTGATAATGACCTAGCTTGAGTTTCAGCACGCCTATACGTAGAAAAAACTCTTTCTTGCAAAGTGCAGGTCAATACATACATAGAAAATTGCACCACATAAATGGCAGGAGCTACCTAAATGCCTTCAATTATAATAACTTTACTTAAACACAATAAGATAACACAGAATTGACTAGAGTAACAAAGAAGTATTGAAAGTAAGTGGGCCTTGATCGACGTCATATATGTAGCCTTGGAAACAGACGAAGGGCTTGAGGTGTGCTTCCTGCCTGTTTCTGGCATTTAATTTGCAATATATGAGTAGAATACACAGTGAAAAAAATTCTGTTCTATATCATGAGCTGTGTAGTGCACGTAGGTACTATGATTTATCACAAATGTATGACTAAACTAGATACCCTCTATATTAGTAGGCCTGAAGTTTGAGGACGCAGCTTTTCTGTAGGTAGTGGCTAATAAAATTTCAAAACATGGGTATCAGCTGTGCATGAACGACAAGTGATATGCTTAATAGGAATTTTATGCTTAATAATATGCTTAATAGGAATAGGAATTCCCTAATAAATAGGAATTTTCATTGTACATGCATCACAAATAATATGATGACTGTGCATGTTATACTCCGAGGAAAACTACAAAATGAACAATGAATATGTATATATGAACACACACACATACAGTTATTATTGCACATGATATCTGCCACAGATTCCAATGCTAGTGTACCTGCTACTCACGTATCCTCAAAAGAAAGAGCATTGAAAAGTGCATGAACATAAAACAAACTTAAGTGTCTCTAAAGTTTGTGAAAATTCAGCTAGCCAGCAGCCTTATCTACCCAGCCTAACAATGTAACAAGAAACACACAAACGAAATAAAACTGCACAAAAAAGAACATAAATTAGGCGTTGTCCTTGAGCTTGTCGAGAATCTCCAGCAGTTTACTGCTTGCCCAGCAACATGGAAAACTCTCTTCCTTGTGCAGCAAACTTTGAATTAGTCCCAATGTTTGGGCGAATGCAGACGAGTAGGTAACATCCTTTATGTAATGTACGGTCAAACACAAGAAAACTGTCTTTTCAAGCGTGCAGTCATCTTTCAGGGTAACACGCTCGTCCTCAGCACAAAAAATAAGCTTTGTTGCCGAGCTCCAAACAATCATGGACCCTGGCAACCCATGGACATCTGCAAGATACTGGAAAAAAGTAATAAAAACTAATATATGTTTTATGTTCTGCACAGCACATCTTCATACAAAAAGCTAACAATTCAGAGGCAGTGGATGGATGAATGCCAGCACTAAAATATTGCAAGCTTTAGATGCAAAACCGTGCATAAATTGACATTGTTATGGGCGTGGTTTATGCCACAGTAAATAAATAAGTTTCAGCCACCCCGATACGCAGCTATAGGTGCCACTGCTTGAAATTTTGCTAATGCATTCAAAGCAGCCACAAGTACAATGTCAGATCTCACAAGTGTATAAGCAAGCGTTTCTTTGTGTTTCGCACGCAATGTTCATATCATATATCTGTTCCATGAAAATGGGTAAAAACAGCAGCCAAATGAGTGTACTGAGACCATAAGTTATGGAAAGCAGAGCCTTGGCTTGCTTCAATAGTAGGCTGAAGCCACCTCTCAGTGATGACATATCATAGGTGGTGACAGATGGCATGTGTGTTGGGCATGTCCTTTTGCACTAAACTTGAGTGCTGTAGTGTCACGCTCACAGGGCAAACCTGGAAATACCTGGTTTCTGTTTCTCTTGGGAAATGGTAGAACCACAGGACAATCAAAAAGGCCCGAATGGATTGCCTACATTGACTTACATGATTGCTTATGTGTGTACGCCTTTGTGCATACAGATGTACTTGAACTATCTTAAACTATTTTAAACAAAGGAATTGACTGGACCCTATTCAATGGCAGAAAAGGAACTCTGCTACAAACAAGGTGGACGTTGCGACAGAGTCCACACTGAAAAAACTAAAGGCCATGTCACCACTAGGATACACAGCAGTTCCCAGTCATCATGTAAGGTGGCTACGCGTGTAAGGTGGCTACACATAGGGTAGTATCAATATTCTTTGCAGCACCAAGGAAACAAACTTCAATCTACATGGATGTTCTAATACTGAAATTTGACATATAATTCTTTCGTTGAGTGAATGGTACAAATTACATTCAAAGTCAATGTCAGAGTACTTTAGCAGACTCAAAGGGCCCACTTTGTGTACACAGATGCATGCAGTGAATGGTGCTGTTGTATATAGACTAATATCACAACTTTACAGGTTCTTTCGGCTGTCAATGCACACGTCTGAGAGTGGTGCAACCACCTGCTTATTGAATATTGTCTTTCTTTCATTGAAATTAAAGCTCTTTTGCAGAAAAACATTCTTGTATTCAAAAGTATTTTGTGTGTGCATACAGCATAATTGGGCGTAAAATTACCCTGAATATCTCCTTTCAACGTGGTCATGACAAACATATGTATTGGTCGTCTGGCCAGACATAGAATAGCTTTTTTTTTTAATTTCATATGCTGCGCCGAAAAGTGCTGCATAATTGTGACAAAACTGTCGTGCGAAAGAAAATTCTTCAATGGAATGAGCTAGCTATAGACTTAATTGTAATTTATCAACTCTCCACCAGAAACAAATATCTAAGTTATATCTGTTGCAGTACCTAAACGCAGATAAGTAGTTACATTGTTTATGAACGCTTTACGATAGTCATGCAAGTACAATACTGATTCCGTTTTTGAGCAATATATGAGAGATAGATCCGCTTCAGGTGCACAATTGCAGTTGCTGCTTGATATCGTTCTTGATTCGCGAACCACATAATAGTGAGCAACAGTGTGTCGCTTTCTGACAGTTTGCGACCTTCATGCATTTCTAAGAAAAGGTCCGAGCAAGAGGCTCTTCCGATGCGCCTTTCACAGATCTATAGAGACTCGTTAGGAGCGGTGCTTTGTTTCTAACAGCACAACACAAGATTGGGAGCATCGAAATAAACTCACCCAGTCGTGCATGGTTCAGGGGGCAGTGCCCGCAGTAGGAGCACCAGGCAACTTGATGTGGCACGCCTGGTTCCCCTGGCTGGCGGTTGTACGCGAGCAATCTGATGCACTCACACTCACATCGCACTGACACACTTTGCACTCACACGTGCCATCATAACTGCACGCTCCTCTCTGAATGCCTTTGACGTCGGTCGAGGTGTACATCCCACGCAGCAGGGCCTGATCGGCACTGCCGAAACGTTGAAGCACGCGAAGACGATCGCGGGACCGAATTCTCAACGAAAACAGAGAGACCATGCAAGGAGCGGGCGCAAAAGAGACGGACACCGCTCGACGCGCATGGGAGAGAACTGTAGGGGGGATAAGTCAGCAGCGTGAGCAGGGATAGAACGCGATCAAAGGTGAAAACTTCCTTCGCACGTTGAGTTTGTAGACGTCGCGGGCGTTGTTTGCGTGATAATTTTGCGTATTCACGAGTAAACAGAAACAAAGGCACGTCTGCAAAAAACAAAAACGGTGCGAGGCGAACGAGGCAGCAGAGGCGACTGACGTAACTCGGTACGGCCGCTGCGTTTCCAACGCACGTGCTTCGCACGAAATCAGATACGATTGCCACGGTCAGGGAGGCGCTGGCTGTATTATTGGCTGTATCTCGAGTTCACCGGCCGCATCCGGTGCCAACACAGGAAACACTACACGGCGTCAACGTGGACTTCGAGCCTTGAGCACGCTCGCTCGGCGCTCTCTCGCTTCTCGCCGCGGCGCCGATCTCAATTTCCCGCATAAACAACGCGCCCTGTATAAGCGTTGCGTCCGCTCGAGAAATTTTCGCGTCAACGAACCCGGGCTCCATATAAGCGTTGCGTCCGCTCGCGGCCGCATATAGCGGGCCCAGCCCGTCACCGCAGAATTTGTCACGCTTAATGGCGATTGAAGGGCCGCTTATATGGAGTACCTTGTGGTGGAATAAAAATGGGCCGCCTATGTGCCGGACGTTATACGGGACTTGAATAAGAGTGTAGTGTCATATTTCTTTTCCCTTGTTACGTTACCAATACAGCAAACTGCGTGGTATCACTTACTTTCGCATGATTACAATTCAATGTATATATCCGCGTTCGTGATTCTTATCCCTTGATGGCTGCAGTAGGTAAAGTATAGAAAATGAACAAATGATGTTAAGATGTCCTTTGGACAAATACCTTTTTTCAATGTGCTCGATTTTAATGCAGGCATGTAGGCGAAGTTCAGGGCAATGTATACAAATCCCTTAGGCTTTTGACGTTTTTTCATATTCTTCCACTGCCTGCTCAGAGATACAGAATTATTCATTGCCTGATGATTCGAACGCGGCATAATTATTCATTTAAAATTAGCCAGCGTAGTGAATACGGTTAGGCTATAATACAAGAATGCTCTAGCCACAGCTGCCGGATATTAAGCACGAACGTAAGGATGATTTAAATTCCGACATGGTGGTTAGGACACGCCATTGCGATGATAAGCTTACACGCACCAACGGAAAGGTTCTAAAATTTGGGATTCAAAAACTTTATTTTTCTCGAGTAAGTGGAAGATTAGGAATCAGCAGAACTTCGAATATAGAATACAAGTAAAGCCGCATCGAAAAGTTATCTGACCAAGATCCACAAATATTTCTACCTACATTTTATTTTTCTGCGAGAGGCTTTGCGGATTAGAACAATCTGCCTTGGAGGGCACATCGCTTTTCTTGAAATGTTTCTAGAAGTGAATCGCGCTTTCCATTGTTCTTCGTTCAGGAAGCACTCAATATCGGACGGTTTAAGGCGGCCTAATCCGAAAATCCGCTGTTCCCTAATAATGTTTGCGTATGACGCTGAAGCACATACGCTTCAAGGGGATCATGAATCTTCCTGCTGCATTTCAAAGCACACTCCGAGAAGCAGCTATCCAAGAGGTTGCTTTGTTGTGTTTCATAATATTCTGCAGTGGCAATAAAAGCCGAACACCGAAGCGTCTCTGCCTCCTTTATTACTTGTTTGATCATTTGCCACTTGCTGTGTCATCGAATAAGAATTGCGGATGAAACACTGCTACAGGTGGTCCTCTCGGCTGATAATTCTGCCCCGATCTGTTGGTGGAGGTCCTGCGGTTGCTATTTGGTGTTAACTGCTGTCCAATGCTGCTGTTTTACCATGGAAGGCGACAGTCAGCGGCCCGTGAATAAGAATGACCGAAACGACGACCAAAGGGGGGAGAGATAAAGAAACATTGTTCTGCTGCTGAGAAACTTCTGAAAAATATCTTCTTTGCATTTTCGGCGGGCATTGAACGGGAAGACGTGCCACATACCTCCTCTTATTTATTTTCCAATTTTCCCGTTTTTCTTCTCATAGAAACCTTTTTCTTCACCACCTGCTCTTCGAAAGCTTACTTCTCTGCATACGAATACACGCAGATTCAAGATATTTATCTTTTCCAAAGCTTTCTCTTCTCTCTGCTATACAGGTTATCTATCTATCTATCTATCTATCTATCTATCTATCTATCTATCTATCTATCTATCTATCTATCTATCTATCTATCTATCTATCTATCTATCTATCTATCTATCTATCTATCTATCTATCTATCTATCTATCTATCTATCTATCTATCTCATGCTCACACAGGCATACCTTTAGGCAACGTACCGTCTGGACTATATGTATTCGCTGCCGTATGAGAGTGAAATGACGCAACCCACACCGGTAGCGTAAGGTACATAAGTGTGTGCATGACTGGATACACACTTGTTGCCTTTTCGTGGCTTCCGACACAGCGCTCTATCAACCAAAGCGCACACCCTGCCCAATTTATTATGAGCTGAAAACAGCACGTTTACGCCATACCGTGAACCAACGTTTTTCAAACCATGCGCAGTTCGGTGCCGGTGTGGAATGACAGCATGCCTTTTTTTTTCTTCTATTTTCTGGGGCATCGGGGTCACAGCTACTACGTTTGTTAAATATAGTCACTACTTTTTCCGAGACGGAGCAAATCACTTGACTCGGAAAGCCATAATTAGCTAGACGAGCAACCTGTGTATCAAAAGCACGCGCCACAAGGTGTTTGCATGACTTGTGTAGAGCAGAACCCAGCACAGTAGACGCGATGCCACTCTTGATAATTTTTGAGTGGCTTGGCTTATAGTTTAGGATTGGCTTGATGGATCTTGGTTGGCCAATAAACATGATCCTTGACGCAATCTAGTCTTAGATCTGAACAAGTGGTGAAAGCCTTAGATCGAGGAACTGCAGCTCATTGGTTTTGGGAAGCTCCAAAGTCAAATTAAGACCCATCCATATTCCATAAAGACCGTCATAATGTTAACAAGTACAGTGCGAAGGTTAGTATCCAGTAGAACGAAAAATCACCAACGTATCCAAAAAAGTCAGTTTCGCCGCAATGGCGAAGCAATGAATGCGATAGCAACAAATTGAAATGTAACGCGAAGAACGGAAAGCAGCTCGAAATTTCCAGCGCGTCGCTCAAGCGCAAAGGTCGCACGAAAAGAACACGCACAGGGCGAGCGCGAACTATCAAGTGTCACAGGTGTTACTTATTCCTGTTTGAACACCGTGCTTGTTTCGCAAACGCGTCCGCTGCAGCGAGCGAAGTGACCTTTCTACGCTCTGTAACTTCAGCGCGGACTTCACGGTGAAAGCACAAGACATACAACCCCCCTGCTCCCTCCACGAGGCGCACGCAGGCGAGCACGCCCCGTAGGGCGATGTGCGCCTCGCCCATCGCGCACTGCTGCCCGCCATCTCGCTGGTGACTAAGAAAGCACGCTTAAGTAAATAGTGTATATAAATAGCTCGCCGTTAGCATGCTGACAGACGGAACTATTCGTGGTCTAGCCGTCTAACGCCGCGCACTGCCAAGCGAGAGGTCGGCCGTTCGATTCCGCGCGTGGTAAAGCATTTCTGAATTACTTTATTTTGTGGCTTATATATATATACGGTGCATGACGACGGCGACGGCAAATACTAGCCGAGACTGTCCATATAATGGCTATCGCAATAAAACACGTTACGCTAACTAATCCAACTGCTTATGCAACTGCCTGTCTACAAATCCAAGGAAGATATTGCTGATTACAGGTGCCACATATGACCCAATGCAGATGCGGGATTTTCGAACAAAGGTAATTCGTTCCCAAGACAAGTACGCCTGCACAAGCTGTAGAAACGACTAAACGGAGATACCGCACTGGCTCTGAAACAGCAGCTCGTCCTTATCATCTGTCCAGTGCGGCGGCTCCCTTATCATTGTACATAGAGCCATCCATATTTACAAAATAACCTTCCTTGTCAGCAACCAAAATACGCAACTTTGCTTTGCATAACACGAAGGGAACTTTATTAACACGAAGGGAATGTACCTTTAGAAAAGAACGTGGGATAGGCAACAACGACATTTGCTAATCAAACTTCTTCATTTAAACATGCGTTCTCATCACAATTCTTTGGTTAGTAACTTCAAGCCAGTGTGTTCTTAGAAAATGTCTTTATTAATTGAGTTGGGGAAGAAGAGCAATTACAAATGGTTCACAGCTTATTGACAGACTGGGCTCATTATAAAGCTCCTGATAATCTAACATAAAAAAATAGCTTTCTTGAAATTTTGGGAAATCTGGTCACATATGGCAGAGTCGGAAACTGTTGATTGACAGCAATTAAAAGCGACGATGTGCTGGTTCACGTCTACTTTAGAAACGACTGATTTAACTAGTTTTACCTTGCTACACGCAGAAGAGGTAGAAAACAATAATATTTGGTGTTTTACGCGCCAAAACCACGATATTGTAATGAGGCGTGCCGTAGTGAAGAAAGCACAGAAAAAGAACAAACAGAAGAGCAAGTTTGTTTTTGCTGCTTCTTGCTTCCGATGGTACGCAATAATTGTGTCGACAGATCTGGAAGGGGGGGGGGGGGCGAGTCCTTTTGATTCGGTGATGAACTTACCAGCGCAGAAAGACGAAACACTTAAGAAGGAACACACAGACACAGCGCTGATGTCAACGCTGTGTGCTCGTGCTCTTTTTTAAGTGTTTCGTCTTTTTGCGCTGGTAAATCCATCTTAATCATGAACCAACTCGCCCAAGCAGCAGTTTTAGCAACTCACAGCCTCGGGAATCATGCAGTAATGTTGGTGCCAGTGTCCAGAAAACAAGTGACGAAAGATTTGCAATCAAGGCCGGACATCTCGCGAATATGTGCTACAGGTTTTTATACGTTTGTTTTCATCGCGATGTCTACGAATGGTTCTTAATCATTTCCAGGACCCGTAATCGCAGTCCCCGTTTCTTTCCTTGAGGAATGGTGCTCATCCCTCGCCCTTTCCTCCCTACGGGAGGCCAGACGTTGGCGACAGTAATCACGCGCACCTGTGCTGCAGAATTTTTCGCACTAAACAAACACAGAGAAAACGTTGGGTATCCCACTAAAAACGGTGGTCCACCAAACTTTCTGCCCAGCCGCCCCCCTGCGCCTCCATTCCATTACCTCACCAAGGTTCTTCGTACCGCTGCCGTATTAGATTCGACAGTTTACCTTGGCAGTGAAATGAATGCTCGGAGGAACAAAACTTGTCCACATTCATGTTACCTTGCCAGTAGTTCTGGTAAAGTAGCGCCCTACTTGAATGTCTCAGACAAGAAGCGCTTAACGTACAGGCGACTACAAACTTAATCTCAATTCAACTGCTCATGTTTGTCATAAAGAGCGTAAATGTTTCTCCCTCAGCTGTGGGAAGCCTTTTTCGTCGAATGAAGAAGCACGTCAGGAAAGGCAAACGTGTCATCACTTAAGCGAGCCTGCTCAGCAGCCCATTATTCGAAAAAGTCCTGTAGCGGCTTTTAATTTCATGACATCGACTCGTAACATTTCTTCACCACTGCAGACCGAAAACAATCGCAGTATTCATTGTTATCTGCTGGCCAATTAGACCCGCAAGATAGAGGAAGATTCGTCAAACAGAAATGCTTGCTTTAAGGGCAGCCACGTGAGCTGGTTCTTGCCGATGACTGATTGATGACAAACATCTAAGGATATATATATATATGTGTGTGTGTGTGTGTGTGTGTGTGTGTGTGTGTGTGTGTGTGTGTGTGTGTGTGTGTGTGTGTGTGTGTGTGTGTGTGTGTGTGTGTGTGTGTGTGTGTGTGTGTGTGTGTGTGTGTGTGTGTGTGTGTGTGTGTGTGTGTGTGTGTGTGTGTGTGTGTTACAGCAATGTGTGAATATTCGATGTTGAAAACGAACCGATTGCTGTTTCAACAGTGCAAGAAGCAGAGCTCTTAAAGATGAACCACTTATCGAGTACCCTTTCAATAGACTTCGAATGCTGAACAGCCATTTTTGCAAATAATGTGAAATGATATTAACGTGCGACTAAGCATAAGTTTAGCATTAAGCCCCGCAGATTAATCAAAGAGCAGAAAGGTTAAATGTGCAAAGAGAAAGTACTTCAGAGAGACTGGCCAGAGTGTCTGAGGCAATATCTCCTGCTCATTAGCGTATTCGCACTAGGATATTCCCTGACAAGGAGTATCGGAAAGAAACGAGCATTTCTGGGCCAGAGCAGATCTCCAGAGAGCGATAATTTTGGCGCAATAACTCGTAAGTTCCGGCTTATCGTTCGACACGTAAGTTCTGACGTTTCCAGCCTCTACATGATCACAGACACGAAATTTACGATGCTCTTGCCCGACTTCTTTGTATTGTTGCAGTTGGTAATTTCAAATATTCCTAAACTGTTTGAAAAATATTTGCCCTTGCAAAGAGCGCATATTCGATTCGAAGGCTGAATATGAGAGAGGACTATTCGACATTCGATATCTTCGAATATTCGCAGACTCCTAAACGATCAAAAGAGAATGCTAAATGTGCCATAAATAGAGCGAAGCAATATTTTATAATTAATGGCACTCAAGCCTTGATAGTTGTCGGTGGATCCATTGTTTATGAGCTGGACCTTCAAGTAATTATAGAAACTTGTTTTGTTTTATTTCGGGCAAGTGCGATAGATACCTATCTCAGGCGCGCTTAAAACAGACCATAGTAGTTACACGTGGGAGAAGTTATAGCTGTAGATGGATCGGTTCTTGTGTCCGCATTACTTTGAACTTTAAATTTCCGACTATATGGGAAACTCTGACATTGATCAGTTTGAATATGAAGCAAATACTGTACAACATACACCGGCCTGTCACCTTCAGAGTCCACTTAAACATTATTTTTATACCGATTGTGGTGTGGTCGTAAATATTGCCACGCGCGTTTCTTGCTTTATTTTGATGTACAATACTCACGGATTCAGATGATACATCAATTTTTTTTAGTATAATGACTGGTATTCGCAATTGCTCGAAATAACCACGTCCCATCGCGACAAATCTGGTCTCTAAAGGTAATGTTGGCTTCGATCTACGCGTTCGAGTCGGAATTACGCCGGTATGACCCGAACTGAATACGGTGCAGACGAAAGTATGTGCGCTATTTAACCCTAAATTGTCCTATTTCAATCTGCGAATACTGTAATCACAACAAAATCTCTTAGCAACGCTTGGCACAGACCGCGTCGCAATGTTTGGGAAGCTTCGCGATTTTTTAGACCATTCTGTTAAGATTACGCGCAGGACCCGAATAGTCAAGTTTATTCGATAGCTTACGCGAGCACCAGCGATAACGCTGCAAGTTTCGATGACTTCTGTATAAAAGGCGACGCGTTCCTCCGCGCTATCATTGTACAGCGTGAATCGCTTGTACATTGACTTTGCATTTGCTGGGCACAAGTTGGCCCAAATAAAGCGTCTGTCTTTCTCAGCTTTGCTGCAGCCTTCTTCACCGGGACAACCACGTGACAATAGGAACTTATAGCCTTGCCGTAGGCGATACGATTAGTCATTTTATCGCGAGAGCGTTAAAGAACTCGTTTTGTAGAAATGGCGTTGTCAGCGTCGTTGGTTGTGAGCGAAAAAAATCGGCGTTTTCCGTGAGTAGAAATTCGAGATAGACGCAAACAAATAAATAACGCAAATGTCTCATCTGGGTGGGAATCAAACCTAGGCCTTCTGAGTGACGAGCAGGAGGTCTACCACGGAGCTACACCAGTGCTTGAAACTGGTTCGTAGAAAAACACATTATAAGAATGTCATGTAGTGGGTGCAGTATTTTCAACGCGTGTAATATTGCGTGGGAGAATCGTAGAGTCACAACAGGCGTAAAAACAAGTGAATTGTGCATCTTGTGCAACGAGTGGGTGGTTGTTTAAAGCTTCCCATTCATTACAATGTATGCAGCTGCGCAGGCGCGCGTGACAAATTACGGACGCGTAGTGGGTGCTTCGCCAATTTGCAAAAGGAAGAATTATGGTGCAGTGGGCACTTAGTAACTGTGCATAGAGCAGATATTCTAGGATAGTTTGAAATGCCCAATGTTACGCGCACAAGCGCTCTTTTCCTTGCGGCACTATTGAAGGCGATGCTCAAGCGTCCTCCAAGATTTTGTATTAGTAACGACAGACAGCCTGTGTGGTTGTTGCTTGGTAATCTGTGCAGGAAAGCTACAGTACTCCCAAGCCAGCTTTCTGAGACGGTGTAAGTTTACGCTCATGAACGTGATTTGTGCCCGCTGTAGTATTTCACTGGTACGCAGCCGCATATTTTTACTTCCAGTATCACGAAATTATGCGCGGTCTTTTCACCTTGGCTAAGCATGCCTTAAGGACTCACGCTCTGCGAACTCCTGGTGATCACTTTCTTACTGCTCATCCCCCAAACCATGTTTGAGCACCCTGTGAAGGCTGCTAGTAAAACCTCGGTGATACGAATCTCGCGGGATCACCAAAAATATTCGTATCATCCGAAATTTGTATCACCAGAAAGCGTGGTAAATTAGCATGCGACAAAAGAAAGCTGGCGTACCTTTTCAGTTATTGTTTTTCAGGACTGCAGTGAAGTCACGAACAGCTCTGAATGATTGCCACTTAAGTTTTTAGACGTCAACGATCATACCTGTACTCGTAAATACGCGGCCTGTGCGTGCGTGTGTAATTATTGAACCAGGTGTGTCGCGACCCGCGACAGCTAGTAGCCCCTTCCAAATCTCAGTATGCTTTTTCGCGTGACGGTAAAAGTAGTGCGGCGAAAGTGACTTAAAGAGCGCTTTGACGCGATAGATGAAGGCCAGAAAATTTCAGAACCGCGGTCCTATGTTATTATTTTCTTATCGCGGTGGTGTTGGGGATGTTTTTCGAGAGATCTTCCAAATGTTTTTTTTATGTTTTTTCGCGAGATCCTTCTTTTGGTCCTCGTCCACCTGTCATGCACAAGGACATATCGCTTCCATGGAGAACAAGGCTTGTAGTCTAAACGCGAAAACACACGGAGGTACATTAGGGCCTCCAAGATTCGCGCACATAATCTGGGAGGCTACGACGCGTCACTGAAGGTTTATTTTGATCACTATGTAAGAAAAGTATTTTTTTTTACACCGTGATTCTGATGAATTGGCGGCGCGGCGCGCATGCCCCCGCTTGCGTTTCGGCGCCCGCACGTGCTTGGCGCGTCTTCCGCGACAGCGCGGACAGCACCTTTTCGTACCTGCGCTGTAGTGTACGTTCGTATCAAACGTCGCGGGGTGAAAATCTGTTCGGAACAACCGTACTCCATTACAGTGCAGGCCAATGGGCCTTGGCCGGGACCAAAGAAAAGTTCGTATCACCCTTAGTTTCTACAGCGCGACTGGACGCGGACGGAGAAGGAACACGCAAACACACACAAAGCGCTTCTCCGTACGCGTCCTTCTCCGTCCGCATCCAGTCGCGCTGTAGAAACTAAGCATGAACAACCAACTAGCCCGCCAACGCACTCGTATCACCCCGACGTTCGTATGAGCCGTGATCGTATCACCGAGGTTTCACTGTATTTTGTTGCCTAAAAGGAAGGTTAAATAGGTGATGTTCAAGACGTATCAAGCACGAGACCTACCGGGATAAAGTGAATCGCACACCACTGACACAAACCTGCTCCTCTTTTCGCCCCATCCTTTGATGCACTATGTCGAAGCATTTATATTCCAATTCACATGCTAGAGAAACACACGATGCTTCTTACGAAGAACAAGGCGAGGACGGCGATATTTAGTGTGTTTTGGAAACGAACTGGGGTACATTCGTGCATGATAGTAGTGGATGTATTATGGCGCCGCTGCACCTCACATAGGCTAGGCCTGCGACCAACTCCCATTCTATTTCTATCTAAGCGCTGTTTGTACTGACTCCCCCCCATCCCACTCCCTCATTCCTTTCTTTCTTTCTTTCTTTCTTTCTTTCTTTCTTTCTTTCTTTCTTTCTTTCTTTCTTTCTTTCTTTCTTTCTTTCTTTCTTTCTTTCTTTCTTTCTTTCTTTCTTTCTTTCTTTCTTTCGCGAGGTTCGAGCTAGCGGCATTGACTTGTCCACACAATGTCCAACGTTCCCTCTCTATACTACCCCTAGTTATCTCCATATAGACCATAGGTGCAAAAATTTATTAATGAGGCGTTTAAGTAGTAAGAAGATATATCGCGGTAACGCCACGCAGAAAAGCGAGCAACTTTGACCAGTTACTTCGCTTACTGGGCGCTAATCTGCGCATTACATCCAACGCATGTTAGTCACAATAACGAGCACAGTCAAAGGCGGTAACGCTAAAGTCGGTGAACGATCAGGTTGCGTAAGACGCGAGATGTCTACAATGTGTTCATCAGCGGCACATTGCGTGCTCTAATTTGCGGATTTTCCATTAAGAAAAAGAGAAACAACAGACAACACCGCCTGTCACTACCGCGCTATACGTCACAGTAACACAACATCCGCTCACGTCGCGGCGATGGGAGTTTTCGCCGAGTTGCCGGAGTCAACTTCAGCAGGCGATGAACTCGTGGGGGTCACATCCCTGAGTGAATCCCGGAGGCGCCAATTGGGCAATGCCCAAGGGTGGTCATTAGTGGAATCGGGACTGGAGAACAGGTGCGTGCCGTTGTCTAAATGCCGCGAGCATAGAGCGTGATTGCGCAATTAGTTTTCTCGATTTCAGCACGTTTCATAACCGCTTCGTTCGGCTATTTCAAATCTACAAAGGGAAACACCCCATTGGAGTGCATAAAGATGAGTATTTACAAGTGGGTCTGCTATACCAAAGAGTAAAGTTAATCGCGCTAATCAATTGGAAAATTTGACACCAGAATACAAGGTGACATAAAAAAACGGCGATAGCAATTAGCGGCATGAAGTTTCCAGGACCTCATATTTCTCTCTTTCTATCTCTCTCTCACATGATTTTACCGCTTATTCAGAAACCAAGAAAAGGGCGTTGCAAACGGTAGCACGGAGCAAAGGTTTGATATTATCGAAATGTTAAGAAAGGGAAAATAGACAACCACCCATTTGTAGGAAAATAGACAAAAAGGGAAAAGAAGGGAAGGGAAAGGGAAAATAGACAACCACCCAAATGTATTTTCCCTTTCTTAACCCTTCCGCCACCTTGCGGGATTCCGCAGAACTGATTTGCAATATGTGTCCAGTTGCTTCGAGTTGTCGATGAATTCGCCCTCGCGCTGCCAATTGCTAGCTTCCTGGTTAGCTCAATTGATAGAGCGACTGCCCCGGAAAGGCGTTGGTCCTAGGTTCGAACCCCGGACCAGGACGAATTTTTCGGCGACTAAGAGGCTTTATTTCTGAGAAATCCGTATGGATTTCCTTGTGGCTTCGTGCTACAAACGGGTGGTTGTCTATTTTCCCTTTCTTCACCCTTCCGCCACCTTGCGGGATTCCGCAGAACTGATTTTCCATATATTATCGAAATGTGTTGGCACCCGGGTGGCGGTTAGTAGAAATGACGTGGAAGGACGACAAAGATTAAGTCGATCATGTGGTCGTGATAGGTGCCTCAGGAAAATAAAGAAACAAAAACAATATGTGCGAACAAGCTACACAAGGCAAGTTGTGAATGAAGGACAACGACAAGATTGGTAGGTTGGTAACAATTGTGCAGGTATACAATTACGTGTGCATCTAGGTCAGCGCAGCCCACTCAAGCCTTTAAAAAAACAACTCCAGGGCTGCGCGGAACGCGCAGCACACTCTCAGCAAAAGCTGGAAGAGCAGCCTTTCTAGAGTCCGTCGTAAAAACTCTCGGAGCAACTACTACAAGTCAACTTGCAAGTTAACAACTATAGGCATAAATCAGCATAATTTTCATGAAGTAAGGAAGCACCCATTAGGCCATTATTCTTCATTCTGTGGAGAAGCGATGCACCCGCTACACGTCTGTAAGGCATTATGTGCATTTTGCTTATGCTGCGGCTGATGACGATGAAGAAATATTGCTTAGGCCTTTGAAAATAGGTTGGAAGCTTTAAACCACCCACTCGTTACGCAATTCGCATTGTGTGACGCCTGTTTGTTATTTTATTCTTCTACCACACTATATTACACATGTTTACGTGATTGCTAGCCCTACATGATGCCTCTATATATTGTCGTTTAGCGAAGGAGTTTCAAGCACCGGCGTGGCTCTGCGGTAACAATACTCGACTGCCACGCAGAAGGCCTGGGTTCAAATCCCATTTCAGTATTTTTCTTATTCCACGGGATAGCGGTTACGTTCACCGGCAGCCGCGGACAACTGCACCACCAAAATCGTCTGTTGTTGTGATGTCATAACAGCCTTCGCTGTAAAAGTGCTTCATCATCATACGGTCTTGCAGCCACCCGTGCGTGATAACGGTTGCACTTTCACTATGGCGCATTTGTTAAAGTGATGAGTCCCCTGTCCGTAGTGTGTGCCAACGTATAAACTGCGTACGTTAAATATCGCATATAATGAAAATGGCGGAAATTGTAAGTGCACAAAAAAAATTATATCTACGGACTCTGTCCGCTATAGGCCTATGTACTGGGCTATGCCCTTAGAATCTGCTCATGCTTTATACGACACGTATTGTATATGTACAGTACTCCCGGATTCAAACAGGACATCAAAAATTTTAGTATAACGACTGGTGTGCGCAATTTTTCGAGATAACTACGTTATGGCGCGACGAATTCCATCTCTAAAGATAATGTTAGCTGTCATCTACGCGTTCGAGTCGAAATTATCCCGATATGACCCGAACTGAAGACGGTGTGAACGAAAGTATGTGCTTTACTTAGCCCTAGATTGCCCCGTTTCAATCCATGAGTACTGTATATAGCGCTTCTGAATGTTTTCTTAGTTTCTTATTCTTTTATTCTTTCTAATTTTCTCGTCTTTGTGTATTTCTTCAATACTACTATCATGATGATGGAAAAGCCAGCTCTAACGTAGCCTATCTTCCCAAAATTTTTTATATAGAAATACAAAAAAAAGGAAATTGTAAGCGTTTAGTTTATTCGTTTGTCACTCAGTCACGTGCTTCTCTACAGCATCGCCTCTCAAGTTTCAACAAGTGGACTGGGTGTCCATATTCGTTTTTCATTGTTTCTGTTTGCACTGCCCTTAGATAGGAGAGATACTATTGCCCCAGGTTGCTTAGCAACAAGGTGCAATAATCAACGGGGGGGGCACTTAAGTTATTCCTCTCATTGTTAATTATCAGACGACTCAATCTCTCTGCATTCTAAAAAACCGCTCGTACGAATTTCAAATTCATCTTATCCTGCTTAAGTACAGCTTGTCCTATGCTTGAAAACTGCTTTATCGGCAGCCGGATAAAATATTACTTAAAAAAAATAGGAGTAACCCATGTGCGCTGTACTTCGAAGGTTCGTTAAATCGGCGCAGAGATCAAAGACAGCAACATATTGTCTTAATTCGCTCGAGGTAACTTGTTCCAGCCTCCGATCCTCTCTTCATTTCGCTAAGCCGCCACGAACAACAGCTCTTGCAATCAACCTTAGTATTGCAGTCATTTACCCGTAAGAACTTTTAAGCAACTAAATGTACAGTTCTGGCTGATGCCTCGGCGTTTCCTTTCTTTTTTTTCCCTTTCTTTCAGGTTTTAGTATGACTGCTCCTAGAAACTCATCAGTGGTTATATAAAGGCTGCCTTTATGAAATATTGAAATACGCTAAATTAAAACGTACAATATATCCGCTCATCGATGAAGAACACGCGCCATTCGTTTATGTAAGTGGCGCCCGCCGTCTAACCGTCGAACTATGAAAACTGGTGCAGACCACTAAGTAAATGAAAAAAAACCTAAAGGTTTCGAAGCTGCGCATACGAGCGTGAAATTATCGAGAGAGACGGGCGTTATTGGTGAGAACATGGAAATTTAGCCGCTATTTCTCAGTACTTGAAAGCTTTGGTTATCACTGTAGATGAGCCAGAGATTATAATGAGGTCATTTTTTAACCAGCTTTACCTTCAATAACACGAGGGGCTTGCAGCTATCTGGCCCACTATGAGTAATTAGTAAAAAAAATAACATCAAACTTACACCGCGGACTCATTATGGTGCCACTAATGAGATATTTATTTTGCTTTCGCAGATCATTGTTGCCTTTGGCGCCATTAGTACAGAATAATTTCAAATGCCGAGCTTAAATACAACTACAGATACTGTGAATAACTATAAAGTTGCTTTTTACGACATGTGAAGAATCCAAAAGATGCTGTTCATTTATGAGGAATTGACGATGGTCAAGCATGAGTGGGAATCGTACGAAAGTGTTTGCTGTGTTCCCTGAGATGTCGACGGTTAATTCGCCCTCCCTCCCTTCCCTGGAAATCTGCGATCCACCTTCCAGTCGCGCTTTTGCATTATCTTTTTTTTTAATGGCACGAACACCTAGTGACGCTCTTGTTTGCTTGTTGTTGTTTTTTTTCAAGCACTTCCCGTTTTCCGAATATTCAAAAATAATGTCTTAAAAAGTAAAGCTGGTGCGAAATCGATCGTTCTGGCTCAGGTTAAGTTATAATGAATACATACGATATCACGGCATAAGTTTACTTTAGATAAAGACCAACTAGCTGCCAGGATAATTATTTAAACTCATCTGAATGAGTTCATTAAAAGACCAGACGGTTTTCTTGCGAGCAGCTAGGTTCGTTGCGGCACCTGGCGGAGGAGATCTCAACCACTCGCTTCTTTCTACGTGGCCTCTTAGATCTGCTTCTTCAGCGCGGCCAAACACAAAGTTAAAGGTATACACCAGGGCGTGCGAACGTCAACGTGCGAGCACCGCTACCAGACGCCTCAGTCAAGGATTATGGTGGTCCTCATTTTTTTTTACATCCTATCGTTCTCCACACACAGCTCCTTCTAACCTTCACCTTAGATGACTCCTTCAATTGCACTTTGAAGGATTCACTTCCTGACTCTCGTTTTTCTTCTCACACTTTTCCTGCTTTTCTATTAAGACATTACGTACTGCCACGTGCAGACAGATCCTTGGCGGTTGGTAATGAACATATCCAAGACCATATCCCGCGGGACATGCACACTGCAGGTGTCGAGTTCAACTACACCGAAGAGCATGATGACAGGCTACTTAGTACATTTGTTGAGGCATATAAAACATGCGCTTAGCGTGACGAATGCATCTGAGAGACAAAGCCACAGGTAGAGTTCAACCTGCCAGCTGCGCTCTTCTTGCGTTCCTGTTTATGGTATGTGTGTGTTAAACTATATACCCATTTCTCACGTATCTCAATCAACTGTACCGGCTTCAACTGTTCCCTTTGTTGCTTGGATGTCTGTAAGGCCACATAATCATTATAAAGTTCGCATGTAATAACTAAACTATACTTGGATACAACTTAAGAAGTCCGGAGGGGCCCCGCCCACACAACCGAAGCGCGGCAGCCGATCGCCTCCGAGACTAAATAGTCCCGCTCATGCACTCGCAATGTTCTCCGAAGGCGGGGTCGCCGGCCATCCGGCTCATGACGTCAGTCTGGAGTGTGCGCCAATTGGTGCAGGCTTGTATCCATCCGCCTTTGAGGGTGAACTGCCGCGGACTTCTAGAGAGAGAGAGAATTTATTTACAGATAGACAGAGGGGTCGGCCTGAGCTACATTTTCCTCTGGCCTGCTACTCTACTCTGGGTAGGGAGGACAGGGGAGCGAAATTGTGATGAATGAAGATGGTAACGAAGGGAGACGAGAACATAGTCCCGCTACGGTAGGGCAAATCTAAAGACTTGCGTCCAGTCCAGTGGCTTGTAAGAAGGCTACGACCGCTTCTATAACCACATTTGTGCTGCTGATGTCGGGCCAAGGACCTAACACAACCTCATCGGTTAATGGTCTACTATGATATTGTCCAATCGAAGAGATCAGTTTCTGACGTTCTCGTGCGTACGCTGGACAGGCGCAAAATATAGGCTTAAGTGTTTCAGGTAACTGACAATAACCACAATCGGGACCTGTGTCACTGCAGCCGATCAAGTGGGCAATAACGTCTTGTGAACGCCACACCAAGACAAATGCGGTGAATCATGCATGTGATGTTTCGCTTAAGTTTGTGAGGCACACAGAACTTCATTTCTGGGTCCCATTTATGTAGCCGCTTGCGCAGGCGTTCTGGCTTGTTCCAATGCTCTAATGTGGAGTTGCGCATTACGCGCCGAAGCAAGGCGTTAGTGTCTGTTCGCAAAAACGCCACAGTGAGCAGGTATTCTACACTGGTCTACATGGTGTCCATTTTCCGTAGCAATTTCAAGAAGCTCTGCAATTTCTCTACATAAAGCATCAGACGGGCCTTGTCTCACGACGCAATCGCTGGTTTGAATAGCAGCTTTGGCATCGCATAATATCGTTCATCGACGAGCGGGCTCTGCGGAAATTAATCGTATTGCCTCCCGAATAGCAAAAGTTCCGCGAGAGTTGATGTGGTCGTGTGATCTAACTTGAAACAGAGAGAGATAAACATTTTAATGAAGCTGGAGATGTTTGCCAGGCTGTTCGCCTGACATGCTACTCCAGGTCTTGAAACTTGAAACGTCAAGCGATGGTCATCTGCGGGATGACAAAGGCTGCGGCGGAAATACATGACGTGGTAAATCCATCAGTGTATACGTGTGCCGCACTACCGTATATCGTATAAATGTGCAGGATGGTAAGTAACGGACTTCTAAATTTGTATCCGACTATAGCGGATATTCGATGAGCTCGGTCTCATTTAGTTATCCAAGCTAGGTTGGTGTGAAAAATTTAAAAGGTAGCATGCCGTGGTAATGGGTAACTTTCCCTGTACTACAGAAGTACAGAATTATAATACTACACCACTCAGGTCAATCTATTAGAAGGTACGTTATATACGCGGTTCTATATAGATTATCATGGTCAGCCTATCTCGTCCACTGCAGGTCGAAGGTCTCTACCAGCGATCTCCAGTCCACCCTGCCCTGCTCTCGCTTTTTAGGTCTGCTCAACCTGTCCTGCTCTGGATTTTTAGGCCATTTTAGACCTGCAGATTTCTTAAATTTGTCACTTCGCTTGACCCTTTAACGTCCTCGGCCATGCAGCTATTCGGTCGGTCTAACTGACCATCAGTTATCTGTCCTTATCATAATGTGGCCGGGCCAGATTCACTTTTTCCTCTCTATATAAACGAGGGGATGGGCTACCGCTGTCAACGCCTCCTCTAGAAAGATGCCTGCGGTGTCGCTTGCTAACCCATCGTAACCTTCCGGCCTCGAGTTGTGGCCGCTTGTCGCGAGATGGCGCTTTCTTGCTTTCAATGGGGTTGGCGTGGTCTCGGGTGTGGTGGCGCGCGCATGCGCACATGTATGTTGCAAGCGACCACCGCAAGGATCGCTAGCTACCACCTCCATTAGAAGCGACGAAAGAGGGAAAGGGAAGGGCAGGAGGTTTTTGGCCCACGCGCAGGCATCTTTCTAGAGGTGGTGTTGCCCCTGTTCTTTTACCCACTCTTCCACCTCCCTGTCTCTTAACGTCACGCCCATCACTTTTCGTTTCATCTCGCGCTGTGTGGTTGCCCTACAAGCAGAAACATTGCAATGAATGAAATATGGAAGGATTTAGCATTGTGTAAGATTTCTGACGGACGCTTTTCTTTATTATGTGTGCAGATTTGTATTCCACTAAGCAGGGTGGCGCGGTGGCATAGATGGTGCATAGCTTAGCGAGTTAAAGTGGCACAATGAAAGAACCTCTGAAAGCAGGGGGGAAAAAGCTTAGAGAAAAACACTTCTACTTCTGTCTTCTCATCTTTTTTATAAGTCTTTTGCATTGTGCAAGTCGAGCTTGCGTTCAGTTTAAATATGATCGTCTTGCGCCGCGAGCCATTCCCGTCTTGCGGGAGTCGGCAATGTATTCAGGATGTAAACGGTGTATTAGCATCGTCCATTGCAACACGTTATACGGACACATGGAAAAGAAAGCCTGAAGCCGCTTATAAATTAAATCCAGTTGCCGTGAGTTGCTTACCTGTAGCATCAGATGATGTCGGTGGGCCAAACACAGTGTCATGATTTTCAGGTGAGCAGGTTTCGTTAGGTCAACGTTAGCGCTTCGCATGAAAACGCGGTAGTGCTTCCGTAAAAACGGCGCGAAAACTTAGATGCGCCTCTTCGCTTTGGTGAGACCAGCTTTACACTTTCTATCAGCGTTCATTTTTCGTTCACCTCTCATCTTTGTTATATACAAGTGTCCACTGTTCTCCCAATTTGGGCAACTGCGCCTGCCTCGTGATTAATGATGCGCGGTTTAAGGTATAGTCTTCATTAAACAACTAAATCAATCCGACACACAATTAAGCCAAGAAAAGCATTGGGGAAATTGAACCTTGTATTTAACTGCAGTGTACTCATTATGACGTAAATTTCAATGAATTAGGGTGGACGAAAAACACCCTTTCTGTCGGCGGTATCCAAACCCATAAGCTCCGAATTGAGTGCCCAATTCTTCAGTAATCTTCAGAAGAAAAGAAATGGAGATTGTGGGTGATTACTACTGCATGAGGCGGAGTTTGGCACTTACAATGAACGATTGCACTGACTCTATGATGACACACTCAGCTGGCACAAAAATATTACAGTAAGGTAGAGAGGTGGGCTAGTCAGAAACGACGCATCTTTGTAAAAATCGCGTGGTGCGCACGCATGGTGTTGGTTTTTCGTTGCGTTCGTTTTTCGTTTCAATAAACTTCAGTTGTTAGACAGTGCTCGTACTGTGTCCTTCTCGTCTTGTGCGCCGTCCTGTTCACGCTGATTTATACAAAGAAAAATATTACAGTGTAAATGACGCGCGCGCAGTCACGCTTACGGTAAACACATCTCGCCAGTGAGGTGCCAGCAGCACCCACAAAAAATCTCCAAAGCAGCAACACGCTTATTTGTAATAGGCAGAGGCAATGAGTGGATGACAGGGAAAACTGCATATAAAGTCAAACCGCAAAACTCGTGGTAATGCTTGTATAAATGGACAAACAGCGTTCGTGGACAGGCAGACATGAGAGTAAGAACCCTGCCCACGTTATTAGCAAACGTGGCAACAGCTGTCGCGATACTGCTTTTATCAGAGCGAAGATACTGCTATTATTCATAGGTGATTTGTGCTACGAGTCCCCCGAGGCTGTTCCTGCTGGTAACAGCAATAAAGACTCATACTTGCCCATCATCCCACGCAGCCTGCGGGAGCACTGAGAAACGCCTCGGAGGCCTGCAACGAAGGCAGATTTCGCATGGCAGATTATGACCACTTCCCGACAGCAGCAACTACATGCGCGCGCCGCCTAAGAGCACAAATTTCGCGTAGGAAGACCTCCATCGTGAAATATGGACGAACTAGAACGAGAACAACGAAGTGTAGTGGCAGTAGCTTTAGCTCGGGAAGCACTCGAGGCAATTCCATAAGCGTATTTCAGTGGAGCTAAGCGGTGCATTAATGTGTGCACCTCCAGCACTACTGTACTCTCGAGGTGAATGCCGTTGTAATACTAATCACCTGCGAGATGGAGATGGCACGAGCGTTTTTTATCTTCTCCCAAAGGTCATTGCAGAGAAGATAAAAATTAAGTACGTAGATGTCGAGAAAACCAACGCCAATACAGTGCAGCTGTGTACCCCCAAGCGGTCATAGCCCCGTTGGCATAATATATGCGCGCAAAATGACCAACAAACAGCAATGTCTCCGGCATGATTGAAGAGCTAGAGTGGAAACGTAATTTATGTCTAGGTAAGAGACGCCGAAAGCACGTCCATCTTCAGCGTCTATACGAGCGCATCTCGTTTTCTTTTGATGGCGTCGACGGTATATGGAAGGATGTACGCGAATGAAGATTTAGAGATTTCTCGCATTCATGCATACGTGCACGGTATGTAGTGCTGCTTTCAGAGGGTGTCTTCGGCAGACTGGGCTCGATATCTGTATTTGCCTTATGAATAAGAAAAAAACGGCTCGCCCATCAATCCTGAGCTACGTCCCTTTCATCGCGTCACGAGACGGGCGTATGCCTGTCTGAACGTGCTCACTGAGATGTTTCTAATGGGGCCAATACGAGTTTCCGTTCGATGAAATTAGCATACTTTGCCTATAGCTCCACAGTTGACGGTGTGTGTTTAGGTTATGTTTTTGTAGCAGTCTTTTTCTTTTCTCTTGGCAATACGTATAAATCAGAAATTGCTTTCTGAGGACTGCAATGCGTTAATCTTGAACCAGCATGATTGGCTATAGAACGCGGGATAATCTTTAGCTGCTGACAAGTCTATAGACTGGTTTCATAGAAACCTACGGTGAACTTTAAATTTGGAAATCTGCTGATATTTAAGGAAGACGATGTATGCCACTTCCCTCATGATAAATACGGATTACTGCTACTCAGTGTTAGTATTTATTGACTAATGAGAACACCTGCGGTTTTTTGTGCCAGAACCACGATATCATTATGAGGCGCGCCGTAATGCAGGGCTCCGGAAATTTCGGCCATCTGGTGTTGTTCGACGTGCGCTGACGCCGGAGTGTCCACTGTACTCTAGCATTTTGTCTCCATCGAAATGCCACAGCCACGGCCGGGATCGAACCCTCTACCTTCGGGTCAGCCGCCAAGCGCCGTAACCACTGTGCCACCGAGGCGGACGCCAGTACTAACTGAAACATATAGATGAATAACAAACGAAAGAATGCTTAAAAGCGTATCGCATAAAAATAAGCGTCGTAGAAGAAATACAACGCTTTAGTCGGGTATGTCTTCGTACCGCAGTACACATAAGCAAGTATGATTGGCCTCAGACACGTGTATAATGTAAGTGTGGTTTAAAGCATTTCGCTTGCAAAATGACTATGCATTTCGCAAAAGTTCCAAAACCCCAGGCATGCTGTCGCGCGAGAGCATTCAGACGAAGATAGTGGCAATTTGTTCAAAACAAAATAAGACTAAAGACAAACCCAGACACGCGTGGCAGTATGTGGAAATAAGGATGAGCCGCATTCGCGTAAACAACCAGAAGAATGGTGTAGCTCTTTATTTGCCATTTCCTACTGTGGCAGTTGTGTTTCGCGAACGTGCTTACATAACAAGAAATGGCGTGACGTTGTTTATTCACAGTTTATACCTTAAGGGGATGTGAAACAACGAATCCATTTGGATTAGTAAATTGTACTCTGAGAACTCTAGTGTTTTTTACATCACCATCATAGGTGTATTAAGAGAGGAGGAAATCAAGGTCAAATTCTGATTTTCGAATTTCTCGCCGAAATCTTAGCGTGTGACGTCACAGGTTTAAAAATCTGCTTTTCGGAATTTGGCGACATCCGCTCAAAGAAACTTTCTGGAACTTGGCATGTCAAGTCTCTGGCTCCCTCGTAAAACAACGTAACTCTACTTTTACCGATTAGAACCTATATACGTAGGCCCTAATAGACGCCGATAAAATCTATGACGTTACGGTGTTTAGTGCGAGAATTTCAAGGTGGCGTCGCCACTCGCATTTTCTTCTTGCGCGCTTTCTCGCTTACCAAGCCTGTTCTCGTGGTAAACGTGGTGATGTTGGAATTGTACAAGAGTAATTTACTAATGTCAGAACAATGTTTTTTTCGTTTATTGCGACAGCAATTATATGAACACTCTCGGCTGGTTTTTGCTGTCGCCGTCGCCGTCATGTCCCGTGTATGTATATGTTGTAGCGAAGCGTTCCTACTGAGTAATGGGTCGTCCTCTCGAGCGCCTTCCAGTGGGTCGTTCTCTTCTCTGAGCCTTATTTGTATGGTCGCCCATTTGATGTCGTCACCGACCATCATGCACTGTGCTGGTTGTCGTCATTGAAGGATTCCTCAGGCCGTCTTGCCCGTTGGGCACTTCGCCTGCAAGACTACGACATCCGCGTGCTGTACCGCAACGGACGTCAGCATGCTGACGCCGACGCCCTGTCGCGCTCTCCCTTGCCTGACGACAATGCCCACAACTCAGCCTCCCACTTTGTCGTTTCTTCCATCGATATTCACACCATCGCTACCGAGCAGCGCAAGGATCAATGGATTGCCTCACTGATAGACTTGCTGACTGATCCATCGGCCACACCATCCACTCGCTTGTTGCGTCGTCAAGCCCACCATTTCGCCGTTCGCGACGACCTGCTCCACCGACGCAATTACAACGGCGACGGCCGCCAGTGGCTACTAGTAATACCCCGCAGTCTGCGTTATGACATATGCAAGTCGTTCCACTCTGATCCGCAGTGTGCACACCCTGGGGTATCGAAAACCTACCACCGCATTCGCCAACGTTACTTTTGGCGAGGGATGTACCGCTACGTGGAGAAGATCGTTCGCTCCTGCATCGATTATCAGCGCCGCAAAACTTCAACGCACCTGTCGCCAGCAGGTCTGCAACCTCTACCTTGCCCTGACCGACCGCTTGGGCGCCTTGGCATCGACTTATATGGGCCACTTCCCCTGACGTCCGCTGGTAACCGCTGGGCCATCGTCGCTGTAGACCACCTCACGCGATACGCTGAAACTGCTGCCCTCCCTGCGGCTACAGCGAGCGATGTGGCCTCCTTCCTCCTCCACCGATTCATGCTGCGTCACGGTCCACCCCAGGAGCTGCTCAGTGATCGAGGCCGTGTCTTCTTGTCGGAAGTCGTCGAAGCCATTCTCAAAGAGTGCAACGTTGTTCACCGCAAAACTACTGCTTGCCACCCGCAGACATATGGCCTCACTGAACGCTTCAACCGCACGCTAGGCGACATGCTCTCGATGTACGTCACCGCCGACCACACGAATTGGGATGTCATTCTGCCCTTCGTCACGTACGCCTACAATACCGCTCCTCAGAGCACTACTGGTTTCTCACCATTTTTCTTATTGTATGGCAGGCACCCGTCGCACACCATTGACACAATCCTTCCCTACAAGCCGGATCGATCTGAATGTGCGCCTATTCCTGCCACAGCCAGACTTGCTGAGGAGTGTCGCGAGCTCTCCAAGACCTTTACTACGCATAGCCAAGAGCGGCAGAAAAGCATTCGCGGTGACACCACCAGTTCTGCGTCCACGTTCCTTCCTGGAGCGCTCGTATGGCTCTCGGTCCGTACCACTGCACCTGGCCTCTCTTCCAAACTACTGCCCAAATACGAGGCCCCTACCGTGTCGTCGAACGCACATCCCCGGTGAACTACCTCATCGAACCCATCGACCCCTCCTCGGACATGCGCCGTCGAGGGCGCGACATTGTCAACGTGGCGCGCTTGAAGCCCTACCATGACCCGCTCATAGTGACAAGTTGCTAGGTCGCCAGGCGGCTCCCTTTTCGTAGCCGGGGTAATTGTAGCGAAGCGTTCCTACTGAGTAATGGGTCGTCCTCTCGAGCGCCTTCCAGCGGGTCGTTCTCTTCTCTGAGAGCACGCTCCTCGTGCAGAGGGTCGGCCCCGCTTTCACTGTCGCTGCCGTGCGCCGTCGCTGAGTCCCCGTTAATAAACGTCTTGACAATGTATGTGTGTATGTATGTATGTATGTATGTATGTATGTATCTATGTATGTATGTATGTATATATAAAAGCCACAAAGAAAAATAATTAGAAAATTTTTTTCCGAAGCAAGGGGATCGAACGGGCGACCATTCGCTCCACAGAGCGCGGCGTTAGACGGCTAGGCTACGAGGCGTACGTATTTCAGCATTCTAACGGCGAGCTTTTTATATACGCCATATACTTCAGCGTGCTTTCTTGGTCACCAGCGAGATGGCGAAAAGGGCGTGAAGTGCGCGCTTTAAAGGTCGTCGCCCCGCTCGTTGCGATGCGCGCGCACCTCCTGCCTCGCCAGGTGCACTTTGCTTACAGAGTAAGCCGAACAAACGCTCTAGTTGATCTCAAAGGGAGCAGGCTTGATGCACGAAAAAAAAAAGGGGGGGGGGTATTTCGCAGGGTTGACCAAATGCGAGATGCTTGTATTGCCATGTCAGGAGTTGTCTCGACAAATGCCCAGGTATACGGAAGTTCTTCCTAATGGATAACGCCTGTTCTTACTGCATGTACAGTGTCACCGAAAGCTGTGCATTTTCCAGAGTGGCTGCTCCGCCAAGACGCCATTTCTCTGCGCCGTACCTGACGATATGTATCAGCGTGCCGGCTGGACGGCGCACGCTGTAGGTGTCTTGTCTCAAGATATCTCCAGCAAATGGAGCTACATAGATGCCTACTCTGTGTTCTGCGAGATGTATCTGGCGTCTAATGCTCCACATGCGGCTGTCCCTAGCACTTCCGGCGATGAACGCAGTGCATTGGAGGCTTCACTGCCAGATTTGCTGATGTGCCAACAAGATATGAATATGAACTATGAATACGAATAATGAAATGCGAAAGCAATCATAATCAGCAACATTTATTAAGTGTGTCTTCACCTGATGATGCGTAATGATCATTGGTGGACGAGCCTGGTATGATCGTAGGGCTTTATACTCAGGGTGCTGAGCCTTTCATGATGACAAAGGATTGAAACAGCTAGATTTAGCCCATATCTGCGAAACTGCCTCAAAATAATCGGCTTAGAGGGCGTAAGACACGTATGTAGCAAAGTATAATGAAAGTAAAGCCCTGGTATTATATGAATATGTTTATGAGACGCTTATAAATGGATAAATAAGACATGATGATGACAATGGAACTGCTGCCTTATGGCACTGGCACCCTTTACGCATTTGCTGGGAGGTACAGACCTGTGTACTTAGATTTAGGTGCACGTTAAAGAACCCAGGAAGTCGAAATTTTCGGAGCGCTCCACTACGGCGTCCTTCATAATCATATCGTGAATTTGGGACGTTAAACTGCAATAAATATTATTGCGTACTGTTCAAAACAAATACCGCTAAATGCATCTATAGAGATGTGTGCTACGAATTCATTTCTGAGGCTACCAGCAGAGTACCAACACTTTATAAAAACCTTAAACCTGACTTATGTTCAAGAAACGGTTCTATGCCAAAAAACATAGCCGGCTAGACGGAAATACGTTGTCTGTATGTTCTATGGAAGTAGCTTATTATTTCGCCTTCTTGTTCCCCACACACCAACTAGGCGCGAAGGAGCGGCAATATTTCGCGTGATTTATAAAGAAGGGACTTTCATCAATACTCAAGAGGCAGGGATGTGTGCTATAAGTGTAGCGTGCCCGAGACAAGAGATGACCTCTTTGTTGTATATTTGTCATATGTATCCAACTTCTCATGTAAGGTTTAATAGCATGCAGCTTTTAAGAGTGGATTGGCTCACGTGATTTGTGAATACCCCCTAAAAGACTCCCGCATGCAAAGCTTGAAATTTTTTAGATGAATGGTTGTGTTATAGCTGCTGTAACCTTTCTGCTGTTACAAATTTTGCAAGCTTCTAAAGAGGAGACTGACCTGAATGTATTTAGTAAGCGGCCAGCTACTGAGAATAATACGTCTTTTTATGATGCGCAAATACAGCAAAGGAGCGAATGAAAGTTGTTAATATAGAATCTTTGTTTTTGTGGTGACGTTCAGGCTTCAGCAACACTCTGAGATCCTGTAAATATAATCGCATATAATAGCATTCAATTCCTGTTTTCATCATGTAGCTTCTAACATTTCCCAAGACTCAGCAATAAAGATAGTTGTTTGCGTCTGCGGATTCGGAACGTCGGAGACAGAAAACAATGGACGGACTGTAGCATAAAGCCCAAACGCGATTTCTACACGTCGGTACCAAATTTAGGAAAATATTATTTCATCTTGAAGTCTAGGAAATGATAGGGATTTTCGCTTTTGGTGTGTTCTGTGTGTATGTTACAAAAGACAAGTCACATCACACAAACTGCCACATTCATGAGAGTACTGTTACGACCTGGTCTGGAATACACCATGGCAGGCGCCATTGCGCGTATACATGCCGGTCTGCAGGAGTCCCCATAGGTCGGCGCTCGGGAATGCTGGTGGGCGCTCGGGAATGCGAACCAAGAATGCTGCCGTGGATGGACGGAGGCACGAAGCGCCGCATTGTCTTGGAGCGGGCTTTTGTCGAGCGAGCCAGGAAAGCTGCCGTGGAAAGGTTCCCAGCAAAACGAACAGAGAATTCACGGAGACCCCTTTTCTGGCTCGGTGTTTTCAGCGTGAGATGGAACCTCGAGAGAAGTTCTCAGCAAACCACTGCATTATCGTGCTTGAATGCAGACATGAATGTTTGCACGTGCTCAAATGAGCTGTCTCCATCTTCCCCGAGGTCAACCACACCGCACCCTCCCCTTTCGGACTTCCTCCCAGCTGACGTTCAAGATTGGAGTCGTCGGGGCGTGGCGCGTGAATTGTGTGTTGTACTGGTGTTCCCCAATGGGACTTCTCGACCTGCGAGTGTATCGTGCGACTCATTGCCCGTTTCCGGAGGCAGGACATCGGGACAGCAAGTCACAGATTTGGCGGCAGCTGCGGACACCGGTTTCGAGGCCCTCAGTGTTGGCAGACTCGGGGCTTTATAAGCCGAATACTTGTTGTAAAAGCTGTCTCCCTTTATATCTGTCATCATGCATCTATATATAAAACATCTGTCTTCACGTACGAGCGCTCTCCTCTCTGCAAAAGTTGGACGATGGGTCCGTTGACGGGGGCCAGCTACCAATCTAGAGACCCACCGGACCCGAGTACCAACAACTGGATGGCAGCGAGGGGATGGAGTTAACCCGAGTTCCAACAACTGGACGACAGCAGGAGGATGGCATCGAGCTCATCGATTTCAGGAATCGACCGAACGGCACTTCTCAAAATGCATTGCGCTGGATCCATGACCGCAAGCTAGGTTAATGCCGACTTTCTCTGTTGAATTTTACCAGGTATTTGCTCTTTGTGACAAGTAAAAGCTGGTAGACTTTTAACTGTCGTTGTAGCCTAGGTTAACGGGTAAGCGAGAAGACAGAAATCTGTGTGGTAGCTTTTTAAAGCTTTCTGTATCGTTCGCGTGAAGGTTAACTAATGACAACGCAGCAATCTCTGTAGTCGCTTTGTGAAGCTTGATCGGTCATTGTTAACTAGGAATGAAAGGCGTGTTCGTGAAGCCTCCTGCATGTGTGGCCGTGGCGCAGTACTCAGACCGTCCGTCACCTATCGTCGCGGATCGAGGTCGTGGGTTCAACTCATACTTGCGAACGTTTTTTTTTCTGGTTTTTTTAACACGAAAGTGTTTCATGCCGGAGTCCACCAAGACTTTCATGACGTATTTCCGTCACGGAAATGCGACAACAAAATGAACGTCATCCGATGGCAAAGAAAGAAAACTAAAAAAAAGTTCCGTTTACAGGAGTCGAACCCACGACCTCTCCGTCCGCGACGACGGCTGGCGGGCGGTTAGCGCACTGAGCTACCGCCAAACACATAACGGAGGCTACATGACTGCGCCTTTTATCTTTCACAATTTCCTTTCAGTGTTCCTGGATGGGTGGATGCATGCTATGAGCGTCCCCTTTATAACGGGACGGTGACATGTGTGCCACCGGGCTCTAAAAGACAAAACATTTGAGGGGCGAAGCATGCAGGGAAGGGGTTTGAGCTACACTAACGTGAAACCTGTGGAAGGGCGAAGCATGCAGTGAGCGCCGGTGTTTCCCACAGCAAAATCACCGCTAATCGGCATTGAGAGACAGGATAAAGATTAGACGCAGAGACCCGCAGTCCGCTTTTAGTTAACATAGTTAACGTGCACGCTGCGAATCTTTATTGTTCATTTACACACGAGAGAAATCTGCCACAGGCAGTACATTGCAGGTCAAGATCCAGTGCTTATATATACGCGGTGGCCGGTGAACCTTTGTGAAGCGCGAGCAGTCGGTTTTTTCAATCCAGAAACTCGCTAGCAGACGCTGCCTGCGTCGACGTTGTCTCTCATGGGCGAGGGCGCGTTCTCGTTCCTTGCGAGCTGGTAGTTCAGCATTCATCACAGAAAGAGCGTTTCCATAGTCAACGCGCGCCGTCCGCTCTCTCTTGCCACACGGCGAGCGCTGAGAGGTGGCGCCCTCTCTTGCGCTCAAGCAAATGGACAGGACACGACGATGCACACGCGACAGCAGACGACGATGCGCGATGCACGCCGACACGCCGAGACCCTATGGTGCTTCGCCCCTAAAGCTTCGTTGCCTCCGCAATTAGCTCCACCAACGCGCCCTTACTACGACCGTCCCTTTGGGCGCGTTTTCAATAGAACAAGTGCAATTTCGTCAACGCTTTAACACACCGCGTGGTGGTGGCTTTAGTCCAAGCCTGGCTCATAGCATCCATCCATATCGAAAAATAGTTCTCCGACACTCGCCTGGCTGTCGCACCGCGTTCCCCGCTCGCTATGTCAGAATTAACGGCCAGACTAGAGGGGACACGACGCTCGTCGCCTTTCTCTTTGCGTTTCACGACGCTTTGAAGGAATGCATATCGAGTTTCAGTGTTTACTATGTGCTTGTTGATGCCATCGTTGCGTGGGATTCACCATATGCGGTGTCCAGGTATCTCTTGACAACTTCCGCTACCGCAAGGATTAAATCATAATCATGGGCGTTAGTCGTCGATACGGATATGTGCCACTAGGCGTCAATGTGGGTGCGTCCACATCAAGCGGTGCTGTATCAAGCGGTGCGTGTTATACCGATTCCTATGACGGAGGGATGAGCCATCATTCTTTCTTTGCCATCTGATCGTGTGCATTTTGCTGCCGTATTTCCGCGACGGATATACGTCATAAAAGTCTTGGTACACTCCGGCATAAACACTTTCGTGTTTAAGTAAAATAAAGAAAGCAACCCTGGTTCCTTTCGCAACGGTGGCTGCTGTAGCAAACCGCGATCACGAAATCGTTGCGTGTCTCAAGCAAGACTCTAGCCGGAGGATCAACATTTATGGTGCCGCCTTTTTACAGTGTCTCCATAACATTTTTGAGCGATGATAGTTGATAACTCGGCACAGAACATCGACGTTGTACAGTCCTCACAGATTGAAGCGCGACATCAACTTTGTTTAGTATAAGAGCTGCTATGAGCTATTGCTCAATGTAACCGAGTCGTATCGCTATGAATCCGGCCGCTAAAGGTAACGGTGGCTCCGATACCACCGTTACCTTTAAGCCCGCCCCAAACAGTTGCGTTGTTTACGGGAACATTGCGTGGGCCTCGCTCTCAGATTGTTCGATTATTTAACAGGGATGCGCTCATGCCTTTCTAAGAAATCGTACTGACGAAATTTAGCAAATTCCAATAGTTTAGCAACGGCAGAGCTTTTAAGTTTTATATTTTGGAAACAACACTTTTTTTTTATCATTTGGTTTTCAAGAAACGTTTGAGGAAAGCAAAAGATCACCAGTAAAAAGTCAGCCCAGAATCAGATAGTGTTCACTATCTCAATTAAATTTTCTCAAGCCTCGTCAAATCTAGCGCAGTGGATTCCAAACCAAACGGCTACCGTAATCACATACGTAACAGCGCTCGGTATAAAAGCTACAGCTCCAGATTGACCTACTGCACACGATGTCGACTTCCCCTTCATACTGAAGGAATTGTATTATGTTTGTGATATTGCGTTTGACTTTATTTGTAATCATTTGTGTCAGTGTGTTTTCCTGTGTATGTCAAGCAATACAGAATATCTGAGTTGGAATGTATACATGTGAACTGACCTTTCCCATTTGAACTTGTTATACAGCACTTGTGTACATATGAGCCTATTAGAGGTATATGAACTGCCATGTGATGTTCGGCTGTGCGTATTTTCCTGTGTTCTACTGTATTCCATTTTGTGCCTTATTATTTTTGTTACTACATATTTTGTCTTCTAAGCGAGAAGGAGTAGCCGGTGCCTCTATAATGGCACCAACCTCTCCTATTTCATCATTTCAATAAAAAAAGGTCCACACATGCTGCCGGATACGCGTTTACATATGAGCGAGCGCCGAAATATAATCTCGTCGAAATTGAGGAATGTATAGACCTTATGCAAAATTGCAGCCATCTGTCGGAGGTTTGACGAAGCTACCGATTCGGGGCCATGCTGGAGGCTTGTGTCCGAATCGTATTGCTGTCGCTGCTATAACTTCTTGCTTGTATCTGCTTTGATAGTAATCAATCGGGGCATAAAAATGACAGACGAGTGTATAAGGGCCTGTACACGTTACCGGGATTTCCTACTCACTGCGTTAACAGTTATTACGTGTAAAGAACTGCCTCAGAGAGATAAAGAAGGTACAACTTTGTCACTGAGTCACGTGTAGGCCTGCCGTCGTCGAGAATGGAACTGTGCGCTAGGTTGTGAGTTTTGTATTTCCGTTTTCAGTGCAGCGAATTGTTCTTAGCTATCTCAATATCCTCGTCTAGTGTAGGATAGCTGGGAAGAGGCTTTAGCGCGCGACACGACCAGGCACAGCCACGACAGAAAGAAAGTGCTGTTGACCCATTTCAAGGCGAATTTCGTAAGGGGCAGCCTACGTCAACCTGATGTATTGTCCATCGAATACCAAATAAAACGTTGTCCCTTTTTTTATTTTTCAAACAAAAAATATTTCGCTGCTGTAGTCACCGACGTATGTTATGTAGAGCATTACCGCACGATTGAAATGTAAAAAAATGTCCGCATCTTACAAAAGTGAATACGAAAAGTGTTAGTTGCTCCAAGAATTAGGTGCCGATCAGGTGGTATTTTATTGAATATCCTTCCGAAGCGCGCTCGTAAATAACAAGATACGCCAAGAGCATTAGCTTTCGGTATTCGTTCGGCGCATTACAATTTCAACCCTTTGCAGAAAGGCGGTGTTGGGTCGCCGACTGAACGCTTGCGAAACCACCGCAGCGCGTAACCAACGGTAGCGCACCCACGGTAGATTGTAGCACGTTTCCCGAAACACCATTTTTTCTTTTCAGTTTCATAAAAAAAGTGCCACACACTTGAAGCGACTGTTAACATTTCAGAGCACACAGGGGTGGATACAGGATTTCTCCGAAGGGGGATCAGCTTAATAAGGGGGTGGGGGGTCACGATATTTGGGCCACCCCTGTGAACTTGGAAGTGATATCACATGAACTGCTTGAAAAATACGCATAGAGAAGCAATACGCACGCAAGGCATCCAACCAAACGCTACCTTGTTAAACCCCACCATCGAAAACAAAATACAAACAACACGCTCCCTTACAATCGGTTCGTTCGCTCAGAATCAATGACGTTCACGAGCTACCTGTCTGACGGGTAATGGTTATCGCAATGTAATAAACGAGGTAATGTTGTCAACAGCAGCGAAACCATGCGCGAGTAGCCGCGATGGAGCTTTGATGCTCGTACTCAAAGCCGGTTCGTCTCTGCCTGCAAGAACACGGCGCGAAAACTGTTGTGGCATGACACATTGTGCATGACACGTTGTGGCATGACACGAGTGTTCTCTCATGAGTGCCGATGCTGTCACATACCACATCTACACGAACGTAAGCATGGCGTTAGACGTAAGCAGTAGCCGGAGCAACGGAACGGCCTGCTGATTCTCGTCGGCCGCAAGGAAATCTAATAGCATGGAGGTTAGTTTCCTGCAATCCTTTTTTTCAGCGTCCCAATTTCCTCAACCTGAGCAACACGGCATGCAAAAATACGTTGGCATTACCGTTACGATCAGCCGCCACATGTTGATACGTACGCTCTGCGTGTGCACATGCGGAGCGCGCTCAGCCTCCAAAACAGCGAAAAAGCACACTGCAGCCGCTAGATGGCAGCAGATTTTGCATAAGGTCTATAGGGTCTCTGGGAATTATCAACCGCACGGAGAATCTTGCCTGTCAAGTCACGACATCTACTTTCGGGAAAAAGCGGCCCAGCTTTTTTCACGGCCACGCGGTTTTGAGAAATCCCGCAGGCATGCAAATTTCGGCTCATTTGCATATTATATGCGGCGCAAATCTGTCCGCACTACTGCGGACATTCCCAAAGGCTCATATCTTGCAGTTCGCGCTTCGAGACATAGCGGTCCCCCGCTACGCTAGACGGAGAATATATATATATATATATATATATATATATATATATATATATATATATATATATATATATATATATATATATATATATATATATATATATATATATAATCGCGTTCACGGCCAGCGCTTGCTTTATATATTAAACATGGCACGATTATTTCACAAGTCGCCCAATACGCGAAAATGAGTCCAGTGGCTCTGGATATGTACAGAGGCTTAGCGATCTTAAATGTGATCGCCGGGGCGTATTCTTTGAATGTTAAGTTGTTAAGCCTATTGTGTCCCAATATTCAGAAATGTGAAATAAAATATGCCACAGCGCGTTTAAATGCGCGAAGGTTCTCCTTAATCCATGCTTTACTTTTCTTTCTTTCGTATCAGTTATTTGAGACAGGATCGGTAGACTTTTCCTTCTGTTCGCAGGCCTGCATGTTAAATTTTTATCTTGCGCTTTATAAATGCATTCTATATATCGGTGAGTTTTATTAAAACTGATAATACTCTTTTTAAGCATCGTGTCAAAAAACTGGGGGCGTCCCTAATTCTGGATTTAGCTGTCTGTTAGTGCATTCCTTGGATTAACTGTGTTTCGCGCGCTGCCGAAGCTGATCTCTGAGGCCACGTTGAAAGAGGCGCGTGGTTGAGATCTTCCCCGCGAGGAGCCGCAACGATAACAGCTTCTCACACACAAAAAAAAAATCGTCTGCTGTTTCAATGAACTCACTCAATTAATTTTCATTAGGTATTCTAACAGTTTGTGGAGAGTTATCCTAAGTAAACTTAGGCTCCGATATGGTACGTATCCAATATAACTCTTAAATTGAAACAGAACCGTCGATTCCGTACCACTTTTATATTTTACAAGAATATCCTGACTATTCGGACAATGGGAAGAAAGTGCTCGGACGGAAGTTATTGGAATCAGAAAAAAAAGTCACTCGATCCTCGTGCTACTAATAAAATAAAATAAATATCCGCGCTTGATAGCGAGCTAGGCAAACACTCGATTCGCACGTGCGGACTCCCTTTCGGTAACACCACGTGGTACAAACATCTGCTTTGGCGGCCATGTTATGCGTGCTATGACGGCGGACTGCCCAAACTAGTACGCAGAGCACAGTCCTAGAAGGCATCATAATTATCTTTTATTGCTTCTACCGATACATTTTGGCCGAAATAAACGATATCGCAGCGGCACAGGTAATTTTTTTGTGATTTTAGTTGCGTCAGTTGAAAGAGTATTCTTGCACCCACCGCTAGTGCACACATAGCTGATAAAACAGACGCTCTAATCACTTAGGCTACATAGACGTTTACTCGATAGGAACATATTGATTCTTACAGTCATGCATGTTTTTTTCACTGCGAGAAATTAATTTGAACAAGGTATTCTTCGCTTCCATCGCCTTTTCTCTCATTTTGTCTTTTTTCTTGCTCGAAACGCGTAGATGCTCTGTTCGATAAGTTTAGGAAAACAGGCCCTGATCTTCGAACATTCGCATTATTTCGCGCATGTTAAAGCGTCTCGCTTCTAAGAAACAGAGTAAAATGTAGAGAAGTGTTTTCTCAATCTTCATTCGCCTCTTTTCTCAATTTTTCAACACGGGCTTTCTCGTAAATTTCCTGTTATTTTGTTTCACGGCGTTCATTTCACGACAGCTTATCTCCTGCCATTGTTATCGCATAAAAGGGGTGAGACTACGAATCAACGTTATTCCGGTGACTGTGTGATATTACATCATACGGCATGTGACTATTATATTAACAATCATTATATCTTCCATGAAAGAAAAAGAATGCTGCTTTCTTCCGTAAATTTTCTGGTTACAGACTCTCTCAACACGAGTCAAATATCAAGAACAGCAGTGATTGAGCGTAAGTTCAAACATTGTTTTGAAACGTAGATACGGATCATGTAAGGAGCTTCTGACTCGTCAGCTAGATGTAAAAAATATGCTTGTGATGGGCAGGAAATGGATACGGGAGGTGAACCGAATAAATTTGGGGCGATCGTGTTTCCACCGCCATTTTTCTAATATGGTATACTCATTAGTAAACCCTGGCGACACGAAACTAAGAAATTAAAGGCATAACAAGTGCAGTGTATTGGATTTCAAAAGCCCAGCTGCCGGCTGGGGAACCTGGCCTCCTATGCGGCTACAGAATCCTCCATTAATTAGTCTTCCTAGCCGAGGGCGCCTCTTTCGTTCTATGACTGAAAAAGAAAAGCTGCAGCAGTGGAAAAAAGTTGGAAAGCTAAGTCTGTCCAACTAAACTTCTTTCTTTGTTTGAGGTATCTTCGTGTGTTGCATCCCGTGGTTTTGGGACGTTAAACCCCAGATATTATTATTATTATCGTGTGTTGCATCCCTAATGTTTCTTTGGTGGCCTTGTATTGTGTTTTATACGTTGCATGAAGCTTTTCTTTCACTTTCTTGGATGATCCCTTCTAAATTAGAGAGTGCGTCTCGTGCATTATGGTTAGAGACAGCAGTGCTCTGTATCTGATTCAGAATTGAATTACTACATGGGCATAACAACTAGTGGGGCGCGCCACGGCTGGATTAACTAGCTTAGAGGTGGAGAGGAGGTGAAGGAGGTGGTGAGCTACTATTCCATTTTGTTGTTTTATTTACTTATTTATCATTCTTCATTTTTCAAACTATCTTCCAAATTTTAAACAACGAATTCTTCGCCAATCCCCCATAGTGGGTATGTGCCATGTGTAGAAGGAAAAACAAACTAACAAATTTCGTCGCGGGTAAAGGGGGTCTAAAGTAATGAAAATACAAGACGCTCGCAATATTACTGCTACCAATTTATCTTGCAAGTCGTCAGATGGGCTTCGTAGTGATTGAACGTTCGTTGTTTGTAGTATAAAGGCCTTTATTGACGGCACTAGTCGACGAAGCACAATGGCGGCAGTCAAGACAGAGCGCGGACTCTGAGCGCGAGGAGCGTGCTGTCAGAGAAGAGCGGAAGAGGACGACCCACTAGTAAGCGCTTGAGAGGGCGACCCATTAGAGGCTTCCAACGGTTCGCTACAGTAACGTCATATTAATGTATGACTCCTGCGTGATATCTTACACAAAAATAAGCACTTTATTTTATTGCTTTCTTTCTGTTTCGACTCATTGACAATATGGAGGCTTAGTACAAGTTCAGCTGCAAGGTAAACAGTCTACCCCTTGAATGCAGAATCCGCATGGATATAGTAAGTATGTGGCCAGACGTTTACTGCCGAAACAAGGTTCCTGTATTGATGGACACGTAGACGAATAAGCCTGGATATGGCGCGAAAAGTTGTTGGTCACTTTTGATGGGTGTTTACTGAAGGATGCAATGCAAGACAGATGCGTAACTAATAATGGCGTGCAGTGGCGCCGTTATAAAGCGCTGCTAGCCTACCCGGCAGAAAAAGCAGCATGGAAGTGCACAAGCTCAAATACAGTGTAGCCAGTGGCCAAGAGATTTGGTATGTGTAAGCATGGCCGCTTATACGCGATGAGTGTAACCGCGGTATGCAGCGTGCCACAGCGGCAAAGTAATGCTTATTCTCCGCAATGAAGGATAAATGCGCGTATGTAGTACACATAGTCTGGCCTGCAGAATTCGGCTGAGACAGACTCTGGCGACGAGGGAAGTGGGCAATTTGTCAAAGTACGTTTTTACTGCCTTCTCGGGAAAATATGGGATAATACAGCTTGCAACTATGTTCTAGTCTGTCGCCTGTCCTTCATAACTTTATTTCTAGCTTCACGTTTATGGTTTTTTTTTTTAGTACTGGACTTTTATCGGGACCTTCTTTCTTCGGAGCATTATGAAGTAATGCTGCTTGGTTAGTCTCTCCCCTGTCTCTTTCGCTGAGTTATGACGCAGCCACACCAAAGGTCCTGGCCTGTTGTAAACTGATCAATATTTTGCAAAATCACAAGTGCACCACACTAATCAACAGGAAAGAAGGCATCATCAAATGTTATAATCTTGTGGCATTTAGCTCGCTTTAGCTTTAGAAAACCTAAAATATAATTCGGGCAGCAAAAGACATCACTCAACACAGAGAACAAGTTGTATGGATGAAGGGGCTCATGTGGAGTATATTGGTATCATGAATCAAATCCAACTGGTGAGACATATGTTAATATATATACAGTTTATGTGATGAAAAAAATATGTCTTATCAACAAAAGACAATCTATCTCTCTACGTAGATCTTAGTTCAACGAAAACACTAAGTCATGGCGGTGTTGAGTAATCAAATCGCATTGGAAACATACGTGGCATACGTGATAAGGGAAAGTACCATAACCTCGCCAAAACTATTCCATATTTTCAGTAGCAAAGCAGACGAATAATGACCCGGAGATAACTTTACAGACATATTAGGCCAATTGACAAAATGTCAACACTTTTTTGCTAATGCAAGCACCGCGCCTTCAAATGTATTCAAGCAAATATATTATGAGGGTGAGGGCCCACAACTATCATCGGTACTCGGTAGAGCACAATCTGTCACACTGAGAATGCTCCAAACGGATTCGTATCCTTCAAGGAGCTTCATGAGTAAGATATATGCGGAGATAGATTCAACATGCCCAGACTGCGGTGACGTTAGCTCGTTGAAACACATGCTCTGGCGATGCCATGCGTTGCAGGACTACAGTCAAGAAGCCTGGTGGACCGCTGCTATTAACGACCTCAGCTACGACGTCCAGCACATGGCTGTCCGGAAGGCCCGTGAGAGGGCGGAGAGGCTCGGCCTCCCCGTCCCGACATGGGACTACCCATGAGTTGGATGTGTAAACATGTCACGCTCTTCCCTCCGGACCAAATAAATGTCTTTTCTCTCTCTCTCTCTCGAACTTCCTGTTGTTCTGTTTTGCAACACCATTCTTGATTCGCCGGAAATAGTGGACAACGTCACCGAGGCCCACAAATACGAATATGCACTCTATACTAGTTTTTTTCTGGCAAATAACTTAACGTGGAGCGTTATTGCAGGACGCCAAATGGTCTTGCCTCGATTTACACCTCATATGGCAAGGCCTAAAAAGCAGAAGTAGGTCTACCACTGCCTGATCTTATGCGTCGGAAGGAAATCTCAGGTAAATGCTAAACATCTATATGCGTCCGTTATTTCTTGTTACGTCTCGCTTCTTCTTTCATAGCTGAACCATAGCTGCTGTTTTCACGAAAAGGAGAAAGATTGATGAATGCAAACACATTGCGCGGAGTTCATATGGAAGCGAAAGTGGAGCATTGCTCGGACTATAAATTTACAGGTTTTCCAATACAGGTGTCAGAGGAGACAAACGCGTTTGTCAATTCATGACCTGCCTTAGTTATAATTAAATTGATTTTTAGGTTATCTTACATGAAAATATTGTTACAGCTTTCGAGGCAGCGACGAACAGAGAGAAATATTAATGGTGATAAATAAAACGACCGACACTTTTCTTTGTAAAGTATCGGGTAGAACTATAAGTCAAGGATCTCATTAGCCGCATCCACCCGGCGCCGTACTCCTGTCCATATGAAAAGGATTCCGCGAGTTGACATTCGACAGCATCACTTCCTATATTACTTGCATGTTCGGGTGTAGTCTGTCGTGGGATCAATTTTGTTAACATGCACGCTGTTGTGGTTTGCCCGGTGCACTCTTAATCAGGTTCCGCTTACAATGCTAGATATAGCCACGAAACCGGACACTTTTTGTCTAGTTTCCTGGATATAGCCAGCATTTAGCCAGGACCTGATAGAGAGTGTAAAGCGAGATTGCAGCGTTGCAGTCTGCAGATGTGTGAGATCGCGGCGTTGCAGACGTGTGAATGTGCGTGTCTGTAATTGCCAGCACAGCGCCGCTACATCACGCATGAGTCATCGGCGAGGCAAAGAGAATACTTATTTTAAAGCTCAGGTGTCCAAGTTTAGCTTTACCTGATGAATCTTGTTGCTGAGTTTCCACCCTATAAAAATGTTTACTTTTGCGTATGTTGCACCAACTTGAAGATGAGTTTGAAGTATTCTTCCTTTTCTCTCAGACGTCATAATGGAAACGAGAAATCTACTAAGCGGAAAGAATGTTCACACTAAACGCAAGCTCTGCAGATGTTTGGTTCCTTTTAGAAACTCCATGTACCCATGTATGGTTTGAAGTATGAAAGAAAAAGAAAACAACAAAGACATTAAAACATAAATTTAAGCATTTTGCAGATTTTCTGCACAGTACCTTGGAAAGTACTCAGCGACCAAATAACACCTATAACAGTGTCACGTAGCATTACTATACTGCCACGAGCAAAAACGCGATATAGAGGTGGCGAGGTGTGGAGAAGTGTTGCGGGTCGCTCTGAAATGCATAGAAGGAAATTCTTTTTCATTTACGTTATCGTTCAGAGGCGAGTACGGACTCGCAGTTCTCACAAGAACGTGAAGCTAGAAGTTCCATGCTGTCGGTAGCATAATGTAATATTTTTGATTTGCTTGTTCTCGGTCCCTTGAAGCCTCCCTGACCTTTTATTGTCCGTGCCGCCGATGTAAGCCGAGCCTCAATCCCCGCATTGTACTTTGTAGATAATCCCGCTCTGATCGTCCGCAGGCGTGCGTCTTTGCGTTTTGCGATCACGTGTTCCAGGGTATAACGTAGCTTAAAAACATTTTTGTGTGCCCAGCGGACGCAAAGCTCTCCGAACAGCGTCTCATACTCCTTGAACATAGGGAATAGACAAAAGGGACGTCGTTTTCACTCGTGACGCATTCCCCGTTCCTCTTCGCATGCGCTTCTGGGTACCCTTAATAAGTGTCCTAGGATAATTCCGTCGGGGAAGAGAGGAGTGGAGAACGAGGGCGAGGCACTGGAACGACAGCATTATCCTAGGACAGTGAGCTACCCTTTTTACTCCAGGGCAGTCAACGTAACTGGTTAGCCGACGATATGCGCAAAACATCTCAAATTACACAAAGACGTCGACACAGCTCGTAAGACTTGGCTGTGGCATAAGCAGGCACTGACTGACTGCTTTGCATAAAACAAATCCCCAAAATGCACGGGATCCCGATTTTTTTTATGTGTGTGTGTGTGTGTGTGTGTGTGTGTGTGTGTGTGTGTGTGTGTGTGTGTGTGTGTGTGTGTGTGTGTGTGTGTGTGTGTGTGTGTGTGTGTGTGTGTGTGTGTGTGTGTGTGTGTGTGTGTGTGTGTGTGTGTGTGTGTGTGTTTGTGTGTGTGTGTGTGTGTATAAACGTGTGGACTTTTTTTTGTGGGCTTGCCTTTTCCGTCGTTTCAAACTCATTTTAGATTCAACCACTCCATCTACGATCTATATTTCTTCTCTTCATTTAAGAGTACTCAGGGTACTCAAACAACACAATGAAGGGTAGTCTATGACAGCAGCCAGGATATGAGAACTTCAAGTATGAGAAAAATGTACGCACCACACGCCATTTTTCTACGTCGTGGTCTTTACAGCTATTTCCGTCTCGATGACGCTTAGAAAAATCACTTTCGATTTGGGCACGAGCCCACTGATTCAGTTTCCAGCCGAGACAGACACGCGCTAAGACTTTCATAAATATATCGGCGTTCGCACCGTCACCAATGTTTTTCGGTAATGCACTTCATTGATTAATGACCCTGGGGAAAAATGAATATTTGTATCATACGATGCCCGTAAATCTTCGATCATCTTTCCGTGGTCTTGGCGAGTGTTTACGCCAGAAACTGGACACAGATGTCGTGATTTATTGATCTTGAGTTAATTTTTTTATTCATTTATTTCTTTATTACAGTACACACAGCGCCCATGGGCATTACATTGGGGTAAGGGAGGAAATGGGAGAGGAGAGGAGAGGAAAGAATGGAATGTTTCAATACAAGCGGAATGTCAGAGGGCTGACTTCCCTTATGTCAAAAAAAAAGGCATCGGTGACCGACGGCGGTTTTTTCTGTACTTGTTTGCGGGTGCAGTGCTCAAACCTTTCTGGAGTTCACCCGCTTATCCCCATCGTAGTGTACGAAAACCATATGCATGACTTGTTGTCCACTCTTCCTCTTCCTTCCTTCCTTCCTTCCTTCCTTGCTTCCTTCCTTCCTTTTTTCCTTCCTTCCTTTCTTCCTTTCTTTCTTTCTTTCTTTCTTTCTTTCTTTCTTTCTTTCTGCTGCTTTCTCATCGAGCCACATGCGCGCCACCTGAACTACACCGGCTTCGCACCCGAAGCGTTGCTGTGTGACGCCACGCATTCACTAGCAGTCCTAAAGCGCTCGCTGCTCGGACGGAAAGAAAGCGGTAAGGTTGGCCATGCCCTCGTTTAGTGCCTGACACCACTTGGAATCGCACAACTGGACAAGCCTGCTCATTAAGGCAGAGGCAGTAAGCAAGATGCGACAGTTACCAACTTACGCGTATTTCTGCCAGCCAGGAAAATGTTAAAGACAGGCATAGCCTGTTTCGCCTCAACACTCGCATATGTGTTTCTGTATTGTATATAGGGAAGAAGTGTTAATTTCAAGGGCTCGTTTTCTTTGTTATACACAATATTAATGAGAACTAACAGACAATAATGGCAAGGAAAGTATAAGGGATGTTTTTTTTTTTAGTAATAAATGTAAGGTAATTGTGAAGAAACAAAAGTGGACGAAAAGATAGCTTGCCGCGGGCAGGGACCGAACCTGCGACCTTCGAATAACGCGTCCGATGCTCTACCAACTGAGCTACCGCGGCGGCCATCGCGCCGTCCACTTTATAAGGTATATGTGTGCATTTAAACGTGGGAGCGTCAGTCAGCGCCGCCAGTAGCCATGACGGCGAGTGTGGAACACTCTTTTTCTGCCTGTTGGCGTCACGTAGCACGTGAACTTATTACGAGCTGGCAGCTGACCAATAATCCCTCGCATACTACCTGAAAGCATCAAGTCTGCCAGAACGAGACCCTCGCTAGGAATGAAGGAAAGAAGTGTTAATTTCAAGGGCTCGTTTTCTTTGTTATACACAATATTAATGAGAACTAACAGACAATAATGCCAAGGAAACTATAGGGGATGTTTTTTTTTAGTAATAAATGTAAGGTAATTGTGAAGAAAGAAAAGTGGACCTTCGTATAACGCGTCCGATGATATGTTGTATATAGTCACTTCTACCTACATTTTACTACATTAGGCGCGATGCACGTTCCAGGAAGTTCGCGCAGGACGTCAAATTGAGGAATAGAAAAGGGAAACAAAATTCTGAATTTTGTAGGCAATACCTCCAGGTAACAAGAAACGCGGGGGACAAAGGCACAAAAGCCAGCCAGTTGGAAAAAGCCCGAGTGATCCATTCATTGTCGTGGCCGGCAGTTTGCCTAACGGCAGTAGAGCTCTGCATTCGGCACACTCGCTGGAAAGCCTGCAATTAGCGTGACACGCGGACTCTGCAACCGCACTAAGTGGCACTTTGAAGTTTGAGCGCGCCTGCGGCGAATGTAATACGGGATGGCATTTTAGGCGCTCTTCAATTATCGCCGTTGACGGGTAGTGGAACTGGCTGCCTTCGAAGCACACAGTTCTCTTCCTCTAAGTGCAGAACGCCCGCAGTGATTTACAATCTTTTGTAGCGCGACAGGATGCTAAACAACCCTTTGGGTTGCTTTCGCATGTGCTTCAGGGGATGCATACATTTCGCGCGGCGCTGACGGAATGCAAAGAAACAAAGAAAACTTACATTTAATAAACACATGGTTCGTAATGGCTGTATAAAGTATGATGTATTAAAAAGAACACAAACAGAGTTGGGGTACGTTATGCACATATTTCTGAAGAGAGCATAATGATTCCAGTGGGGGAGTAAAGAAGAGCGCAAGGGATTATACCAGGACGAGTGAGAGGCTTAAATGTGAGCTTCATCTGAGTAACATTTAGCTGTTAAGGGATAAGTTCAGCGCTATTAGTCTATTTTTAGCGTAACTAAACGCCACTTCATTCACAGTTAATTAGTTTTGTCCGCTATACCCGAAAAACAGGGGCTCCGTTACGGAATAAACGGCTCCTCGATAACCATTTGTATTTAGGAGGCAGATGATAAGGAACTATACAGTTTTCAGCAGTTCGTGTCTACAGCTGCTTTAGCCTTAATATAATGCCACAAAACAAGAATTGAAGCCAGTTTATTGTTAGTGACACAAGACAAATATTTCAAAGAGATTTGTAAAATATAGTAAGGTGGAGAACAATGTCAACGTCAGTTGGGAGAGAGAAAAACGGAAACTAAGTGCGCTGTAACAGACAAGAAGCAACCATTTGAAGAGACGGTTGTTGAACAAAATCATCAGTCACTTCGTTCCAAGCTCTGATATTCCTCGGAAAAGAACGAAACATTTAAAGCAGTTATCAAACATCTAATGGTCGATAACTGCAGACCAAATCAGTATTAAGCACATAATCTTCGAGGCATGCATAGCACAGACGGCGAGCAACAGATGAACACATCGCCACCCGCTTTCAAAACACACGCACACATATACACGCACACACGCACATGTACACATACACAAACACGTGCGCTCTGCGTTTTTGTTCTTTCAGAATGTCTCCACTGCGGCCCAACAGGTCATGTTTATTAATGCGCAACAACAAGCCGTAGAATAAGCTTTGTTTGTTTCAAGGGAGTTTCATAGCCACGGTTGTTCAGCGGTGAAGCCTAACTCTCCACGATCGGTTTGATACTAAGGCGACAATGCCACCTTCACAGTCCGGAATTTCTTTTAGCTTGAATGATCATAACATACTAAAAGCACCTGTACGTACTACTCCGTCGAATACAAGACAACGTCATAAAGCGACTTAGTGTATATCTTAGTAATATGAACTTATATATACGTTTTCTTTATTGCAGTAGACAGGTGGTCCTGTTAACACTGAAAATTTGCAAGCACTATATTCATAGTCATCCTACTTTTCGCGCTGCGCTCACAAAGACAAGGAAATACATCGAAGAAAAAAAGACGCAGTGGATTTTCCCCGCAAGCGTACAGGACACGTCCTCCGCTTTTACAAGAGGACATGTCCTGTACGTTCCTACTGTTTGTCCTTGACTTTTTGAATGCTGCACGAGTCGAAGGACGAACGTCTGCTGTCTCGCTCTACAATTTTAATGCGATAATTCACACGGCGTTCTCCAAAGCGAACACCGAATCGGAATGATACATAGTGTACATAAGCAACGAGCATGTAGACTTTCATTAAAAAAGATGTCGGCCGGAGAAGTTTTTTATAGAGCCGATTCACTTTGGAGAACGCCGGTCCTGCCGAAGTGAGAACTATGACACTTTCTAAAAGGCTCTTCGATTCCCAGTGTGCTCCTGCATTTGTTTAATGCGACTGTTATGTGTATGGGGAAAATCCGCTAATTTTATGGCAATTAGAAGCAGTTTTCTTCGTGAAAATTTCCATGGTCAAAATGTCATGATTTGATCATCGAAAAAATTATACATTGTAGGGGCGTATTTACCACAATTTTCACGTTCGAATAAATAGGCCACTCTATCTAAGAACGCCAAACCTCTAAGCATGCGTAAAAAAAGAGCAGCCTTTGTCTGTGAGCTTACGACATTGGCACACGTGGGTAGATGCTATGAGCGCCCCCTTTATGAAGGAGCGGTGACCCCTGAGCCACCGAGCTCAATCCTTAATTCAACCTTATGCCTACCCACCTGAATTAAACGTGTTTTCTTTTTTAAAAAAATTGGGGAGGGGCGTAGCATTTGGGAAGGGTGTTTCAGCTCCACTAACGTGAAACCTGTGGAGGGCTGAAGCATGCAGTGTGCGCCAGTGTTTACCTCAGCAAAAATCCCTGCTAATGGGCAATGAGAGACAGAAGAAAGATGAGACACACAGACCCGCAGTCCGCTTTTAGTTAACGTGCACGCTGCGAATCTTTTGTGTTCAACTAGCCACAAGAGAAATCTTCCATCGGCACTACATTTCAGGTCAAGAAAGACGGGGTCGCCGGTGAACGGTTGTGCAGCGCGAGCAGTCGGTTTTCTTCAGGCAAGAAACTCGCTAGTGGACGCTGCCTGCGTCGGCATTGTCTCTCGAGGGCGAGGGCGCGTTCTCGTTCCTCGCGGAGCTGGCAGTTCAGCGTCCATCGCAGAAAGAGCGTTTCCATAGTCAACGCGCGCTGTTCGCTCTCTCTCGCCATACGGCGAGCGCTGAGGCGGTGGCGCCCTCTCTTGTTTCAGTTTCAGTTTATTGCAATTAAGATTACAATGATCGGTACAAAAAGATATGCAGACGAGGGTTCCAAAGTCAGTGACTGCAAACGGGACCCACAAAAAGAGAAGATGTACAGTAAAAATAAGGCAAAAAAATATAGGATACAATTCAAAAGAAAGGAAAAAAAGCATCAAAAAGAACGCAAGTCAACTGCAGCATAAAGAAACATCAAACAATCAACGTTATACACCGAAATGGTCAGAATGAAAGCAAGAAAAAGCTATCAGTAAAACTGTTTACAGAGAATATAAAGCTTTCATTCATGCCTAAATGTGTTTAAAGAAGTCAGCTCGTTAAGTTGTAATGGAAGGTCAATCCAAATTTTAAGTGATGAAAAAGATGATGCCATTTTACCATAGTTGGTGTTACATCGAGGAAGCAGAAAATTAAGATTGTGTGCAAACCTAGTGCAGTTATTATTGGTACGCAATCTGCCATCAATATATACATAAGGTAGACGATTATGCAGTATTTAAAAAAAAAGAATACATGACTGATATTTAAACAGACCAGAAATTGGTAAAATAGAGTTATTTAGCAGAAGTGTGCAAGTATTCGATTGGAATGGACTATTAGTGATGATGCGAATAGCCATGTTCAGTAAATGTTGAATAGATGAGAGGTGAACATTGTACGTGTTTCCCCATGCAGTGATCCCATAGGTAATATGACTATGAATGAACGCGAAGTATAATGATAATAAAGCCTGTAGTGGAAAATAAGTTCGTGCTTTTATTAATGCTCTTATACCAAAAGCAGTTTTTTGTTTAATGAACGCAATGTGGTGGGTAAATTTCAAGTTTGAATCTAATTTTATTCCAAGAAATGATACACAGTTTGTCGCAGTTAATAAATGATTGTTGACAGTTACTTGAGGTACACATGACAACAACCTATGATTAGATTTAAATAACATGAACTGAGATTTTATAGGGTTTAAAATGAGATCATTTGTCTTACACCACTCAACGACTCTTCCTAGTTCATTGTTTAGTTTAAAAAGTAAGGATGTTATGGACGTATCAGACACGGAAATAGTAGTGTCATCTGCATATAAAACAGTGTTTGAGAGCTTAAGATAATCAGGTAAATCGTTAATATATATACAGAACAACAAGGGACCCAATATTGAGCCCTGTGGTACGCCTTGATTAAAAAGTTTTGATTCAGAAAATACTCTACCAACATAGGCTGATTGTTCTCGATTATGTAAGTAACTTTTTATGAGAGTAAGAGCAAGGCCAGTTATACCTAAGGATTCAAGTTTAGCAAATAATATAGTGTGGTTAATGGTATCGAAAGCTTTAGTAAAATCTAAAAACACTGAACCAATAAACTTGCCTTTGTCAATAGAACTTCTTATAAAATCGGGTAATGCTATCAAAGCTAAGCTGGTCGAGCTGCCCGGTCGGAAACCAAACTGGAAAGGCTTCAACAAATTATATTTAGCGAGGTACTTATGTAAATGTGTTAGAAACAATTTTTCAATAAGCTTACTAATCTACGACAGAATAGAGATGGGGCGATAATTAGAGACTTGAGATTTGTTCCCTTTTTTAAAGACAGGAATTAATTTTGCTTTTTTCAGGGATTCGGGAAAAAATTCGGCAGATCCCACGTACCGTGGGAGTCGATGTTATGCGAAGCATGCGGCGGGTAGGTGACTGTGGCGTAACTTTTTTTACTGAGCGACACGTTATAAAATGACGCTAAAGATTTGTATATATTTTATACGCACACATATATATGTTGAAGAGTTGCATATGTGTTATATAAGCAGTTGTTTACGGTTGGGTAACGCTGCCAATGACAACGTGGGTATTATCAACACCACAAGCGGTAAGCTGATATGTGGTGCTTATACGTGTCCTGAGAACGCACGCGCGTTTCACGAACCCGTGTGCATGTGTGCAAGAAGTTCTTGACGGTTCTTGAACAAGGGCATCATCACCGTGATCAGTGAGCACCAGCAGCTGGTCATGACTTGTTATAGAATCCGGTCGTGACCGTGGTGAAGAGGGGTCCATATGTATCGAAGTATGTGGTATAGTAGAGCTGTTGGAATTCGTGGATGCCTCGGTCATTTCGTCGACAAATTGTCTGTCGACAGAGCCGGCGACATGTCGGAACCTAAAGCCACCTTTCACGTTGGTGAGGCATAGGCCGTCGAGGCTGGTAGGCCTGAATAGTGCTACGTAGACCAACATCAGTGGATGGTGTTTGTCTTATTTGTAGACTACCTGGGCGTATGTGGCCTACGTAGCCAAGTCTACAAATGGCTGTCAATCAACCAGACATTATCCTCGGTCAGCATGAGGCCATCGCCCAGCCTCTTAAGAAATGAAGAGGACACTTCGTCGTTCTGGTGGACGAAGTGCACTTTACGATGCGGTGATGTGGATATCATATGTAACTTTCGTTATTGTATTCCTCCGGGGTCGAGCAATGCTTCAATATAGCTTGCTGAATCATCATAGGAGTACAAATGTAATGTTTATTAGTCTGCTATAAAAGCGGAGCCAACACTGGAACTACGGACGTCAATCTGATATGACGCCCGTATCGTAGGAGTACACATCGTAGGAGTATCATGTAGTGTTTATTGCTTTCTTGTAAAATTAGATAGTCAGCACCACAACCACAATTGACGTTGCACCGATATTACGCCTGCGTAGGCTGTTTTTCCAAACCAATTTATAGACCTGGCGTGGCTCAGTGGTAGAACACCTGATTGCCACGCAGAGTGCTTGGGTTCGATTCCTGCTGGGATCCTAATTTTCATTATTTCCATTCGTTGTGTCAACGCTGCCGATGTTGGTTTTACTTAACTCTCCAGCATTTAAGTTACCAATGTCTGTTCTCGCCGTTCCTGGGTAGACATAATCTGTCAATCACCTGTGGCGCATACCCGTACACCGCGGCCCGTGGTAAACGGGTATGTACCACACGTGTCTGGTGGAAAGGGTTTGACGACGTACACGACAGGATTTTAACGTTATTTATGTCATGACCCGGCAGTCATATTCGTCAAATCCTCTTACCCTCCCATGCAAATTTTGGTCTACACCAAGTTAAGGAGGCGATCATGAGAGCGCCCAGACGTAGGCGGCTAGATAGATAGATAGATAGATAGATACGTAGATAGAAACGCTCAAAGTGCCAGAGGTTCGCTAAGAAATGCTTCGCATTTAATATACCGCTTTTAAAGACTAAATTAATAAGATTGCACAGGGGTTCCGAAACAGATGAAGCAACAAGTTTTAAGTGATGGGCGGAGATGTTATCTCTACCAGAGGTAGTGTTCTTAAGATTCAGTATTGCAGAATAGACTTCATCTGCTGACACTGGAAAAAGAAAAAAAGTATGATTACAACGCTTAAGCGGAAAACTAGAATCTTGCGGGATGTTGTTGTAAACTTCATGGAATTAATTACTAAATGCATTACTAAGTACTAGAGGATTCAGTGTAGGCTATATCATGATAGTATATTTTATCTATTGCACCGTTACCTGTTAGCGAGTTCAGAAAACTATTAAAAAGTCGCCATTGCTTTTTTGGGTTGTTCTTAGCTTGGAGAAACATTTTTTCATAATAAAGCCTTTTAGATTTTTTTTAGCAAATAGTTCAGCAAAGTATTGTATTTTTTATAGCGCTGCATTAACTTTACATTAAAAGGCTGTTTTTTAGTTTTTTTTTTGTATAGGTTATCTTTTTTTCGCAAGCTGGTTAACAAACCATTTGTTATCCAAGGATTGTGAATGAATTTATATCTTTTTTCGCATTTAACGGTTGAAGTATTAGCGTACACGGCTTTCAGAAATACAGAGCGGAATTTATCTAGAGCCATTTCAGGGTGACATTGGGCACACGCTGATGACCAATCTACCTGACTTATCGCATTAACAAAGTCATCAGTGTCGAACCTGGAAGTGAAATAACTTTTGTTGCATTTAGGTGTATTTGTAGCAAGGGAAACGAAAATGCGATGATGATCTGTGATTGGCATGTCAATGATACCTGCAATTGGAGACGGAGTGATGTTACACAAGGCATGATCAAGGAGAGAGTTAGTTCCAGAAACGGAATACCTAGTAGGAGAAGTGATCAACGATTCCAATCCTAAACCAGCAAAGCAATCGCTGTAGGATGATACTAGAGAGTTGTCTGTGTCAAGTAAATTAATGTTAAAGTCACCAACAATTAAAACATGTTTGTTTTCAGAAGTAATCTTTTGAAGGATTTTAGAAAAATTGTGCAAGAAGTCAGATATAGAAGATGATGGTGAACGATAAGTGCAACCAATGATTAGACTGTTGTGATTGCTAGGAGAAGTCAAGTGTGTTTCGATCCATACTGATTCGCAATTGGATACATTTAAACTTAAATCAAGCCTTCGTTCATAGTTAATTGCTGATGAAATGAAAATAGCTGAACCACCGTGGCGACTGGCGATGCGGTGGCAATATTCAGAATGGTAAGTGGGAAAATCATATAGGTTGCCATCAGAGGCTCCAAGCCAGGTTTCGGAGATACATAAGAATGAAAAAGAATGACCGAGTGAGTCGATAAGTTTAGCAATGCTGTCATAGTTTTTACGTAAGCTTCTTGCATTTACATGTAGAATTGTGTGGTTAGAATCACTAAGCAGTGCTTTAGCGTCTTCAGTTGAGAACAAAGACATGCAGAGAGGCTGTAGCAAGAAAGTTAGGTGATTGATTTTGTCGGGTTAATGTCTAGGAGAAGACACGAAGATCAGAATCAGAAGATATCCAGAAGACCTTGCTGTCTTCAGTTTTACGCGCTTTGATGCGGCAGTTGTCGGTCCAAAGGTAACGCCATTTGAATTCTTTTTTGAGAGCGAGCGCTTTACTGAAAAGGTTCTTGTTGGCGATAGTCAGATGATCATTGACAAAAACGGCATTATCAGAGTTTCCAGACAAGCCTAGCTGAGAAGTGCACAAGCGCGCATTACGAGCTTTCCGAAGAAATTCATTCTTCTTGCCACGCGAGCGAAATCGGGCGATAATATTCTTATCTGATGTCTTACTCGCCACACGATGGATAGTGTCAATGTCTGAGGATGAAACATGACATTCAATAGATTGGGCGATTGTTTTCAAGATGGCAGTACAATCTTCACCTCGCGTACAGGGGACACCTTTGATCTCAATATTATTTAGCCTGCTGTATTGTTCTACGTCAGCGACTTTTTTGTTCAGTGCTTCATTGTCGGCCTTCAGGTCTTTGATCGTTGTTGCCATATCATCGACAGACGCCCGCACTTTGTCATATTCATCACTCATAAAACGCACACTGTAAACCAGTGACCTAACGTTACCAAGACCTTGATCATCAAGCTTCTTGGCAATCTTTGAGGCAAGGTCATCAACAAGTTTGTCAAGCTTATCGTTAAGCAATGATTCAAGCTGCTCGCTCTTTCTAGCCAGTTCAGCATACGAAGGCATACTGTAACACAGGAAAATGCAAGCGAGCAGCAGTCACGGTAAGATTTGCCAAATCCGGCTACAATATCATCACAGTAGAGAACAACCAACCTGAAAAAGTTGGTTTATCGCACCAACACCACTAGAAAAACACTAAAAAGTCTGCAATAAGGACACGCAAAAACTACACTAGAAAAAACAGTAAAAAGATTGCAATAAAGACAGCGCGAAAACTACAAAAAACTGCTGGCAGCAGTGGGAGCGGTACGGAGTTCCAAGACAAAACCAAAAGTAAGGAAGCCAACCTGTATCACGCTGAAGCAGGGAATTAGAGCGTCGTCCTTTAGCCGCAACCACTGCTGCCAAAATGACGAGCCAAGCAAATGGACAGGACACGACGACGCATGCCGCGACAGCATAAGACGATGCCTGCCGACACGCCGAGACCCTAAGGTACTTCGCCCCGAAAAATAATAATGTAAAGGACCGAAGAAGCTGCCTTCTCGTGAATAGCATCTAGTACATGAAAGGCGGAAGATACCTAAGAGGGTGACGGCTAAGCGAAAAACAAGATAAGGGATTACTCAGGCTTCTGAGTGTTACGGAGGAAGGGAAAGAAGGAAAGATAAAAGGTGCGGGTGGTTTAATGAATCGAGGCACCAATATGGACTGGTGGAAAGTAAGCAGCTTATAAGAAGTAAAAGTGGCGCTGATGCAGCATTGACGGGGAGAGCTTAGCAATCGATTAAGGACTGATAGGCCTATATAGGGCCGCCGAGTCAGAAATCTTAGTAGAAGCGACACTTGCGCAGACACCTCATTTATCACACGCAGACAATAGATCTTATCAGAATATTCCAGCTGAACTCAAGTCATGGCCGCGCGTTTTCACCGAGGCTCACGTGAGCAATTATACCACGAGCTGCTTGAGGCAGTGTGGCAAAGGTACGACGGCACAGAATAAGTTGTAACATTGGGCCACTTTTTGATGGACGTTTTTGCGAATGTTCTGTAGCATACCACCCGTCGGAAATTATGCAGTTCAGGTAGGGACGAAGTCTAGAAAGACAATCAAAATGGCTAACCGAGAATACAAGAAAATATTATACTACCGCAATATACCTCCCTTTGTGAGGCGACACATGCATATCATGATGAAATCAAGATATGCGTGTACTATTGATTACGACGTCTGAAAACGGATTTATTTTTTTATGCAAGAAGTGAAACCTCATCATAATGTAGCCTCTATACCAGAAAGAGAAGTTCATGGCAGAATTTGAACGTGCTAACGAGCAAAACTAGCTCTTAGAGGAACGACTGGACGCGTATGTAATCAGCGCAGCTGTGAATATTGGTACAAAAGGAAGGCGAGATAATGAAGACACTATTCCGGAACTCGATCCCAGCCAGTTATTAGTGTAATCTTAACTCTACTTTATACCAAAAAAGCGTAACAGACTTTCAGAGGTATAAGCTATAGGTTTCGATATATCTTTATTTTTTGCGAATTTTGGCAGCGGTAAAGGTGCCGCTCAGAACGGCCATAAGAGAAAAGGTCTAGCCTGAAATTGAATATCCAAAGTTCGGCACTGAACCTATAGGGCAGCATAAAGCGGGGCTTGATAACGGCGTGCTTCGACGCATTACAAGCTTTAATGTTGCTCAGCCTACATTTGGCAAAGTATTTCTTGCAAGCTCTAGCTGAAAAAGAAAATGCTCTCGATACATTCTCTCTCAATCACTTGCTTGACAGATATTCAGCAGTTCCCAAAGGAAAGCACTTTGAACATATCACAACAAACAGTGCACTTTCAGTATTTCAGCACGAATTTCGAAAAGCACTTTTCTTAGGATTCGCATTCGTATAACGTTAGTTTGCTCGATCCCGACTCTTGTGTAGGTAAACGGCAGTGTGTAGGATGAATGCTAGGAGCTACGTTAAAAAATTTCTACGCAATTGTGCGCACAGTTCAGTGTATCCAGAAGGCCGGCAGGTAGTCTAAAAAAACATAAGAAAGAAGCATCACTCCTTATTTGACTTCTTTTGCGACAGATGAGTTTTCGTTGGCGTTAACTGCCATGGCTAATCCTACGGTTGGACAGCCACAGACACTAAAGGTATTCACACTGCAATGGTTTTTCTACTTCATTTAGGAAGATGTAATACTAATAATAGTTGGAGTTTTACGTCCCAAAACCACGATATCATTACGAGGGATTACGACAGTTCCGGACGGCTCCGGAAATTTCGACTACCTGGTGTTCTTGAACGTGAACCTAAATATAAGTACACGGGCCTCTATCATTTCGCCTCTACCGAAGTGCGGTCGCGCGGCCGGGATTCGATCCCGATACCTTGCGGTCAACAGTCGAGCACCATAACCACTAGACCACATTGGCGGGTATTTAAGATGTGTTATGGCCCCTACCGTGAAACAGATAACCCGTTATGAATGCCTCTTGGTAGCACCTCCGCTTCTATTTCTGTGCTGCAAACTGCGAAAGACAATTAAATCAAGTCCGCTAAACCGATGACGACGATAGGCATGGTTTCGAACTACAGAACGAACCTATTAACCTGCTAGTATAGAAAAAAGCGCATAAAGAAAGTTCTAGCCTGCTGAAAGTTCAGAAACCTTTTGTTTACGCAGAGACCAGGCTTCATTTAGGTGAACTTTCTTGAACAAGATAACATAGGAGTAAATTTTAGCTTTCAAGGAGCAAGTGATTAAGTCCTGACTAATGACATAGCTTAATCCCCCCAACTTGTTTCTGCAGAGGTCAAGGTCCTTACGCATGATTAACACGAGATGATTAAAAAGCGGGGAATGCCCTAGGGCACGTAATTAACTGAGGGTTCGAGTTCGGGATACAACATGCTTTGACCTCGGAATCCTGTGAAACCATATATGAAGCAACGCCTCAATTGAGGCGAGGCTAGATGGACGAGGGGCTTGTAATCTGGGATTTCACATCATATCGAGCAAGAGGAATAGAAATGTGAGCAAGTATTACAAGTAAATCATAAAAATTAATATTGATCTTTGGCATAAAGAAGTTCCTGCATTAGAAGGCACAGAGGAAGGAAGGAAGGAAGGAAGGAAGGAAGGAAGGAAGGAAGGAAGGAAGGAAGGAAGGAAGGAAGGAAATCATGCAAAAAATAGTCAGTAGGGATTAACTGCAAATTCGCGTCTATATTATACTTAGTATGCGCTTGTAGATTTTTCTTTCGTGCTGTATGTCTAAGCTTAGAGAAAGAAAAAAGATTCATGCGTTGTAAAAGCACCTTTATGTCGTACTGCCACGGGCGCACATTCCTTTATGTAATTTTTTTATTCACATGGCCTAAAGGCCCTTGACGGGCATTACTAATATTAGTGAAGTGCTCGAGTGTGGTGCGTGCAATGGCTGGACCCGCGGGAACGACGAGGTCGACGAGCAGCGTGATGTTTAAGCGAGCGCGCCGATCATCAGAGCATGAAAAAAATACACAAGAAAAAAAAAGACGGTGCCGAAAAGAGAAAAGAGGAAAGAAGAAGAGCTGGCTGTTTGAAGTACTTCTTACTTACTTGCCGTCGTTTCACTAGCCTCAGGAAAAAACATTTCGAAATGTTATTCAGAAACTCAAGAATTACTCTTTAACTTTGAAAATATTCTTTCCCTTGGGGCATCATCTCTGGGCCACAGCAACAGGAACGTTCGCCTAGCCGTATGCGTATTTCTTAGGGACACAAGAAGAATTCCTAGTTAATTATTCACAAACAAAATTTGGTAAATCGGACTTCCTCGCGCTAAGTCATTTTATTCCATATGATTAGTCTATTGCTATTTTTAATGGCACATAAACTAATATTTCTTCCATTTTTCTATATACCCTTGTCGGCCGATTAGTTCTTTTTCCTTCGTCTAAATTCTAAATTTCCCGACTTATAGTAACCGCCGGTTTCATGGCCAGTCCTCCGGATAGGGTAAGATCCAAGAATTAAGGGTCAAGCAAGCAAGCACACATGACTAGGGTGCGTATAGTGCGAGCTTGCCGGATGCTTGGACCCGGGCTCCCAAGGCGTCCACCTAGCAGACGAAGGCCTTCAGGTAGACCTCGCGAACATTCTGCCGCCGTGACTTTTCATGAGGCCCTGGCCCGGCGTAGTTGTACTGCTCGGGCGGAAGACGGCACCAGAGATGTCGGCGTCTGCCGGGAGTGGGAGTGAGCCGGCCTAAGGGCCCCAGTTTGCAGACTTACATCACTACGTTTTCTTCTTCACTGGATTGCTCATGTGGCCAAACCGCTGGTGAGCGGTACCACTCTCCTTCCGCATCAGGGCTTCCCTGAAGACTTCAGCGTGTCTTGTACGACCGTTTAGACTCTTTGTAGGTTTCGCGATACCTATTTTTGGTCAGGCTGTATGACGCTTGTTAGTTTACTTTTTGTTGATTCTACAGTGTTTCATTTCCGCTTATTTTTGCGTGTACAAATATACTTGCGCTCCTCAAATCAAATGCTCGCTTCCTTCTCTTCCTCGCGCTCTGCACTCCGCACCCCAGCCACGTTCTTCGAACAGCCAGCTCTTCTTGTTTATTCTTTTATCTTTTCGGCACAGTCTTTTTTCTTGCGTATTTTTCTTTCATGCTCCGATGCTCGGCGCGCTCGCGCAAGTATCACGCTGCACGTCATCCTCGTCGTTCTCGCGCCTCCAACCATCGGACGCCCCACACTCGCGCACCTCACGCATAACAATTACAAAGGGGGGCTTGCAATGAACATGGGAGGGAAAAGGGGGGGGTAGCTTACAGTGAAACAGATATACACTCGTTAACAAGAAGTGATCACGTTTCACCCACAAGAACTGTTACCACCGCTCGTCGCAGGACGCGCCGCGATGTTTAGAAACTGCGCGATTCCTTTAGACTGTTCTTTTATTATTGCGCGCAGAATGCGAGTAAACGGGTTGATTCCAGAGCTAACTCGAGCACCAGCGATAACGCTGGAACATTCGATAAGGCATGTGTAAAGGCCCACGTACTTCACAGACGAGCTGATTACCGACGGTCGACGATTGTAATCGCTGCTATCAGTGTACAGCTATCCAAATCTTTAACTATCTTGCCCAGCGGCACATTTCCTGTGTGTCAACGCCATATGATTGAGCGAACTAGCTAAAAAATGTTCTATGGGCATGCTGCGCATAGCAATTATATGGACACTCACTCTCGGTGGATTTTTGCCGTCGACATCATGTCCCGGATATATATATATATATATATATATATATATATATATATATGGGTGAAAAGGACTCGCGCACGAAATGTAGTTTTATTAACGTTTCCGCTGGTGGGCCAGCCTTTCGATGCTATTCGAGCCTGGACCCATTTCTTGATAAATAGATATGTCATTAAGTTTGGTACTGTGATTACGGGTATTACGTGCGTGCTCGTTCCCCCTTTCCTGCAGGTGCGAATGCGGTACCCCCCCCCCCTTTTTTTTACGCTTGAACATCGGTTGTTGGTTCATATGAGTACGTATGTGCACGTGTATGTATATCCGTATGTATCTATATGTGTGTGTGCATGTACGGATATGTACATGTATATGTATATGTTTATCATGTCTCTTGATTGAAAGAAATATGCCATGTGCCCACACATTGCGCCTAACAGCGGCTGTCCTCAATCTTGTTCACCGGCGAGTCGTATCCTTCTTTTTGAGGGAGGGCTATGGTCATTGCCGCGAGCACCTGCAAGATGCCCACGGAGACCGGTCGACTTCAAAAGGCCTACCGAACCCCCTTCTCTAAAAGGCGCATGGATGGGCAAGCACTTAACTGCTTTTGACGCGCTTTTTGAAGGTAGCACTCTCAACAAGGAAACGCGTGCTGCACGTTTACATCCGGCGTCCGTGAGCGCATTCTCCTTTAGTCCCGTAGTTGATAGGTCTCCCCATTTAGCGTGGTAAGTGCGTTCGCATCTTTGTCATTTTTTTCTTTTTTCCCCTCCGCCTCTCGTTCCGAACCACACACGTAGGTTCGTTTCGCTGTTTGTTATTTATTTTGTGTATGTTTCTGACCCCGCCTATTCTCTACTCTTCACAGAGTGCAATGCTGTGTGTGTCACCTTCTATGCGTGTCGCTCTCTCCCTGGGATTTGTTTGCTGTTGTTGTTGTTCTGGCCCCTCCCATGTCATGGTCCAACGAATCAAGATGGTGTGTCTACATCTATGTATTGACAAAATATGTACTTAAACCCGTACGCCATGTACGAATGCATTCTTTGGTAAAGGCCGGTCCCCGGCCGAAAGCTCAGAATAATGTTGGAGTGGCGAACACACAGCTCACGATAGCTTAGCTTCATTAGACGTAAATTGAATATTGATTGGAAAAATTGCCGTTCTTGCGTAACAAAATAAGCAAATTTCCGCTAAATAAAAACCAAAGCATGCAACTTCAGCGCCCCAGAGGTCCAAGGTGAATGAAGTTCATGGCTGAGAAAGAAAGTACATTTAGAAATTAAAGTGACAACTTAAATGCACACGACATAACTCTCCGGCGAATAGCAGTAGAAAATGGTAGAATTTCTTACGTGCAGAATGAAAAATGTTTCTGCATCGGAAAAAAGTATCGCGAGTGCGAATTCGAGTACAGGCTACAATACATGAAACACTGCATATGGTCCACGTGAACGAATATCGGACAACACAAATACCTAAATACTAGACGGTGCAAAATATCGCCTAGATTATTTAAGCGTGAGGGTAAACATATTGCTTGCATGCGTTTCGTTTCTATTTAGAGTTGTGGGTATTCCAAATTACGTCACATGGGGAATGATCTAAGAATGCACAATTTCCTCATTGAACGCGATCTTGTGTGTTACAAAAATATTAACGTGTAAAAATAACGTGTTTATGATTTCACTAATATATTCAGCTTTCCGTGTTCATGCAAAAGTAGTGACAGCTGGCCAGAAATATATGTAATGGTCGTTTCATTGTTTATACAGACTGTTTCTGGAGCCAGGGATGGATGATGGACACCCTGTTCTGTCTCATACAGTAAACCAGGGGCGTAGCCAAGGGGGGGGTTGGGGGGGTTCAAACCCCCCCCGAAATTTTTCAGTTTTGCTTGCGTATATAGGCATGCACACATACAAACGCACGCACGAACATACCTAAAGTATGGTTGAACCCCCCCCGAAAAAAATTTCTGGCTACGCCCCTGCAGTAAACGGTAGTTTTGAACACGTCCACTGCCCAGCCAAATGTTGAAAAGACAAATAAATGCATCCATCTCCTTCAGTTTCGTCTTTATGTCCTATACGAAAGTAGTTCTTTCGTACCTAGTGCATTGATAACTGTTACTTATGTTCAAAATACTAAAAAGACGTTGTTAGAACTATGGGCCAGGTACCCACGAAAAGCTGCGTTCGGCTGTGATATTCAGCTCGACTTCTACAGCCCTGATACGTTTGTCTAAAGGAGCGGCCTTCCGCCTGCCTCATACATGATGCAAGAGTGGCAGTGCAAGAGAGATAGAAAAAGGAGTTTGCCCATGCTCACTGTAAATATGGGGACATCATCCATGAATCCTGAACATTCGATCGAATTAGGAATCTCCGTTTGCACGTTTGTGTGCCTTGTCGAACTGTGGCCACGTCCATGTTTTTATTCGTTAGAAGATTCGTGAGATATATTTTATGATCTAAATATTCGATGATATAACGGCGAATTTCCGGATTGGGCGAAATAAGCTGCAATGATTAAAACACTGCACTACAGTTACTGGGACAAGAGAAGTTAGGAAGGACACGCGCTACGAAGTGGACACGACAAGCGTTTTTTCGTGTCCACTTTGTAACGCGTATCCTTCCAAACTTCTTTTGTCCCAGTAACTGCAATACAGTATTTTAACCGTGCTAAACCAACGAGCCCAATGCCTCACTTTGATAAGTTGCTACACTGCTTCGGTTGAAAGGTATTTGTGTATGGCAGTGACATTTTCAATGACATTTCCTCGCATGCCCAATGTCACACGTAATTCATATATGTACTTTTTTGATACCATGTGGACTTGCCAAGATATATGAGCCACTTCGAGCCTCATTAACACAACGCACTAAGGCAAATAAGGAAAGTAATTTCCAAATGGCCCTCCTATGCCTGTACCACTGCCGATATGGAACACGTGGCGTCCATTAAGACTGTTCTTCAAGCTGTCAAATGTGCCAAGTGCTTATAAATCATCCATGATGATTTATAAGCACTTGTGTTGCACACCGAGCGCTAGAGCAATGATCATTGTTTTGCCCGGAACAGTTCCAGACACTACTTTATTATGTAAGCTTAATTTTCTGACTCACCTATTCTTTTCTTCATGAACATTATTAAGGCGCCACGCTTACATCCTGAAAGTCCCATATATTTCAAGCGGATGTGTCTAATGTCGGCATGCGAAAATTCTCCAGCTTACGTTTCTATTTCAGAGTGCTTCGTTTGATCTGGATGTGGCAGGAAAAATTAACGACTCACAGCCGGTGAATGCTGAGGAAGAACTGTAAGTAAAATACGTAAATGTCTGGTATCCTCAATATTAATGAGAACTAACAGACAATAACGCCAAGGAAAGTATAGGGGATGTTAAAAGTAGTAACTGGGGTATAAATGTGAAGAAAGTAAAGTGGACGAAAAGATAACTCAGCGCCGGCAGGGACCAAAGCTATCTCTTCGTTCACTTTACTTTCTTCACATTTATATCCCAATTATTACTAATAACATCCCCTAGACTTTCCTTGGCGTTATTGTCTGTTAATTATCATTATTGTTGTGCCTAACAAAGAAAAACGAGCCCTTAAAAGGCCATCGTCTTTCCTTTATTCATAGCGAGGGTCTCGTTCTGGCAGACTTGGTGCCTTCAGGCAGTATGCGGGGGATTATTGGTCAGCTGCCAGCTCGTAAAAAGATCACGTGCTACATGGCGCCAAAAGGCAGAAAAGGAGTGTTCCGCACTCGCCGTCATGGCTGCGATCGGCGCTGACTAACACTCCTAGGTTTAAATGCACATATACACCCTATAAAGTGGACGGGCGGATGACCACCACCGTAGCTTAGTGGTAGAGCATTGGACGCGTTATTCGAAGGTCTTATGCTCGGTCCCTGCCGGCGGCGAGTTATCTTTTCGTCCACTTTACTTTCTACACATTTATATCCCAATTATTACTAATAACATCATCTATACTTTCCTTGGCGTTATTGTCTGTTAGTTCTCACTAATATTGCGTCTAACGAAGAAGAACGAGTCCTTGAAAGCCACCTTCTTTCTATAATTTTTTACTCAACGTAGTTTTAAAGGCGATAGTCTTTCTTGGGATACTTGAACGCATAAATTTTGGTCTGTCTGTCTGTCTGTCTGTCTGTCTGTCTGTCTGTCTGTCTGTCTGTCTGTCTGTCTGTCTGTCTGTCTGTCTGTCTGTCTGTCTGTCTGTCTGTCTGTCTGTCTGTCTGTCTGTCCGTCCGTCCGTCCGTCCGTCCGTCTGTCTGTCTGTCTGTCTGTCACACTATTGAGCCACCCGGCCAAAGTTGGATGTGATCCCTCCTCGTCTCCCGCCACGCAATGGCGTTCGACGCATCGCTTACTCGGCGTTCCACATCGTCAGTTGGTACAGAAATGGGCCACTTTTTAGTGCGCATAAGGAAAATGTAGGAGCATTGCTTTAAAGCGCGCCCTTCGGGCAATCTCGCGGGTGATACTACACATACTGAAGCACCTCCGAACTCTGCGTGCCGTTAGCGTTAAGTGGTATATATAAATAGTTCGCCCTTGTTATGCTGAACAGCTGGTGGCGCGTGGCCGAGTTGTTTAAAGCAGCGCGCTGCGGAGCGATTGGTGCAAGGCTCGATTCCCGGTGGCGCACTTCGGAAATTTTTTCTTCTGATTTATTTTTCTTTGAGGCTTTTATTTATTTATACGTACATATACACATCCGGAACATGACGGCGACGGCAACGGCGACAGCAAAACCAGACGAGAGTGTCGATTTAATTGCTACCACAATAAAAACAATTATTACGCATATCTGAGGCGCAACATCAACATGTAAATATTAGGTGGTGTGTTCCTTTACTAGAAAATAGATAGATATGTAATTCTAAAGACCCACTGTTTCTTAGGCTGCGCTGAAAATTCGATGCTATGCACGAAAAAGCACTCTCCCGACGATATGGTGCTGCCACCTGGCAGTGGCCCTGGGAACAGCATCAAGGGTGGCCGCGGATGAGACCAGGACTCATGTAGTATGGCCGGCAGAAGACTATCGTCTTTCGACGACATTTACAGCGAAGCACGCAGATACGCGGCCAAATTTTTTTGCGCTGTTTTTCATGATGTATTCTTACTGCGCCTTGCCCGACTTTCTATCTTAACAAAAAAAATTAGCGAACCGTTCCCTTCTCATAGCCTGTTTCTAAGGATTTCCTCTTTAGGTCATTCATCTCTACTCAATTTATTTTTCCCCTCGAAAATATTTAAGTATTATATAAATGCATACCCGATAACTGTGTGCTAGGCTCCCACTTTAATTCATACCAATACTTCGCTTCTTTTATATTCTAGGACAAAACCAATGTCTGCCTTAGTAAAACTTGTTCTTGAACTTGTTGGTACATGCATACTGAAATATGTCGCTGCTTTTCTGGGAATAAAGTTAATGCGAGTGACGCCCTTTTCTGCACTGTCTTGATTCCTTCCTTAATGGTACGCGTGCTTTTTTTGTATTACGGAAAAATAATGTCGGCCACCGTTAACATTATTCTAGGTAAAAGTGCAGCAAGCGTCCTATCATAATCGGCATAATTAGAATATTATGAAGAAAATGCCGTTCTCGTCCTCCTACCTCCGCATTCTACAAATGGGTTAGCGTGTGGTTCTTAGACAAACTCAACGTGTCTTGAGAAAGGCTTCATTTAGCTTATCCAAACAAGGCAGCAGTTCAGCGGAAAATGGAAGCTTGAAGAGATGACAAATTCGTGAATACGGAATGTCGCTGTAGCCGACGTTTCGACAAGCGGACTCGTCTTCTTCAAGGCTGCAAATGCAGCCTTGAGTTCACGAATGTGTCATCTCTTCACTTAGCTAAGTACTGTAAGTCCAGTTGCGTAACCGATTCAGAAAAGTTGAACTCGGGGTAACATGCGCACGCATTGCGCAAGGTTATTCTGATTCCTTAGCGTAAGTGCTTAGCCCCTGTAGAAGCATTAACCCTGTTATTAATTTTTCTAGAGGCGGCTGTCGACATTCTTGAAGTACTACTTATAGTAGCATACAACTTAAGAAGTCCGCGGAGACTCGGCCCAGACGACCGAAGAACGACAGCCGATCACCTCCACCACTAATCAAAATAGTCCCCCTGATGCACCCCGCAAATGTTCCCCGAAGGCAGCGTACCCTCACCGGCCGCCTGGCTCGTGACGTCATTCTGGAGTGTGCGCCCATCGGTGCAGGACGGTGTGCATCCGCCTTTGAGGAGGAAATACCGCGTACTTCTAAAGTTGTATCCGTCTATAGGTAGCCATGTTCTCATTAAGCCTTATTACACTGATTGAATTATGTAACACGTATTTATGTCCTCGTTTTCGCATCTCTACCTTTTCCAAACAGCCTATTCGACAATATGCATGTGATCCTCCAATTAGCCAGCCACCTTCTTAGCTATCACCTTTTAAACGTGGCCTGCCATCCAATGAGCCTGCTCGTTGTAATTCCCTAGCGCAAGAACTCACGTACCGCGCTAGGACTAGCTCATTCACCGGACTGCCTCATTAGGGACCCTTTAACCACATTGAATGAAATTACATCTCACTATAGACTGAGGAGGAGGAAATTCCCCTCCACCCAACCCCGAATTCGACAGAGCCCAATCAATTATTCTCGGACTTTTGAAGACATGCCCTTCTCTTGGTCCATATCCCGATTTTCCGCAGTCGTGTTCTGAATTAAAGCACGAAACCTGTTCCTTCGACCATATGCTCTGGCTGTGCCCGTTTAACGTGGGCTCCACTCTAAACGACGCCGTCAGCAGAGATGAGCTAGTGCGAAGCCGGGATGTCACGCGTCAACTCCAGGCCGTCCAAAGGGTTCGTGCCGTCTCCGAGAGTCATCATCTCCCGGTGCCGGCATCGGTGGAGCCACCACTTGAGTGGGAGTGTCTCTCGGCCGTTTCTAATCTTGTCCCACTGGACTCTAATGAAGTTCTTTTTAAGTATGTAGGCCATCGAATGTCAAAAAGAAGTGCTACTAACAAAAATGAGCGGAAGCATCCATGCGTCTCATGGAGACAGAAAATCGCAATATTTGTGTTGAAGCTAAGAAAGAGTTCTCGCCTTTATCTACTGAAACCTAGTAAAATTTAAAATATTAACAACCTTTTAAAGTCAGCGCAAAAAGTGTGTCTAACTGTGGAAAGAGAGTGTTGCCTCCTGGGACGTATTTTCGGATTATTCTTTTGATAGTTCTTTTTTCTTCTCTGGATTGGTGGAGACGTCTTTCAAGTGTAATGCTCGAATTCTGAGTAACCGCGGCAGCTATTGGGATTTCCATCTGCTTCTGTATTGAATATATTTTCAGTAGCGATGATTCTGAGCGCTCTCGGCATAATTATTTGGCATATCATTTTAGTAGGAAAGTAGGCATGCGTTGATGTCATTCATTCAAAAACCCTTTCTTGGTCGAGTTGGTACTTACTTCAGTAATATTGTATCTAGCGTAAAACTAGAAAAGAAAGACTAAGAAGCATACAGGAGCAGAAATTACCATAGTTAATTAGTCAGCATTTTTAATTAGTCACTTCAATTTCACTTTAGCTGTGTCTATGCACTTATTTCCGACTCGATGTGGAGTTCGCGGGAGGAGTGGAGTTCGATGTGGAGAATGTGGAGTTCGATGTGGAGTTCGAGCGCGGAACTGCAGGAGCCTGACTGTCACAGGATATTTACACAAAATTTGGATCTAAAAGAACAGAAACACGCTGTATAGCCACGGCGACAACCACACCCGATATAACTTCAGAGCTGCGCAGATGAGCGTGAGTACGCCATACGCCTAAGCAAGCGTCCGTGCTATTGCCTGGCAATACTATTTACTTTCTGGGAATGCCCGGACTGTTATTCAATCAATAAGATAGTGCTTTTGCTACATCTTTTTTTGTTTTTAACAGCGAAGCTCTTCTTGGTCGAGCCTTTCATGTCCTGGATCCGTGGTAACGCTTGTGGGCATCATAAACGGGTATGAACCACAGGCAATGAATAAATCCCACTACTCACCACTGGTCCACTAAAACTGAAGGCAACAGTTAGCCCAACAAACTGGTATGTGCCATAGAAATCTGTGCGGCCTATCAGAAAACTATTATCTTCCTAAACGCGTATGTGTCACATGAATTTTGTAAATCCCACTATACACAACTTCCACTAAAAAAGGAAGGAGGGAACAGTTAGCTCAACAAATGGCGTGCGCGTTATCACAGCCACACCACTGTCACGAGATACTTTGTGGTTATAGAAGGTGGTGGCTATACTACCGCATCAAAGCTTAACAAAAAGTGCTTAATAAAGAGCAGTGATACAACATATCGGAGCAACTTAAGCGAAGGCTTCTTTTAAACGTGTGAATAAGAGTAGTATGGTCAAGACGCAATAAAACTTTTCTACCACCTCAAAGCTTAACAAAGAGTGTTAATAAAGAGCAGTGATACAACATATTTGAAAGAATTGCAAAACATCGAAATACGTTCGCCTGACGAAGGGAACGCCACCAGCTTAACTGTTTCATCAGTTTCCGTGAGGCGGAGCTGGTTGATTTTTGGTTATCACCGTTTCTTCACTAATGACGTGTCCTTTTGTTATACCTAACCATTGGTCGGCAAACTCACACATGAGTCAACTCACTCAGACTCACTCAGACTCAGATCGAGCCGCGAGTCTGCGCCTGAGTGAGTCCGGCTGAGCAATGTGTTGGCGAGTTTGAGTCCGAGTGAGTCCGGTTAAGGAAAACCTTAATGAGGCTGAGTCCGAGTGAGTCCGGTTGAGGAAAATATTAGTGAGTCTGATTCCGAGTGAGCCTTTAGCGCAGATTGAGCGAGTCTGAGTGAGCTCCCCCTTTTATTACCGACCTATGGTCCTATCGACTCATCTATCAGTATTACTATCAGCCTTATATCGGCTTACGTTTATACTCAAAGCTAATCAGACATGCCTCAGCGCAGTAGCATTCATGCTCCACCTCTATGTTTATTGATCAGAGACGAGGGCATGGGGGGGGGGGGGGGGGGGGGGGGGACGAGGGTGCCATGACCTCGTCCCGCAAATTCTATCACCGGACGCTCTTGATAGAAATATCTCCTGTGTGACGCATATTTCATAATAACGTCCTTACTGGATTGCAACCACTGATAACTCGTATTTGAAGGCACAAGATCAAAATTCGTATCGTAGAGCACCGATTATGTGAGATATTGGCGTTAAACAGCATTTACACCATGATCTGAATAGCTAATTTTACGCCAGCGGAATTGTGAGTCGACTCACTCAGGCTCACTCAGACTGAGGTCAAGCCGCGAGTCTGAGTCTGAGTGAGTCCGGCTGAGCAATATGTTGGTGAGCTTGAGTCCGAGTGAGTCCAATTGAGGAAAAGTTTAGTGAGTCTGAGCCCGAGTGAGTCCGGCTGAGGAAACTTTCGGTGAGTCTGAGTCCGAGTGAGCTCTCAGAGGAAAGTATAGTTCTTGAGTGAGCCTGAGTGAGTTCCAATATTTTTGCCGACCTATGTACCTAACTACCTGTTTCCTTGGTCAGGTACAACAACTTGAGTGACGATGGTTAGCTCTGGTAAAGACGAGGACCTAAGAAAGGCACACCTGACACACAGCGGCTTTCTTGTGAATACTAGTGTGTCTGTCTTGTGTTGACGTGTTTACCAGGGCTAATCACCGCCAGTCAAGATGAACCAGCATGTCCTTATATCCACTTCCTCGACTGGCACAATAAAGCTCGGCTGGAACTTTGCGTTTGTCTGCCGCTTCGCTTTGTCTGCCGTCTTTCGCACAGCGCTATAGCTCTCGCTGTAGACATGGAATACCAGTTAGCCCAATCCACCAATCGTGTAAGCTATCCACACAGTGTTTATCGTTTTGTTCGATAGGCCGAAGCATTTCTAACACAAAAGACAGACAAACGGGACCCGTAGGTAAACACGGGCAAGTAGACACAGGACTAGCGCTGTCGTTATTTCTACGCTATATTTCTACGTGTCTTAAATAAGCGAACTTACTGGTTTTGTGTTAAATGTTTCACGATATTGATCGATAAATATTGTTTGGCGCCTAAACTTTCTTACACTCCTTAAGAACCACAGCAGGCAGTGCAATTATTACCATGTAGAAAGGCTTCCAAGTGTCTGGGTAAGCCGTCTTACATTTGGAGTAAGAACAAGTCAAAGATTTTTTTTTTATCCTGCTTAAGAAGGTTTAACCTTGTCATAGAATGTGACGTCCTCATTTTTAATTCGGTGGATAGCTTCCGAACTGTCCACGTGGCGTTCATTGTTTGCAGTGTGAAATATCTCACTGCGCCCCTCAAACTGATTGTGTTGATTGTGTGAATAATAATAATAATAATAATAATAATAATAATCATAATAATAATAATAATAATAATAATAATAATAATAATAATAATAATAATAATAATAATGTGGCTCGCCACATTGAAAATTTTACGGTATATCTATGAAATCTTTTTGTTCCGCCATGAATGAGCTGCGCTCAAGGTGAATCATCAATGAAAACTATTACTGACACATGTGCAACCAAAAGTTCTAACGGCGCCCTTTTGCAAAATAGTTAAGGGAATTCCGACCTTAAGCACAATGCAAACTATTTTTTTTTTGTACTGAAGCATGCAGACACCGTCATGGTCCATCAGGTACGTGCTGTGCTAGTCAATTGGATTAAACTTGTCACAAGACAAAAAAAGAAAAAGGAAAGAAAGAGGATTATCTTTTCCGTTGTTTACAGTATTCGCCCGTGCTTACCAGACGCGAAACTATATTTGCTGCAGGGGATGGAGCCGTTAGTTCCACTTCAATGTCCCCTCTGAACTTACGCCAAACAAGAACACCGCTGATGAAAGGTACCGTAGTTTACTTTGTATAGCTCACGCATCCGTGCCTTGAAGCGGCCACTTCGGGGTGGTCGTTGACAAGCTTCGTGCACTCAATATCATCGTACTTGATGGCGCATGGAACTACGGAATTTTTTCATTGCTTTAAGAAAACCCGCTGCATTCTTTAGGCAAGGTGTCGAATGAATGAAAAACTTTATTGGTGCAAAGAAATTCTCCCGGCGAAGGTGGAGCCCTCAGTCCAGGGCCCCTGTGGCCTTTGCCATCTTGCGCGCTCTGTTGATCAGCTTGAGCTGTTCTTCAGGCTTCGAGCAGGACAGCGCAGCCTCCCACTGCTCCGGTGTTGGTGTGTTGTTTATTGGCACATCCTTTGAGTGTTGGCAGGCCCACGTAACATGATAAAGTGTTGCATGTTCCCCGCATAGCGGGCATTTGTTGTCGTATGTAGTCGGATAGATTTTGTTAAGTAGACTGAGATTTGGGTATGTATTAGTCTGCAGCTGTCTCCAGGCAACCGACTGCTCTTTACTGAGGTCTTTGTGGGGAGGAGGGTAAATCTTCCTCAGGGCTCTTTGATGTTCTAGAATTGCCCCATAGCGTCTAGTGACTGTGTTTGGTTCCCCGTCGTTGTGCGCCCCCCGGTTGGCGTATGCTCAGGCGTTGGCGTCAGCACGCTGGTTCCCAGTCACAGTTTCATGGCCTGGTGTCCACGTAATGGAGCAGCACGAGAAGGTGATTTTTCTCGCCTTGAGTATGCGGATGGCAGCAGTGGATACGCGTCCGCTGCTGTATCGTCTGCACGCTTCTTGCGAGTCCGTAACTATTTCCGCAGTGGATTCTTTGCCCTGGTGCGTGATGGCGAGAGCGATCGCTACTTCCTCAGCCTCGAGGATGTTATTGCTTTTGATCGAAGCGCTATTGACTTCCCTAAGCTGGTGATCAACAACGCTCACTACCGCCCCGGAGTGTTCTCTGTATGTGGTTGCGTCAACGTACAGTACATCTGTTCTCCCTGTGAAATTTCTTTCGTGTGCTTCTGATCTTGCCTTTCTTCTGGCCTTATGTATTTTCGGATGCATGTTTCTAGGTAATGGGCTGACCTCAATGATCTGGCGAATGTCCTTCGGTATACTCTCTGTATTGTTAATTTCTCGGCAAGCATCCCTCATGCCCAGTATCTGCAGCGTGTACCTGCCCGTTGGAGTCAGCATGAGTCTCATTTTCTGCGCAAGCAGGTGCGCCTCGATGTGTTCTTGAACTGTGTTGTTTATGCCCAGTTTAACCCTTTCAGTCACGAATTATGATGCACTGTCTGCAAATGCATCAAAATTCCATGGCATGATTTCAAGGCACTCAGTAATACATTCCAAGAAATAAAATGGAGTGTGTTGTTTTGTGTGAGTTACAGTAATAATGCTAATTAGCGTGTAATTAAATATCTAATTATTCTGCAATCAGTCAGCTTCAATCCTTGCATAAAAGGAATCAACTATTAGGCTCAAAATGCATGCACAGTTTGTTTTTTGGTTGTATGCTTTTCGAGCGGAGAAAAAGAATACTCTTGACGTTGGTCCTGGAACGTCGCACGTCGAACGATCGTCGAACATGGTAGTGTCTCTAGCAAAGTGGTAATCTGCAGCAATATACAGCATAATGAAGTTAAATAAGCGTCAGTTGTCCACTCAGAAAGCCTGCACAAATGTGCACACTAAGTTTCAGGTCATTTGAAGAAACACGCGGTGCGTGATGCGACTTCGAAGTTGATGTGTACAATTGTACACACCGTGACTGAAAGGGTTAAGGAATTTTTCCGTCGAGGTGTTGACTGGTAGTCCGAGGGCGCATTTGTAGGCTTTCCTAAGGATTGCCTCTAATTGTTCCTTTTCCTGTTGGAGCGGTGTTTGGTAGGGTGCACTGTATACAATCCTACTGACCACGAGAGCCTGTACAAGCCTACACGTGTCCTCCTCCTTCATACCTCGTCTTCTGTTCGAGATTCTGGCGATCATCCTCGTAATCTGCGCTGTGGTGTTTGAGAGCTGTCTGATGGTGTGGTCTATACGAGAGTTACTTTGTATCCACATGCCTAGGATCTTAATTTGGGTACTTCCGGAATCTTCTTCCCCCCTATGTAGATGTCTATGGAGTTTTGCAGATTGTATCCTCTTCTGTAGACTCTGAGAACCTCGGATTTCTCCGAGGAGCTTGATCTTAAGGCAGCCTTTGGCAAGGTGTCGAATAGGTGCCTACCGAGAAGCGAAGCCTGGCTAGCGAATGCGAAGGCCATGCGCGCGGGAACCAATTACGCTATCGCGTTCTACTCTTGAAGGTGAGGCTAAAGCGTCCGCTAACTTTTTATTTACTTGCTTAGAAATTTCTGTTTACTTTTCACAACACAATTGTATTCATCGCCTTAAGTGCCCTAGGTACTATAGCGTTGATTCTTTTAGCGGCAAAATCAACAGCAGATACGCTCATACATCGGAAGAGACAGGCATAATCTCAGAGGACTTTTCGTAGTCAATGCAGACCTAGACAAGCATATACGATAAGCATATCTGTGAAAATTCATATGGAGTGGTGTTGTTTTTTTTTAACGGGGAACAGTACTTCAGCAGAAGTATGTACATGTAGGCCTACTTGTGAGCTCTCCTGTGAATAATGAAGCGTCGTTACTAATTCTCTCTCGCAACACTGCACCATTGTTTCGTTTTTACTTTGACTGACCTATCTATTTCACCATTGTTTATGAAGTGATCGACAGCTGTGAAAAGTAGTTGGTTCATTTACTCGTTGCAGAGCATCTGTCGGCCAGCGCTCGGATAAAAGAGTTATTTCGAACTGACGGCGAGCATCGGTGGTACTCTGGAGACCGGGCTTGAACACGGGAGTTCGAACTCCTGTATTCATGCCCGGTCTGGCTATGGCCTGCTTTTCCTAAGCCGCACTTCAATATTTCTTTCTTTCTTTCTTTCTTTCTTTCTTTCTTTCTTTCTTTCTTTCTTTCTTTCTTTCTTTCTTTCTTTCTTTCTTTCTTTCTTCTTCTCCCCCCCCCCCTTTGCCTTGCACCCCAAGAGCAAAGATAGCCAAAATGCCGCGCATAATTTCACCGCTTCTCTGACCCACCGAACGACCCCTATATCCCTGTATGCTACCAATGTTGTTTAGGTTCGTCGTTCTAATTCTGCAGCAGCGCTGATTTTATTCTCAGACTTTCCCCACCCCCATTTCCAGTCTGAGATGAAGCTGCAATTGAGACAGTCTAGTATTCTTATTTCTGTTGAAGCGTCACATTTTTTTTTATAGCTCTATGCACGTATGTTTCTCAGGAAGGCCTATTTGTATTTTTTTCTTCGCCGCTGCCAACCTGGTTTATGAAACCTGGAACGATCTCTTGAATCTCGCGCCATATTTCGTTTGCGTGGCCTGTAAACAGATATCATATTTATTTTCAACAGGCGAATAAATGAGTGCACTCAATAGACACCGCGTGGTCGAAGTTAAGCTTTATGCTTATGTTAAAATTCAGCACTGGGAAGAACGTGAAAACCACCTTTGCAGATAAGTTATGTATCCAAGGGGACACAAACGGAGACAATAATTATAGCTGGCAGACGCCCAATTAACTAAGATTGAATAATGAACTTTTTCATAATTGCCGTAAGCGGGCATGTTTGTATTGAAAAAGTCGGACGCAGTCGCGTTTCTATACATTTCCACTTGGAAGAATTCTTCTAGCATGTCTGTGCCCCGAGATATCCCGCTGCAAAGTTTAATTGCGATTTGAATGATTACGCAAACCGCAATTTGCAATATAGCACTTCTGCAAAATTACTGTCGTGATGTGTTTTCTTTTGTTTTCTTTTGTTTTGCTTGTTTGTTTGTTTGATTCTTTTTTCGCACATGCGCTCTTGAGCTACCCTGGGTTATATATTTCCTGTACTTTTTTCAATAAACTGAGTTGTGAGTTCGCGCCCGTTTGTCTTCACGCCTTTCGTTTTCCTCTATTGTGTGCTCACCGAAATGTTTCCAATAAAGCCATATCGCTCCAGCGTAATGATGATGATAGTTTTAGCAGCGCCATCTCTCGGTCGTATGCTTCAGTTAACAACGCCACCAGTATACCTTATTTACGTTGTACTGTCAAAGATAACGTTTCTTTTTCCAGATTTTGTGCAGGTGTTCTGTGGTCTGGCATCTTCAGTGAAGATATAGCGGCTTGTCAGTGACTAAAAACAATTTTTTATCCATGCAATCTCAGCACCGGCGACATAAGAAACGCGAGGCAGGGACAGTATAGTAAATAATTAAGTGTGGAAAGCGCATGTCATAATACACTGTGCTAGCATCTGTTCTATACTCGGCGTAGTCAGTTCGCATGTACGTGAATTATTATACTGTGTGCAGTTGAACCTCGTTATAACGAACACTGATATAGTGAATTATATGTTATAGCGAATTGAATGCGAACTTTGGTTTGTCACGCTTGATTTCGTTGACATTTATTCTTTGTATAACGAAACCGAAAACGCGAGAGTCACCCGATATATGCTGTAACGAATAAATATCAGGTAAGCAAAAGGCTCAAAACTCGACAGGTTGCATAAAAAGCCAAAAAAAAAATTAAAGAAATATTCATAACCACATCCTTTATTCGTTTGTCATGTCGCTGAAATTTGCCCTTTCAGACCAAAAAAGAGCATTTGATTGGTTGCGCCATCTTATTAATTGAAGTTTGAAATGCCTTAAGGTGGGCAGACCTGTAAGGACTTTCTCGATTATAGTGCGTTCGAAGCCCAGAATAGTAAACTTTTTTTAGTATTAATGACTAGAGGCCGGATTTTTAGGCATTAAAAAGCGCGTTTTAGGCGCCAAAGATAGGCAGGCAAAGTAATGTTTTGGGCCTCGTACATTGCAAATATAGGCAGAATAAATTTTTACATAAATGAAAAACGAAGACGTGCGTGACCTGTACCTAAGACGGGAAAACAAAAATGTTGTTTATGACTGCACAAAGGCGCCAACAGTTGAAGATAGCCGTGCAAATTGTCTTTTGTCCCACGCGGTTCGCAGAACGTGATATCTCAGATTTTTCTGTAGTATGGTGATTCAAGTGTCCATTCTCCAGTCAACACACTCCTGGGTGTCTCTTTTTGGCATGAATGAGAAGGGCAGAGTAGGAGCAGATAGCCAGACCGCTAAAAGGCCGGAAGGGTGGGATGCCTACTGTTAACCGGGTCATATCGCGTATAGTCAATGTCTACCTTGGCTGTGAGAACCTTAAAAAAGTAAATCACAAACGAAGCAAAAGCCTCGCGCACATAACAAGTTTCTTTCTTTTCTTGCTCTTCCCTCTCCTTTCCGCTGACGGCCCTTCGCGGTTTCGCATTCACCAACCGCCCGCGCGGCGACGTATGCTGGCGTCCCACCTCACTGCTGCTAGCGGTTGTTTTAGGGGAGTTGGTTGATCTGGAGGGTTGAACCCCATAGAGCTCCGAACAGTCAATGTCGCCCGGTAATATGATTAACGGTATCAAACTTCACCGGAAAGCGAAACTTGAGGCTAAATAAATGAAGGAAGGAAATTTTTAGGGCTCGTTTCTTTGTTTGACACAACCTTAATGAAAGCCAGCAGATAGTGAAGCCAAGGAAGGTACAGGGGAAGTTAATAAGTGTACCGCTTTAAGGGGCGACGCGGGGATAGAAAAAAATAAATTTTTGGAAAACACTCGTTTTGGCATCTGCGGTCTCTTATTAGCGCAGTATCTAAACGATGACACTGAAAACGCACCCTAAGTGCCCGAAAAAATAATATTGTAATTGAGGTCGGTGAAAATGAAGCCCAAAATCGCGCTAAAACGGCGCAATTCGTGGCGTCGCAGCTCGTCTTTCCTGCCATCGAGCGCCGCCATCTTCGCGTCGTTTTAACTCGTTTACAATCATCGCATAGAAAAAGCGCAAACAACGAAAACTTCGAGGGCGTTCTCACGAACCTTGCAATGCACGCGGCACTCCTATTGGCGGAGCGCGCGGCGCTCCGCCAATCCGTTGAGCGGCGCTTTTCGATTGGTGCATGCACTCTCCGCTCTGTAAGGTTCACGTGCTACGTGACGCCATCTGACAAAAGAAAGAATGTTCCACACTAACTGTCATGTCTGCGAGCGGTGTTGACTAGCAGTCCCAGGTTTGTATGCATATAACTACCGGGCAAAGTGGATGAAGGGATGACTGCCGCCGTAGCTCAATTGGTCAGGGCATCGGGTGCGTAATCCGAAGGCTGCAGGTTCGGTCCCTGGCAGGAGAAAGTTTTTTTTTTTTTTTTGTAGCGTTAGCTACACTTGCCTAGCCGCAGCCGATTTCGCGTGGAGCGTCATGAGCCGTGCTGCGCATGCGCGAGGATCAGTGATGTCACACAACTGGGTCACCGGAGCTGGCATCTCACGCGCTATCCGACACCGCCGCGCGCGGCTCGCCGCTGCTGGTCTGTGCGTTCGGGCGGAGTGGCGTCGTAGGCGCAGAAGACATGCTGGCGCCGGCGGGTGCGCAGACTCCGCCACCGCCGCCGGTCTGCGCCGAATTCTAGAGGAGTGACGTCGTAGACGAGGTGGCGCCGGCGCGCGCGCAGCTATTTGCCTTCGCTGTGCAGTCGCTGTCTGACATTGCGCTGGGGCCACTTGATAGCGCCTCTGACTGGCGTTTGCAGGTGGGTAACGCCGTGGAGAAGGAGAGCGCAAATGCTGCTCGACTGCGCAGAAGAGCCGAGAAGCTTATCTCATCGGATCCCGAAGTAGTTGCCTGGCATTTAGCGGTTCAGCGTACGAAGAATGAACAGAAGAAGGCTAATAATCCTAGACAATCTGGAAAGCTAAGAATAATCAGCTGAACCTTTGCTAACGCTACGTATATCCTGGCATAGCCGAGCTAAGCCACTGCAAATTTTTTATCCACTTTACTTTCCTCACATCTGTATCACAATTACTATGATACACTTAAAGCAGTACACTTAACTTCCCCTATAGCTTGCTTGGCTTTATTATCTGCTGGTTTTCATCAAAGTTGAGGCTAAATAGCGTTGGCATAGGTGCCGTTTTTTTAAATATGCGTTCATATACGTTTGTACGAATTTTAGCCACCATTGCCGCCAAAATAGGCATTTATATGGACTATAAAACACTATGAAAATCGTTCTTAGCCTTTAATTCGTGCTCATATTATACCAAATTGAGACGATATGAACGCAAGGAACAAAATATGCTTTTGCCTAAAATCCGGTGTTTATTATTGATATATTAACGATAATAATGTAAAAGAATAATACCTTTGCGGCAGCTAGATGCCCAATTGGTCAGAGCAGATTAATCTCTAATTTTAGAACGAATATCGCATATACCCAACTAAGGTATGGTCTTAATGCTTCTTCGTTACAACGAGATTCGGCTGTATTTGAATATTCCATTTGCTGCGCAGCCTTCATGAACGTATATATCCTGCGCATAATTCTACTGGGCACACAATCTTATTTCCGGTGTTTTTTTGCATTCACTTACGGTAACCGTGTTTCGTTCGCCGGGAATGCAGTGCATTTGCACATTTATTGTGTTGAGCATTCCAGTGTTAGAGAAGTGCCTGCTTTCGTACGCTGCATCCGCCAGCAGAGCAGTAGTGCGGTACTTGTACGGCATGGGAATGGAGCAGCAATGTTCTTACGAAAAAGGAACGAAAACGACGTCAATCGACCGAAGCACAGATGCTTCTGTGTGACTATGCTATTTCGAGATATGCGGAGTTGCCCAATGCAGGCACACTCGCTGCGGTCAAATACAATGCGATTTCCCGACGTGAATAGCAACTACTTCATCTAGAAATGTGCACGCCGGCTTAGGTAAAGCAATGCAACGAAAAGATTACCAAGTGGATGTGGCAAACATAACTGGAAGTTCTGGAAGCTGTCAAGTTGACAGTTTAATTTTCGACTACCATGTCTGAGGAAGCGAAGTCGCTAGTACCTAATTGACGTTTCTATTTCCATTGCAGAGTACAGAAGCTACCAAAAGGTGCACCGTTTGCTAGCCCGCAGACTAAAATAAGGAAAAGATGTGCCGCCTTTTTTCGTGTTTACCGGCCCTCAAAATGAAGTCTGAATACCATCTACCGTTTCTTACGTTTCCAAGCATTTAACATTTTCCCGAGTGTTCGAGGGTTGGAGTGACACTCAAGAACTTGCGGTGTTAAAAACAAATAAGTGTTTTTTTTTGTTTTTGTTGCTTTTCTTTGCAGGCTTCTCGGAAGTGCAGTAAGGGTGGCCTTCTTCACGTATTTTGTATTTTCTTTCGAACATAGGATGTATGCGTTTGCTGTTTGGCGTTTTGCCGGTGTAGCAATACTGCTTGGAAGTTGGGAGTTTATTGCGCCACCCTTGCCGAACTCTCGACGCAATAAGTAAACGAAAAGTGTGTCATGAAAAGTAGGTAGAAGCGCATGCGTGTTTCGTTTGAATGTCAATTCCCTAGGCTCTACACGCGAGGACGCCCCGCTGAGAGAGTTTGGTTTCTTTGATGTCCTCCGCGATATTTAGGACTAGAGCTGGCTGAAATTACTGCATGGATAACTACACAATCTATCGCATTGGTTTTGTTGCTAAGTCCGCAGAAGCTTGAAACCGGAATCATGATACAACTCCTTTCAAGTTCTACTAAAGGTACACGATGTATTCACCTATAAAGACGCTACTGGATGTTGGCACTTGTATTATGATAGGCTACTGCTCCGCGCAAGGCGAAAAAGAAAAACGAATGAAATCGAAATAGTGGAAACACCGATAAACATTCCTCGCAGATTATCCTTTGGTACTGTAAAGCTATGTGTAACCTTATTTTTAATGTTGGAAACTACACCTTTGTGGCCTTCTCTAAAACTTTGCCAGGCAACATCGGCACGTCGTCTTTCATCTTTCCAGTGTTCGTCGGCGCCTGGAATGGCCCAATGAGAGGAGTATTTCGCCATCACCGAAACGCGTGTTCAGCATGAAATTTTCGGAAAATCGGAATTTTCTTTTGTACAGTCCTCCTTGTTGCCTTCACGTCTTGTCCTAGAGGGAGCTTTTATTCCGTCATTAGGAATTATGTCAACGAGGCCTTCATATATAGAAGGATGTCTCCTTTTACATTTGTTTCGTAAAGCCGATACAACATATTGATATTCATCAGGTGTATTCGCATTCTGCAGGCTTAGGATTTAGCACAGCGCGTAATATACACGCCTTCGGAGCAGGCGGGCCCCAGGTTCTAAACCCAGAACCGCCAAGATTTACTTTGCTTGACAGGTTTAGTTCTGTCTTGCAATCCGTCTCTTAGGTGACAGAAATACGGACACAAAGATTTTTCATCGAGTCAGAATTGAAATGCTTACGCAGTTAAAATATGAGGAATCGGGGGCGGAACTTGGCCAGTTTTATAAACAATCGCCGAGTTCCATCCTCGATCTAATAAAGGCACAGAATATAGTAAGTGGACACCAAGCGATCCAGACAGTTGTGTAAATAACTTAGACCGTACAAACGAGCTGCGAAATACGCACACTTTAAGTTCTGCAGATGAAGCTGATGATGTACCTGCCAACATCTACGTCGCAAATTGCATCAACACATGAGAGAATCAGACGTCGGCTGCAGTCAGACACTGCCTTGTCAGTAGCGGCCTATCCCCGAGAAGCCCACGATCGAAAGAGCATCAGTTATTGGTAAACAGCGCATACAAATACACATACAAATACAAATACAGCGCATACAACAGCACACGTGTTAGCAGTGCACGGTCGAGGGCCGCATTTCTGTGCGCACCAAGAATCGATTATTGCAGGGTCCGGCGCCGGGATTTCGCATACGACAGCGCCGCCAGCGAAATCTGCAACTCATAACAAACTTTGCTTGAAAAAGATAAATTCGTTATCCGGCGGACGGATGGACGGACGGTAACAAAGTTATCGTCCGTCCATTCGTGGAAACACTCCAAAGCACATTTGCTTCGCGAAGAAATGCTTCGCATTTGAAAGCTATTCACGCGCTCGCTGGTGCTGTTATTGTATTTAATCAACAGCACCTGAAGCGACCATCCATAGTGCACACGCGCACATTCGTTTTATTTAATAGACAGTTTTAGTTGTGCGCTCGCAGCAGCTTTTCGGACGCAGGCAGCCAGCCATTTCCACATGGCAACCTGCGTCCGCAGAGCTGCTGCCGACGCCTAACTAAATCATTATGCAACAATGCTCACGGAACAATACGAACTGAAGAACGCTATGAGTCAGCAGCTACTTGCTATACTTACTGCTTCTTCTTTTCTGGCTGTGGCCCACATCGTTTGGCCTTTCTTTCCATTTACCTCTTCCTGTTGCCTCTCCTATAAACCCCTACCTCCTGTGTAATCTGTATGACTGATGGCACTGTGTATGTACGTGTGCACGAGATGTTCCACGCAAATGTACACACAATACCTGGAACGTTTGAAAAGAATGAACACGAAGCAGTGATTGTATATGAACACCACTGCATTTCGTGTTCATTTTTAATCTTCGCCGTACTTCCGTCATCTCAATAAACGTCTACATTTCCATAGTACACAAAGACTACCGGCACAAGTGCATACGCTTTGACGCATTTATGCATGTACAGGGTCAACCACATCTAAGCTGAACACCTCATTAGTATTCAAACCGGTAAAACTAGAAGGTTTCTTATACTTCACGAGTGCAATGCCCGTTATAGAACGTTTAATCATGGTGTCGACAAACACAGTAATGATTTTCCGAATTATGTATTAAACAACAGCTTCAATGAGGTCTTGAATACTAATGAGGTGTTCAGCTTAAATGTGGACGACTCTGTACATATATTTATTTATTTTATTTATTTGAAATACTGTCAACCCTCTCCTGAGGGTCATTACAGGGAGGTACAACACTTGGTACAAATAAGTAGGTACATAATTATACAACTTAAAATAAAATTTTTAAACAGATACATTTATACAACATTAGAAGTACTCTCTTACAACCAGCAAAAAACAAAGACATTTCAAATCACATAACAATAAAGAACAATCGGGATCATTTTTATGACAAATCACAAAAATGTAGATCATTTTTATGACAAATCACAAAAATGTAGATCAAGTGAGTGCATAAATTTGTGAACATCATTCGTATGTACTACGTCACCCGGTAATACATTCCACGCCTCAATCGTTTCAGGGAAGAATGAATGCTGGTACATTTTCGTTCGTGCAAAGTATGGCTGCAGCACTCGCCCATGATTTGCCCTCTCGCTTCGTTTCCCAGGTAGCTGTATGTAGTCATTTCTGTTAATTTTAGAATCACCCTCCAATATTTGAAAAAGAAACTTTAATCTATGTTTAAGTCTGCGTTTTTCAAGTATCTCTAGATTACAAAATTTTAGCATTTCTGCTAAACGCATGCACGCACTATCAAATATGCAACGGATAAAAACGTGTGCTTGCCGCTTAGTTACCTTGTTTCTATATTGTTCCCTTTTATTTCTGGAACCGCTACCTAAATTCCTCTATTTTTTTTTTTTGCGGTGTCACCTGACGATACCGCGTATGAAATGAAACACCAATTTTCTTGAGCGTTATATTTTCTATATTTCTATGTAGTACGTCAATGTTTTACAACAATACGGCTGTTGTAAAATGACGTCAGTCCCTATCAAGCTGCTCTGCACGTGCTGGTGGCACATGCGCCTTTCGTTTTCTCTCTCTCCCCCCTTTCCCCCTTCCCCCCTTCAGTTGCTTTATATACGCTTCCAAGTGGGTGGAATAAACGATTACGTTTCGCCGGTCAACTGCGTGCTGTCGTACTTGTGAACACGCCCTCTGTGTGTCGGAACTATGTAACAGTGGCGACGAAGGCAGATAGAACCCAGAAGCCGAACATGAATAAGCCTCAAGCTGGTATTCTATCTGCTTTATCTCGTTCTTGGCGCGAGCCGAGTGACCGGTGCAACCTGGAACATTGCCCTGGCGCTCATGCAATACTCATCTGGGTAAATTGCAAACAGATATCTCTGCGTTACTGTTTTCCTGTCCCAGTGCTAAGCGCTAAGCAAAACGTCAGATAGAAATGGCGCAGAAAAGCCATAGAACGAAGGTAGGAGCAATAAAGAAAGAACGTGTACCCACAAACTTTGGAGAAGCCGTTTCACAAAATTCTTTTTATTATTCTCAGCTTATGGCGAGCAATACCGAGATATTCAGCGCATAAAATATATATCTCACGCATTTTACGCTGTTATGGATTTTTTTCACGCGATTTTGTTCCAAGCCAGCATAAAATCTTTTCTTCCAAACCGTGAGGGAAGCTCTTGTCAAGACTGAGTGCTTTTAGGTGAACCGTTGAGCTTAAGGGCTCGGGTTTGCAGAGATTTCGTTCTCTGCACCGCTTATGAGTGGTAGCATCAAGGTGTCAAGACAAAGTACCGACATAATTGGAAGGGGACTCTTGGCGAAGTTAGAGGGGGATATTACTATTGCACGCCGACGAGGTATTTTACAGCGCAGTTTCTTTTTCTTACGCATCGTTGAGGGTGAATATTAAGTCGTATTCCGCAAAAGTATATTGGCGTGCCGCTGGATGAGTATAGATTCAGTGCACATTACTGGAAAGAGCGCGTTCCTAAGCTTCGACGACACGTGCAGATATTTCTCCACACCGCCTTTCCACCTTCGGATAGCCGAAGATTCCAATGCGTGTTTAGCTACAAAGCTTTATTATGTATTGCAACTTAGTCATTATACGCATCGGTAAGGGTGAATATTAGGACTAAGCAGCGTACGGTTACTTTCCACTCGTAGTTATGACTAATGGGAATGTAAGTGGTTGCGAGTTACCGGAGAGTGGGTTAAAAAGGTGAGGTACTTGCCAATGGAACGTGCTCTTCCGTGGGAAAAAACGTGCCGAGTTGATGCGTGTGTTTGTGGCATAATGCGCGTTGCTTGAGGCTCAAAATCTCATACGCGATGCCAGGTTTGTACTGAACTAGTTTAAGGATGCGACAGCTCCCATGTACCCTTACCAGTAGAGGCCCTCAACACGTGTATAAATGCTTGGCCTTTAAAAGCGTGTTTCAAAAGGAAACATTCAAATTGACATGCTATGTTTTTGTCAACTGTAAGCAGAAAAAAAAACAGTGACAACCCTTTGAATTATCATATATTTTAATTAATGGTAATTATTCATTTCATGCTCACTACATTGCCTAATCGCTTCGGTGTAATTACTGGCCGACATCAGCTTCAGGAAGCACTTCAGCTCGCGAAGATATTTCCGGGTTCCGGATTAAGGCGCCTTCACACTTGGCCTCGAAGGGGGTAAAAGCGTCAAAACTTGCCGGAAACTCACTCGCTTCGCCGCCTGTGATGGTTAAGTTCGTGACGTCGCAAGGCGTGTGACGCGAGGAAGATGGAGACAGTGCGGAACACAAAAAAAACATGGTTGATCCCTCTGTCATAGGAATCGGTATAACACGAAAGTAAAACGTGTCTTCACAGACGTAGTTGAGCGCTTGTTGTGGATCGTGCTCTCTCTAACTTCAGCGCAAACTTGCGGTGACAGCGTAAAAGCGACCAGGCCCTGTAGAGGCGCACGCTCATCTCAACGTGTGGGGCGACGCGCGCCGTTCGAGCCCTTCGCGCCATCTCGCTAGTAATAACGAAAACGCGCTGTTGTACCGCGATCTCTGAGTACAGCTACCGGCAAATGGTGTATATAAATAGCATGCCGTTAGCGTGTCGAAGAACGTGCCGTCTGTGGCGGAGTCGTTTCGCGCTGCGCGCTGGGTATCGAGGGGTCGTAAGTTCGACTCCCAGTGAGGGAACGTTTTTCTTCTAGTTTTTTCTTTGCCATATGTTAGTCTTTATATTTTAGAACGTCATATCCGTGACGGAAATGCGTCAGTGGAGCCGTGGTGGACCCCGGCATAAAACACTTTCGTGTTAAAAAGGAAGTTATATTCAATGAAAAACAAACAGGACAAGTACAACAACACGGTTCAAAACAAACAAAAAGAAATGCGCTGTCTCACAAGTCTCTGACGTACACCGGTGCCTTGTGAGTGAGGCTCGTTGCGTCCTTGTGGTGTAGCCGTCTCTTGTGTGCGGCGGCCAACGTCCCGGCGCAGAAGGAAGCAGCAGGCTCAGGCGAAGCCGCAAGTAGCAGGCGGCCTCAGCTCGCTCGACGCGGTGACCGGCAACTCCGGGGCCTCGAACACGCTCGCTCTCTCGACGATGGCCTGCAGCAGGGCTCTCCCGGAACTCGTGTCCAGTCAAGCCGTGGCCCGAGGATTGCAACGGCTCGACACAGGAGTGCGGCCTTCGAAACCTCGCGCGTAGTTGCGGGTCCGCAGTAGGCTCCCTCGCCTCGTCTTGCCGGCGTTTGCTTGCTTGCTTGATCCTCTTCTACTGGCTCTTACCCACAAAGGGGGATTGGCCATGAAACCGGCGGTAAACATTACATGGAAATTTAGAATTTAGACAAAAGTAATTGAATTAATCGGCCTACAAGCGAGTATTGAAAATAAAATAAGAATCTTTGTGTTATGTGCCAATAGAATGAGGAAAGAACCTTAATCAATTAGAGAAAAGAATTATAAAATACCAAATTGCAATAGGAAATAACTTAATAAGGAACTCTTCTTGTGTCTCCAACCATCGATCGTCTGCGCGAGCCCTTTTTTTTTTCGCATTCGCTGCACAAGCTTCAAATTTGTTTGTTTGTTTGTGGCCTATGCATATTGGCACATACCCACTCAGGGGGATTGGCCAAGAAGACGTATTGCGGCCTATTAATGATAAATATAATAATATTTACCTCCCTATCATTGAAGTAGAAAAGAAAATAACTAAGATAAAGAGCAATAAAGTGAGAGAGGAAAAAAAAGGAAGGGGAAAAGTTCTTTCACAATAACGGAAGTCTGAAATTTAGATCCGACAAGACAGCTGAGTTTACCAGACCCGATCGACTGTATGTCGTGCTTTCACTCACATTTTATAACTATTGCACAGTCTGTTTTCTAGTATTTCTTAAAGTAGTCATTTTCTGCAGTTAAATTTAAACCAATCTTCGAGAACAGAATAATCAAAAGTCTTTTCCTAATTATTGAATAGTTGCGACATGATATACAGTAATGTTCAATAGTTTCTGTTTCGTCGCAAAATGGGCAAAGGGGTGATATCGCAAGACCAGCTCTGTGTAAATATAAGTTTAATGGGGGGACACGGCATCGAAATTTGGTAATAATCACTTGAAACTTTCTAGATTGACTCCACTGAGTTTTCCATGGAAATTTAAGGTGCTGATATTCTGTCCATTTTGTTATAGTTTCCATCAAAGCTGTACAAATTGCGAATTTCCGATATCTGATTGCTGTTATGTATTCTTCTTCTAGAAGGAGGCAACGCTGTCGTCTGCTTGACTTCTTCACACCGCCTAACCGGTCGAAAAACCACGCGGCGAGACCGACGCGAAAAAATCAGTCCGATACAGATTTTTCCGCCACACGAAAGCTGATCGCCTTCCCCCTTCACGGGAAGCCGTACTTTGGCTGCACTAGCCTAAACCACGTGATGTAAACAACGGCCGACCACAAGTTCAACATGGCGGCCAGGGCGTCGGCGGTGGCTCCGTGCGGCGCGACAAAACTCACAACATCGACAAGGACGTGTTCCTCCAGAGCCTGGATTGGATTAAGATTGCCTAGAACACTGGAATTCGCAGAAGGTGATGCATCAGGAAGGAAGGAAGGAAAAACTTTAATGGGCGAGTGAGTTTGGACATTTTACAGGCCCTTTACGGGCCCTGGACCACCGCACAGCCATCATATTGCGCCTAGGTGTCCAGACCACGCAGGGCCAGGGCACTGGCACCCCGGTTCCACACATCGAAGCTGCCAGATCCTGCGACGCAAGGAGGGCCTCCAATTCCTCCCATGTACTGATAGGGTGTGTCTCCCAAAACAACGGATTGAAAAGGTGAAAGCAATTTCTTTTCCGTGTTTTGCATGCATTACTTGAATTAGGTAAGAAATTAAATGCTCAGTAAACGGGCAAAATAGAATGAACTCCTGAAATGGCGAACGCGTCGGCGGCAGCGGCATTCAGAGGGGCAGAACAAATGTGAACATTTTCGGCACGCGCGAACATGGTTTTCCGGCCGCTGTGGCGTTCTCGCTTTCTTTTCGCTTCTCAAGTGTGAATGCGCCATTCGTGTATAACAAGCTAGCGAACCGGCTGCGAGCGCACCATGAGCGTCGCATGTAAATCATGCCCTACATGGCATGCATGTCATGACTGCCACGTTAACACCTGTCATTTATGTTCGTCGTACATACACGACCCGTAATACCAATTTTGGTATGTATCAAGCTAGAAAACCGGCCGCGAGTGCACCGTGAGCGTGGTATGTAAACCATGCCCTACATGACATGCATGTCATGTTACCACCTGTCATTTATGCTCGTCATAGAGTTACATCACGCAATAACCAATTTGGTGCATGTCAAGCTAGCGAAATGGCCGCGAGCGCACCAGTAGCATGGCAAGTAAATCATGCCGTACATGATATGCAAGTCATGGTTTTCAATGTTAGCGCTTGTCATTTATGTTCTTCATACAGTCACGTTACGCAATACAAATTTTGGTGTATATCAAGCTAGCTAACTGGCTGCGAGCGCACCGTGACCGTGGCATGTAAGTCATACTCTACATGATATTCATGTCATGCTTTTGATGTTAGCCCCTGTCATTTATATTCGTCATACAGAAATATTTTGTCATACCAGATTGGTATATACCCGTTTAATTAAACATCCGCGAGCACCCCGTGATCACGGCACGTAAAGCATGCTGTACAGTCGCGCTCAATATGACTTGCAACACGGGAGCGCGTGGCCTCACGAGTTTAAAGATTTCGCATTCCTTCCACTATCTCTTAATTCTACAACTAAAGGCTTTTCTCTCACTGGGGGATGTTCCCAAATAAGAAAATAATATTATGTTACAGAAATGAAGCAAGTTGAAGCCGTGTGCAATCATTAAACTCGTGAAGCCACAGCTCCCATGTTGCAAGTCATATTGAGCGCGACTGTACATGACATGTGTGTCATGATTTGCACGTTACATCTCACTTATGCTCGTGTTACGCTATTGTCACGCCATACCAATTTTTGTATATAAAAAGTTAACGGAACAGTCGCAAGAGCACCAAGACCGTGGCATGTGAATCACACCGATCGTGACATAGATATCATGATTTTCATGTTATGACCTGTCATTTATGTTCGTCATACAGACATGTTATACCACACCAATTTTGGTATACATCCCATTAACGAAACGGCCAGGAAAACACGCAGTCGTAAATAGATAGATAGATAGATAGATAGATAGATAGATAGATAGATAGATAGATAGATAGATAGATAGATAGATAGATAGATAGATAGATAGATAGATAGATAGATAGATAGATAGATAGATAGATAGATAGATAGATAGATAGATAGATAGATAGATAGATAGATAGATAGATAGATAGATAGATAGATAGATAGATAGATAGATAGATAGATAGATAGATAGATAGATAGATAGATAGATAGATAGATAGATAGATAGATACGTGCAAAGTCGCAGACGTTCGCTAAGAATTGCTTCGCATTCAAAAATTAGCGCTGCTGCCACTAAGTCGCGCAAGGTTGGGTCACAGGAGAGCTGGCGGGCACCTAGCTGGCCCTGGCTAGGCTAGGCTTCTACCCTCAAGCCACTCTCCTCCCCCCCCCCCTTTGCTATACTATACTATACATGGCTACGCTTGCTCTAGCAAAGAATTTCTCTCTTTCCCTATCTTTATTTCTCTCTCTTTCTTTCTCTCTCTCTCTGTACTTGTTATCTCGCCCATCAGGGCTATTCTATCCCTCGGCAGAGAAATTGGCGCGCGTGTTCTGGGAACGAAGCAAAAGACGACAATCAAGAAGAGAGCGCGTGTCGGTTCATGATGGTGACAATTTTCTATCTACGACACACGGCCAACTTCGAGCATAACAGACCTGCTGTAAAAGTACTGTCCTGCTGTATTGCTCTAAAGGTACTGCTGTAAAAGTACTGTGCTGTAAAACTACTGTGCTGTAAAACTACTTCGGCAGCGCGACGGCGCGCTGCCCGAGGTGATTGCGTAGGCCACGCAGAGGGAAGCGCCTCTCTACACGTCGAGTGCACTTAAATTAATTTGAATGACTTCACTGAAAGAACAGACTTTTCCTGCGGGTATGTGTCATCAAGATGGCACATACATACTACAGAACAATCTTCTCACACTCTAAAGTTTACCCAAGTGAACCAGTAGTTCACCAAACACTAGGGGCTAGCGCCAATGAGGACAGTCGTATGGAACATTAAGGTTGCTTAAATCTTTCCTTTCTGTGTTACGGTTTACGAGCCGGAAGGGAGAAAGGAGAGGGGTCAAACAGCGATAAAAATTTCAAAAAGAAAAACGAATGCCGGTATGGTCCTTGTAGATGCAGGAATTCGCGCAGGCGCCTGTCTTGCAATCCGAACATCAAGATGAACCAAGTTTAAGTTTTGCTAAACAAGTGCTCACGCCCCCTAAGATACGCGCACCAGTGCAACTGCGCAGGAGACATATTCATATCTTCTACAGATGTTTATATCCGTAAGAGAAGGCGCTATATATACATATTCTAAAAAAGAAACAGCACCTGCCCCTGTAACCGAATTTTTTTCCTTCCATTCTGGCGCTTGATATGTGAAACACCTAGAAATATGTGACGTCGCTGATAGGAGTACAGAACGATCAGAAATAAAAAGTGGCATGTTAGAGAATTCGAATAACTAAAAACATTTAGGCGCGATCAAAGTCAAAATGGAAAACAGCGTTGGAGCCATTGCACATCGCTTTAACATCACCTTTTGTACTAATGTCAAAGGAACGCGATGGAAAGGTCCCACGAAGTGTTTGGAAACACAATGAAGCGAGTGGGCTTGCGGTAAACCCCGTAACTGTCGAAAAGGTCCTTGCATCGCAACTCACACCGCGTAAGCAAGCAGGCGTATGTTTCTTTGCGTTGCCCATAGCAGCGTTACTACTTTTATATAGTACCGCTTGCAGCTCCTGAAACAGGAGCATAGGGCAATGTTCGGAAAGCCGGTTTGCATGCGGTGCGCCACGTGCATCGTCCTCTTAGCAGCCACCAGGGGGGCGTACCTAGCCAACAACGGGCGGTTGCAGTCGCCATCAGGTCCTTCCTTCTTCGGACTGAGACCTATGTCAACCGCGATTAGCGCTTGTGATCACCAACTTGGACCGCACCGAAATCGGTAGCGAGACTCGCGCTGGCTACCTACCAGTCCTGGGAAGCTGAGCATCTTGAAACACTCGCCTACAGGACTGGTTGTTAGTGAATGGTTTGTGGGAACATATATCTGTGTGGAAACGTGCGGAGTGGGCCTTTGCAAGGGGAGATTGGTGGGCGCCGCTGTATCGTGTGAGTATGTCGCGAGTGTGCGTCAGGTCGCAAATGCCAACAAGCCACGTTAAAGGCAGGGCCGGCCTTTGATCGCAGTAGAGAAAAGAAGACGCGTTCAAAAAGTCGATAAGAAAGGTGCAAAAGATGTCAGGTGTGAACGTATAGCCGAGGCACGGCTAGTCGGGTACGCAGTGCATATGGCCACAAGTGTAGTGAGAGAGACGGGGTGGTGGCCGACGTGGCGGGGCGTCTTTGCTACATTATTTGGACGGCTACAAGCGTAAACGAAGCGGTGTGAGATACGTGAGAACCGCCGAGATTGCGCGCGTTGTCTACGTCACCAGCCCTATGGAACCTTGCGGCATGAGCTCCGCGAGAGGCACAGCGCGGTGGATTCATATGATGATTTTGATGAGTGCTGATGATAATGAGATTACTCTTGCCGCAAAAGATCAATAAAGAAAATTCGGCAGACCCCACACATTGTGGAAGAGATTTCATTTGAAGCAGTCAGCGAGTATCTCGCCTACACGCCGCATTTTATTGCATTGGGAAAGCGTAGCGAGGTGGGTCGATGTCTTTGTGCAAATGGGATAGTTGTGCACATATAGCGGGCTTACCAGGCACGTTGATTAAAGTTGCGCCTGACGACTAGCTTATGGACCGCCGTCATGCCGGCCCTTGCGTTATAGCTCACGTCGTGTTTCGTCGAAACGAAGTGCGCTCTACTGTGCGATGATACGTATGTGATAAGTAACTGCCGTTGGCGTTATCCTGCTATGTCGAGCAACGCTGGACTATAGCTTGCTGAGTCATGGAAGCACATGTGCAATGTTTATAAGATCGTAGTAAACGAGAACAGCCAACTCTGCAACCACAATTCACATTTCCCCGACATGACGCCTGGATAGAATCTATTTCCGAAGCAGTTTCGTCCACTGGCGTGCTTCTGTGGTAAAGTAATTGACTGCCACGCAGAATGCTTGCATGGGTTCGATTTCAGCTTCAACCATGATTTTTATTCTTTGCATCCGTGGGGATTTTTCGCTCACCGACAACGCTCCCGAAGCCTGCACCAGATTTTCTTCGACACGTGCTCCTTAAGGGTCCTGAACGACTTTTCGAAATAATCATCGAATGACCTCAGTAGCGAAGTTCACTGCATTACGAATCGATTGCCGCAAAAATTTCTCGTATCCGCTCCCTGAGGTCGGCTTGAAGACCAATTCTTGACGTGAGCAGTCTTGATTCGGTCTTCGAAACTGAAGCGTAGCAGCGTTTCGTAGAGACGCAGCCTCATGGAGACGCTATGAGCGTTTCGCTTTGCATGCAAGACATCTCATTTCACATTAGGAAACGTACACTTTTTACCGAGTACCAACAACAATGGCGCTGAACAATGGCGCCGACGCCATTGTTGCGCGACAAAGGAAGCCAAATGAAAGTGTATGGTGACATGAAATTCGCACTGTGGCCACCCCGATTAGTTATAGTATGAAACTGTATCCCTCAACTACGAATTGCCGGAACTAATGGTGGAGACCACATTCCAAGATATCGTTCCTGGAAACGGCACGCGCGCTGCTGGCGTATTTGCCATTTGAAACGATATATGCAACGCGCCATATATGAATGACTGTCATGTTTTATATGTCACGCAGGAGTGGACAGAAATGCCCCCGGCATAGCCGGCTTGCCAAAAAGGGGTGCCCGCCTGACAGTGCTGCCCAACAAAAGGGGGCGCTTGCCAGGGTATAGCTTGGACAACACGTCAGACGGTATTTTTGGCCAAGAGGGCCTTCTACCACTTCCAGACGAGTGCCGCCGCACCTTAGCGGTGATTCTCCGTTCACTGTCATGGTATGGAATAAAGTCCAGCTACCTGTCAGTGGGAGAAAGGTCGCTTAGGTGCGTTTCCGCAGGTTGTACCGATGGCGTGGCTCTCAAGTCGTTGCTGCGGGCAACGAAAGGTTTGAGGTCAGAGACGTTAACTGGACCTCCGACTTTCTTCCCTTGGGAGTCACCCAGCTTGTACACCAGAGGCGACACTGGTCTGCACTCGGTATGGGCCCAACCACTTGGCCGACAGGGAGGCAGAGATGCCTTTGGGGGCGTCACTCAAGACATGATTGCGCCTAAGGATGAGATCGCCGACATTGTAGTGCACTTCCCGATGCGACCGGTCGTATTGAGCCTTCTGTCCAGCTCGCGCTTTTGCCAGGTTGGACCGCGCCAGGTTGAGGGCTGCGTTCATCCGGGAGCGCAGTTCCGCCGCGTAGCCAGACGGGCCGGCTCTCGTGGCGGACGCCCCGCTGCCGCCCCGCAGAACACGGTCCATGGGGTTAGGCAGCTCTCTCCCGAAGTTGAGGAAAGCGGGTGTGTACCCGGTTGAACGGTTCACCGTGGACCGCAAGGAGAAGCCTATCTCGTTAAGACAGGCATCCCAATCCCTGTGTTGCTGCGCAAAGGCTGTCAGCAAGGGCCTGAGGTTTCGGTTTATTCGCTGAGTCGGGTTGCCCTGTGGGTTATACGTGGTTGTCTTGCGGTGCTTAATGCCAAAGGCAGCACACGCATCCACAAACACCTTGGCCGTGAAGTAGGACGCACTGTCCGTGATCAACTCCGCCGGAAAGCCAAAGCGGGTAAAGATCTCGGTCAATTTGTCCCAGATTGCGCATGCCGTCGACTTCCGAAGGGGAAACAACTCGACCCACTTCGTGAAGTGATCTGTGACAGCCAGGAGAAAAACATGGCCTCTCCGGCTTCTTAGGAAAGGTCCCATTATGTCACAGGCCGCGACTTGCCAGGGTTGTTGGCTGTCGATCGGCTGCATGAGCCCGCGAGGCATGCCCCCACGAGGCTTCACGCATTGGCACACGCGGCATGAGCGGGCGTAGTGAAGGGCATCACGCTTCATGCCAGGCCAGGTAGCAGAGCGGCACAACTTTTGAAAAGTCTTAAGGCCACTCGCATGTCCGGCCAACCGCGAGTCGTGGAAATAGCCGAGGGTTGCTTTCCTTAGACTGCGGGGTATCACCACCTTGAAAGACTCCTGGGGAGCTTCTTCAGATGGGACATAGCGCAGGAGAACGCCATCAGCATCAAGCAGATACGAGTCCAACGTGCCGGCAGATACCAGTCGGCGTACGGCACTCGGCGCCGACAGCAATACCAGCTGTCCGTTTGCGCCCGGCGGCGTGACCGCCCCGCTCCTCTTGGGAGCTCAACTCTTTGAGCCCGTCAGCAACTTGCTGACAAAACGGATCGTCCTGCTGTGCCTTAAGTAGGTCCTCTCTGCTGAAGACGATACCGGCGGACGTGACAGGGTCTACCAGGTATGCGTCCTCACCCGAGGCGGTCGACTCGAAAGTCGCTTCGCCGTCGGGGTTCGCGCCTTTCGACCCATTGGAGCCAGGAGCCCTGGAGTCTACTTGGTGCGACTGCTCTTGGGAGTGGGAGACCCAAGTGTCAGACGCCAGAACGGGGGCACGCGACAAGGCGTCGCCCACGACGTTCGAACTCCCTTTCCGGTAGCGCACAACAAAGGTGTACCGCTGCAAGGTCAACGTCCAGCGCGCGAGGCGGCCCGAGGGCTCGCGCAAGCGCTTAAGCCAGGTGAGTGCCATGTGGTACTAAACTTGCAGCCACGCCTCGTACGTTCCCGGCTGCCAACCTCTCCAGACCGGTGAACTTCAAGCGGGCTGGCTGCCCGCCCTTGTGCAGTCTTGCCCCCGTTACTCCTGGGCTGTGGACCTTTCCCGGCAGTGGGCTCTCCCCAGTGGTGGATCTTGTGGTGGAACTTTTGGTGGGACGTTTCGAGTAGCCATGGCCAACTTCTGGACTTGTACCTTCGGAAAGACGACACCCCCCTGTTGGACTTTGCCCCGTTGACCAGCCCCCTTGCGGCTGCGCTGACCTTGCCACTTGGCCTCGGACAGCCGCTTTCAAAGGCGGGCCTCGGTCTTTAGGAGAGGGGAATGTGGGAATCGAGGGCGCCCTCCCCTTTGGCGCCTCGATCCCCGGCTAGCGCGTGTGTTGGCCCTGCGCGGCTCGAGCGCCGCGGACCGCCGTTAATCGGCAGTATGGCGACCATGGCGGCAGCGCCAGGCCTCTTTGTCTGGTGCAAGCCATGCGTCGGCTTCCCGGCGCGCGGGCACGCGTCCGGGCATGCCTGGACATGCTCACGTCACCAAGCTAGCTTACGTCATTGTGCAACGCCTGTCCTCATTGGCCGCCAGTGACAACCCCCTTCCCCCTTGAGCTCGCTTCTGTCTGGCGCGGGCTTGCCCGCGTCAGATGCTCACTGGCTCGCACGAGAGGTTGACGCGCTGCTCTAGCAGGCGGCTTCTCGTTCGTGTGCTCGACTGCTGCCCTTTGTGTGATAGTCGTAGCGCCGCTGGCAAGCGTACTCGATCGGTCTTGCGGAGTTCCCTTTACGGCCTGCAAGCCCGTGACTGCCGTACTGTGCTGCATTTTGGGTTAATAAAACCGTGTTGTTTGTTGACATCCTGCCTCGAGTGCCTTTTCTGCGCCGTGCCGGAGTCGATGAACTCAGCCGTAGCGTCTTTGTTCGCTGCGGCAGTGGAGAACGTCGCGTCCCCTGCCGGTCGCCTCTTGGGTAACCTATGTGCTAAATCTATTTCCACACTATCTATCTATCTATCTATCTATCTATCTATCTATCTATCTATCTATCTATCTATCTATCTATCTATCTATCTATCTATCTATCTATCTATCTATGTACGACTGCGTGCTCTCCTGGCCGTTTCGTTATTGGAATGTATACAAAAATTGATGTGGCATAACATGTCTGTATGACGAAGATAAACGACAGGTCATAACATGAAAATCATTATATGTATGTCAGGATCGGCGTGACTCACATGCCATGGTCTTGGTGCTCTTGCGGCTGTTTCGTTAACTTGAGGTATGCCAAAATTGGTATGGCGTGGCACGAGTGTAGGAATAAGTGACAGGTCCTTACGTGCAAATCATGGCATGCATGTCAATGCAGCATCATTTAGATTACTGGGTCTCGGGGCGCTGGCGGCCGTTTAATTAGATGGATATATACCAAAATTGGTACGAGGAGACATTTCCGTAATATTGAACATAAATGACAGGTGGTAACATGAAAATCATGACATGCATGTCATGTACGGCATGATATACATGCCACGCTCATGGTGCGCTCGCGGCCGTTTCGATAGATTGATATACACCAAAATTGGTATTGCGTGACTTCACTGTACGACGAGCATAGATGACAAGTGGTCACATGACGATCATGACAGACATTTCATGTACAGCATGATTTACATGCCACACTCATGGTGCGCTCGCGGCCAGTTCGCTAGCTGGGCATGCGCCAAAATTGGTGTTTCGTGACGTGACTGTATGATGAACATAAATGACAGGTGGTAACATGAGAATCATGATATGCATTTCACGCACAGCACGATTTACAAGTCACGCTCATGGTGCGTTTGTGGCCGGTTCGCTAGCTTGGTATACTCCAAAATTGGTATATCGTGGCATGACTGTAGGACGAGCATTAGTGACAGTTGATAAGATAAAAATCATGACATGCACGTCATGCAGGGCTTTATTTACATGCTACGCTCATGGTTTGCTCCCGGCCCTTTTTTTTCGCGAGCCCTTTTTTCGCATTCGCTGCGTGAGCTTCAAATCTGTGTTAATCGTCTTCTTCTAGAAGGAGGCAACGCTGTCGTCTGCTTGACTTCTTCACACCGCCTAACCGGTCGAAAAACCACGCGGCGAGACCGACGCGAAAAAATCAGTCCGATACAGATTTTTCCGCCACACGAAAGCTGATCGCCTTCCCCCTTCACGGGAAGCCGTACTTTGGCTGCACTAGCCTAAACCACGTGATGTAAACAACGGCCGACCACAAGTTCAACATGGCGGCCAGGGCGTCGGCGGTGGCTCCGTGCGGCGCGACAAAACTCACCGCATCGACAAGGACGTGTTCCTCCAGAGCCTGGTTTAGATTAAGATTGCCTAGAACACTGGAATTCGCAGATGGTGATGTAGCAGGAAAGAAGGAAGGAAAAACTTTATTGGGCGAGTGAGTTTGGACCTTTTACGGCCCTTTACGGGCCCTGGACCACCGCACAGCCATCATATTGCACCTAGGTGTCCAGACCACGCAGGGCCAGGGCACTGGCACCCCGGTTCCACACATCGAAGCTGCCAGATCCTGCGACGCGAGGAGGGCCTCCCATTGCTTCCATGTACTGATGGGGTGTGTCTCCCAAAACAACGGCTTGAAAAGGTGAAAGCAATTTCTTTTCCGTGTTTTGCATGCATTACTTGAATTAGGTAAGAAACTAAATGCTCAGTAAACGGGCTAAATAGAATGAACTCTTGAAGTGGCGAACGCGTCGGCGGCAGCGGCGTTCAGAGGGGCAGAACAAATGTGAACATTTTCGGCACGCGCGAACACGGTTTTCCGGCCGCTGTGGTGTTCTCGCTTTCTTTTCGCTTCTCAAGTGTGAATGCGCCATTAGTGTATAACAAGCTAGCGAACCGGCTGCGAGCGCACCATGAGCGTTGAATGTAAATCATGCCCTACATGGCATGCATGTCATGACTGCCACGTTAACACCTGTCATTTATGTTCGTCGTACCTACACGTCCCGTAATACCAATTTTGGTGTGTATCAAGCTAGAAAACCGGCCGCAAGCGCACCGTTTGCGTGGTATGTAAACCATGCCCTACATGACATGCATGTCATGTTACCACCTGTCATTTATGCTCGTCATACAGTTACATCACGCAATAACCAATTTGGTGCATGTCAAGCTAGCGAAATGGCCGCGAGCGTACCAGTTTCGTGGCAAGTAAATGATGCCGTACATGATATGCAAGTCATGCTTTTCATGTTAGCGCTGGTCATTTATGTTCTTCATACAGTCACGTCATGCAATACAAATTTTGGTGTATATCAAGCTAGCTAACTGGCCGCGAGCGCACCGTGACCGTGGCATGTAAGTCATACTCTACATGATATTCATGTCATGCTTTTCATGTTAGCCCCTGTCATTTATATTCGTCATACAGAAATATTCTGTCATACCAGATTGGTATATACCCGTTTAATTAAACATCCGCGAACACCCTGTGATCACGGCACGTAAAGCATGCTGTACAGTCGCGCTCAATATGACTTGCAACACGGGAGCGCGTGGCCTCACGAGTTTAAAGATTTCGCATTCCTTCCACTATCTCTTAATTCTACAACTAAAGGCTTTTCTCTCACTGGGGGATGTTCCCAAATAAGAAAATAATATTATGTTACAGAAATGAAGCAAGTTGAAGCCGTGTGCAATCATTAAACTCGTGAAGCCACAGCTCCCATGTTGCAAGTCATATTGAGCGCGACTGTACATGACATGTGTGTCATGATTTGCACGTTACGACATCTCACTTATGCTCGTGTTACGCTATTGTCACGCCATACCAATTTTGGTATATACAAAGTTAACGAAACAGCCGCAAGAGCACCAAGACCGTGGCATGTGAATCACGCCGATCCTGACATACATATCATGATTTTCATGTTATGACCTGTCATTTATGTTCGTCATACAGATATGTTATACCACACCAATTTTGGTATACATCCCATTAACGAAACGGCCAGGAAAACACGCAGTCGTAGATAGATAGATAGATAGATAGATAGATAGATAGATAGATAGATAGATAGATAGATAGATAGATAGATAGATAGATAGATAGATAGATAGATAGATAGATAGATAGATAGATAGATAGATAGATAGATAGATAGATAGATAGATAGATAGATAGATAGATAGATAGATAGATAGATAGATAGATAGATAGATAGATAGATAGATAGATAGATAGATAGATAGATAGATAGATAGATAGATAGATAGATAGATAGATGCAAAGTCGCAGAAGTTCGCTAAGAATTGCTTCGCATTCAAAAATTAGCGCTGCTGCCACTAAGTCGCGCAAGGTTGGGTCACAGGAGAGCTGGTGGTCACCTAGCTGGCCCTGGCTAGGCTAGGCTTCTACCCTCAAGCCACTCTCTCCCCCCCCCCCCTTTGCTATACTATACTATACATGGCTACGCTTGCTCTAGCAAAGAATTTCTCTCTTTCCCTATCTTTATTTCTCTCTCTTTCTTTCTCTCTCTCTGTACTTGTTATCTCGCCCATCAGGGCTATTGTATCCCTCGGCAGAGAAATTGGCGCGCGTGTTCTGGGAACGAAGCAAAAGACGACAATGAAGAAGAGAGCACGTGTCGGTTCATGATGGTGACAATTTTCTATCTACGACACACGGCCAACTTCGAGCATAACAGACCTGCTATAAAAGTACTGTCCTGCTGCAAAACTACTTCGGCAGTGCGACGGCGCTCTGCCCGAGGTGATTGCGCAGGCCACGCAGAGGGAAGCGCCTCTCTACACGTCGAGTGCGCTTAAATTAATTTGAATAACTTCACTGAAAGAACAGACTTTTCCTGCGGGTATGTGTCATCAAGATGGCACATACATACTACAGAACAATCTTCTCACACTCTAAAGTTTACCCAAGTGAACCAGTAGTTCACCAAACACTAGGGGCTAGCGCCAATGAGGACAGTCGTATGGAACACTAAGGTTGCTTAAATCTTTCCTTTCTGTGTTACGGTTTACGAGCCGGAAGGGAGAAAGGAGAGGGGTCAAACAGCGATAAAAATTTCAAAAAGAAAAACGAATGCCGGTATGGTCCTTGTAGATGCAGGAATTCGCGCAGGCGCCTGTCTTGCAATCCGAACATCAAGATGAACCAAGTTTAAGTTTTGCTAAACAAGTGCTGACGCCCCCTAAATACGCGCACCAGTGCAACTGCGCAGGAGATATATTCATATCTTCTACAGATGTTTATATCCGTAAGAGAAGGCGCTATATATACATATTCTAAAAAAGAAATAGCACCTGCCCCTGTAACCGAATTTTTTTCCTTCCATTGTGGCGCTTGATATGTGAAACACCTAGAAATATGTGACGTCGCTGATAGGAGTACAGAACGATCAGAAATAAAAAGTGGCATGTTAGAGAATTCTAATAACTAAAAACATTTAGGCGCGATCAAAGTCAAAATGGAAAACAGCGTTGGAGCCATTGCACATCGCTTTAACATCACCTTTTGTACTAATGTCAAAGGAACGCGATGGAAAGGCCCCACGAAGTGTTTGGAAACACAATGAAGCGAGTGGGCTTGCGGTAAACCCCGTAACTGTCGAAAAGGTCCTTGCATCGCAACTCACACCGCGTAAGCAAGCAGGCGTATGTTTCTTTGCGTTGCCCGTAGCAGCGTTACTACTTTTATATAGTACCGCTTGCAGCTCCGGAAACAGGAGCATAGGGCAATGTTCGGAAAGCCGGTTTGCATGCGGTGCGCCACGTGCATCGTCCTCTTAGCAGCCACCAGGGGGGCGTACCTAGCCAACAACGGGCGGTTGCAGTCGCCATCAGGTCGTTCCTTCTTCGGACTGAGACCTACGTCAACCGCTATTAGCGCTTGTGATCACCAACTTGGACCGCACCGAAATCGGTAGCGAGACTCGCGCTGGCTACCTACCAGTCCTGGGAAGCTGAGCATCTTGAAACACTCGCCTACAGGACTGGTTGTTAGTGAATGGTTTGTGGGAACATATATCTGTGTGGAAACGTGCGGAGTGGGCCTTTGCAAGGGGAGATTGGTGGGCGCCGCTGTATCGTGTGAGTATGTCGCGAGTGTGCGTCAGGTCGCAAATGCCAACAAGAAACGTTAAAGGCAGGGCCGGCCTTTGATCGCAGTAGAGAAAAGAATACGCGTCCAAAAAGTCGATAAGAAAGGTGCAAAAGATGTCAGGTGTGAACGTATAGCCGAGGCACGGCTAGTCGGGTACGCAGTGCATATGGCCACAAGTGTAGTGAGAGAGACGGGGTGGTGGCCGACGTGGCGGGGCGTCTTTGCTACATTATTTGGACGGCTACAAGCGTAAACGAAGCGGTGTGAGATGCGTGAGAACCGCCGAGATTGTGCGCGTTGTCTACGTCACCAGCCCTATGGAACCTTGCGGCATGAGCTCCGCGAGAGGCAGAGCGCGGTGGATTCATATTATGATTTTGATGAGTGCTGATGATAATGAGATTACTCTTGCCGCAAAAGATCAATAAAGAAAATTCGGCAGACCCCACACATTGTGGAAGAGATTTCATTTGAAGCAGTCAGCGAGTATCTCGCCTATACGCCGCATTTTATTGCATTGGGAAAGCGTAGCGAGGTGGGTCGATGTCTTTGTGCAAATGGGATAGTTGTGCACATATAGCGGGCTTACCAGGCACGTTGATTAAAGTTGCGCCTGACGACTAGCTTATGGACCGCCGTCATGCCGGCCCTTACGTTAGAGCTCACGTCGTGTTTCGTCGAAACGAAGTGCGCTCTACTGTGCGATGATGCGTATGTCATAAGTAACAGCCGTTGGCGTTATCCTGCTATGTCGAGCAACGCTGGACTATAGCTTGCTGAGTCATGGAAGCACATGTGCAATGTTTATAAGAATGTAGTAAAAGAGAACAGCCAACTCTGCAACCACAATTCACATTTCCCCGACATGACGCCTGGATAGAATCTATTTCCGAAGCAGTTTCGTCCACTGGCGTGCTTCTGTGGTAAAGTAATTGACTGCCACGCAGAATGCTTGCATGGGTTCGATTTCAGCTTCAACCATGATTTTTATTCTTTGCATCCGTGGGGATTTTTCGCTCACCGACAACGCTCCCGAAGCCTGCACCAGATTTTCTTGGACACGTGCTCCTTAAGGGTCCTGAACGACTTTTCGAAATAATCATCGAATGACCTCAGTAGCGAAGTTCACTGCATTACGAATCGATTGCCGCAAAAACTTCTCGTATCCGCTCCCTCAGGTCGGCTTGAAGACCAATTCTTGACGTGAGCAGTCTTGATTCGGTCTTCGAAACTGAAGCGTAGCAGCGTTTCGTAGAGACGCAGCCTCATGGAGACGCTATGAGCGTTTCGCTTTGCATGCAAGACATCTCATTTCACATTAGGAAACGTACACTTTTTACCGAGTACCAACAACAATGGCGCTGAACAATGGCGCCGACGCCATTGTTGCGCGACAAAGGAAGCCAAATGAAAGTGTATGGTGACATGAAATTCGCACTGTGGCCACCCCGATTAGTTATAGTATGAAACTGTATCCCTCGACTACGAATTGCCGGAACTAATCGTGGAGACCACATTCCAAGATATCGTTCCTGGAAACGGCACGCGCGCTGCTGGCGTATTTGCCATTTGAAACGATATATGCAACGCGCCATACATGAATGACTGTCATGTTTTATATGTCACGCAGGAGTGGACAGAAATGCCGGCTTGCCAAAAAGGGGTGCCCGTCTGACAGTGCTGCCCAACAAAAGGGGGCGCTTGCAAGGGTATAGCTTGGACAACACGTCAGACGGTATTTTTGGCCAAGAGGGCCTTCTACCACTTCCAGACGAGTGCCGCCGCACCTTAGCGGTTATTCTCCGTTCACTGTCATGGTATGGAATAAAGTCCAGCTACCTGTCAGTGGGAGAAAGGTCGCTTAGGTGCGTTTCCGCAGGTTGTACCGATGGCGTGGCTCTCAAGTCGTTGCTGCGGGCAACGAAATGTTTGAGGTCAGAGACGTTAACTGGACCTCCGACTTTCCTCCCTTGGGAGTCACCCAGCTTGTACACCAGAGGCGACACTTTGGTCTGCACTCGGTATGGGCCCAACCACTTGGCCGACAGGGAGGCAGAGATGCCTTTGGCGGCGTCACTCAAGACGTGATTGCGCCTAAGGATGAGATCGCCGACATCGTAGTGCACTTCCCGATGCGACCGGTCGTATTGAGCCTTCTGTCCAGCTCGCGCTTTTGCCAGGTTGGACCGCGCCAGGTTGAGGGCTGCGTTCATCCGTGAGCGCAGTTCCGCCGCGTAGCCAGACGGGCCGGCTCTCGTGGCGGACGCCCCGCTGCCGCCCCGCAGAACACGGTCCATGGGGTTAGGCAGCTCTCTCCCGAAGTTGAGGAAAGCGGGTGTGTACCCGGTTGAACGGTTCACCGTGGACCGCAAGGAGAAGCCTATCTCGTTAAGACAGGCATCCCAATCCCTGTTTTGCTGCGCAAAGGCTGTCAGCAAGGCCCTGAGGTTTCGGTTTATCCGCTGAGTCGGGTTCCCCTGTGGGTTATACGTGGTTGTCTTGCGGTGCTTAATGCCAAAGGCAGCACACGCATCCACAAACGCCTTGGCCGTAAAGTAGGACGCACTGTCCGTGATCAACTCCGCCGGAAAGCCAAAGCGGGTAAAGATCTCGGTCAATTTGTCCCAGATTGCGCATGCCGTCGACTTCCGAAGGGGAAACAACTCGACCCACTTCGTGAAGTGATCTGTGACAGCCAGGAGAAAAACATGGCCTCTCCGGCTTCTTAGGAAAGGTCCCATTATGTCACAGGCCGCGACTTGCCAGGGTTGTTGGCTGTCGATCGGCTGCATGAGCCCGGGAGGCATGCCCCCACGAGGCTTCACGCATTGGCACACGCGGCATGAGCGGGCGTAGTGAAGGGCATCACGCTTCATGCCAGGCCAGGTAGCAGAGCGGCACAACTTTTGAAAAGTCTTAAGGCCACTCGCATGTCCGGCCAACCGCGAGTCGTGGAAATAGCCGAGTGTTGCTTTCCTTAGACTGCGGGGTATCACCACCTTGAAAGACTCCTGGGGAGCTTCTTCAGATGGGACATAGCGCAGGAGAACGCCATCAGCATCAAGCAGATACGAGTCCAACGTGCCGGCAGATACCAGTCGGCGTACGGCACTCGGCGCCGACAGCAATACCAGCTGTCCGTTTGCGCCCGGCGCTTGACCGCCCTGCTCCTCTTGGGAGCTCAACTCTTTGAGCCCGTCAGCAATTTGCTGACAAAACGGATCGTCCTGCTGTGCCTTAAGTAGGTCCTCTCTGCTGAAGACGATACCGGCGGACGTGACAGGGTCTACCAGGTATGCGTCCTCACCCGAGGCGGTCGACTCGAAAGTCGCTTCGCCGTCGGGGTTCGCGCCTTTCGACCCATTGGAACCAGGAGCCCCGGAGTCTACTTGGTGCGACTGCTCTTGGGAGTGGGAGACCCAAGTGTCAGACGCCAGAACGGGGGCACGCGACAAGGCGTCGGCCACGACGTTCGAACTCCCTTTCCGGTAGCGCACAACAAAGGTGTACCGCTGCAAGGTCAACGTCCAGCGCGCGAGGCGGCCCGAGGGCTCGCGCAAGTGCTTAAGCCAGGTGAGTGCCATGTGGTACAAAACTTGCAGCCACGCCTCGTACGTTCCCGGCTGCCAACCTCTCCAGACCGGGGAACTTCAAGGGGGCTGGCTGCCCGCCCTTGTGCAGTCTTGCCCCCGTTACTCCTGGGCTGTGGACCTTTCCCGCCAGTGGGCTCTCCCCAGTGGTGGAACTTGTGGTGGAACTTTCGGTGGGACGTTTCGAGTAGCCATGGCCAACTTCTGGACTTGTGCCTTCGGAAAGACGACACCCCCTTGTTGGACTTTGCCCCGTTGACCAGCCCCCTTGCGGCTGCGCTGACCTTGCCACTTGGCCTCGGACAGCCGCTTTCAAAGGTGGGCCTCGGTCTTTAGGAGAAGGGAATGTGTGAATCGAGGGCGCCCTCCCCTTTGGCGCCTCGTTCCCCGGCTAGCGCGTGTGTTGGCCCCGCGCGGCTCGAGCGCCGCGGACCGCCGTTAATCGGCAGTATGGCGACCATGGCGGCCGCGCCAGGCCTCTTTGTCTGGTGCAAGCCATGCGTCGGCTTCCCGGCGCGCGGGCACGCGTCCGGGCATGCCTGGACATGCTCACGTCACCAAGCTAGCTTACGTCATTGTGCAACGCCTGTCCTCATTGGCCGCCAGTGACAACCCCCTTCCCCCTTGAGCTCGCTTCTGTCTGGCGCGGGCTTGCCCGCGTCAGATGCTCACTGGCTCGCACGAGAGGTTGACGCGCTGCTCTAGCAGGCGGCTTCTCGTTCGTGTGCTCGACTGCTGCCCTTTGTGTGATAGTCGTAGCGCCGCTGGCAAGCGTACTCGATCGGTCTTGCGGAGTTCCCTTTACGGCCTGCAAGCCCGTGACTGCCGTACTGTGCTGCATCTTGGGTTAATAAACCCGTGTTGTTTGTTGACATCCTGCCTCGAGTGCCTTTTCTGCGCCGTGCCGGAGTCGATGAACTCAGCCGTAGCGTCTTTGTTCGCTGCGGCAGTGGAGAACGTCGCGTCCCTTGCCGGTCGCCTCGTAGGGTAAGCTATGTGCTAAATCTATTTCCACACTATCTATCTATCTATCTATCTATCTATCTATCTATCTATCTATCTATCTATCTATCTATCTATCTATCTATCTATCTATCTATCTATCTATCTATCTATCTACGACTGCGTGCTCTCCTGGCCGTTTCGTTAATGGAATGTATACAAAAATTGATGTGGCATAACATGTCTGTATGACGAAGATAAACGACAGGTCATAACATGAAAATCATTATATGTATGTCAGGATCGGCGTGACTCACATGCCATGGTCTTGGTGCTCTTGCGGCTGTTTCGTTAACTTGAGGTATGCCAAAATTGGTATGGCGTGACACGAGTGTAGGAATAAGTGACAGGTCCTTACGTGCAAATCATGGCATGCATGTCAATGCAGCATCATTTAGATTACTGGGTCTCGGGGCGCTGGCGGCCGTTTAATTAGATGGATATATACCAAAATTGGTACGAGGAGACATTTCCGTAATATTGAACATAAATGACAGGTGGTAACATGAAAATCATGACATGCATGTCATGTACGGCATGATATACATGCCACGCTCATGGTGCGCTCGCGGCCGTTTCGCTAGATTGATATACACCAAAATTGGTATTGCGTGACTTCACTGTACGACGAGCATAGATGACAAGTGGTCACATGACGATCATGACAGACATTTCATGTACAGCATGATTTACATGCCACACTCATGGTGCGCTCGCGGCCAGTTCGCTAGCTGGGCATGCGCCAAAATTGGTGTTTCGTGACGTGACTGTATGATGAACATAAATGACAGGTGGTAACATGAGAATCATGATATGCATTTCACGCACAGCACGATTTACAAGTCACGCTCATGGTGCGTTTGTGGCCGGTTCGCTAGCTTGGTATACTCCAAAATTGGTATATCGTGACATGACTGTAGGACGAGCATTAGTGACAGTTGATAAGATAAAAATCATGACATGCACGTCATGTAGGGCTTTATTTACATGCTACGCGCATGGTTTGCTCCCAGCCCTTTTTTTCGCGAGCCCTTTTTTCGCATTCGCTGCGTGAGCTTCAAATCTGTGTTAATCGTCTTCTTCTAGAAGGAGGCAGCGCTGTCGTGTGCTTGACTTCTTCACACCGCCTAACCGGTCGAAAAACCACGCGGCGAGACCGACGCGAAAAAATCAGTCCGATACAGATTTTTCCGCCACGCGAAAGCTGATCGCCTTCCCCCTTCACGGGAAGCCGTACTTTGGCTGCACTAGCCTAAACCACGTGATGTAAACAACGGCCGACCACAAGTTCAACATGGCGGCCAGGGCGTCGGCGGTGGCTCGGTGCGGCGCGACAAAACTCACAGCATCGAAAAGGACGTGTTCCTCCAGAGCCTGGTTTGGATTAAGATTGCCTAGAACACTGGAATTCGCAGAAGGTGATGTAGCAGGAAAGAAGGAAGGAAAAAAATTGGCCGCGTATCTGCGTGCTTCGCTGCAAATGTCGTCTAAAGACGATAGAAGAGGCGCTGCGTGAGATATGAACGCCATATGGCAATACGTCGGGAAACGTGAATGCTGTGTTGCGGGCTGGTAGTCCCGGCGCAGCAGCAGGCGAAGACCGGCTGTGACCAACGCGACCGGCGGGGACGCCAGCCAGCGGCGCCCCATGGCATTCGTACAGTGCAATACTGAACCGAAACCGAAACACAACAATGAGCTCGTGCAGAGGGCACGGAGAAAGCCAAGTTTCGGCGCAGTCGCATTTTCAGCGCAGCTTAAGAAACTAGGTTCTCTAGAATTACGTATCTACGTATTTTCTATTAAAGGAACATACCACCTAATACTTACCTAGTGATGTTGCGCCTCGGATATGCGTAATGTTTGCTTTTTGATCAACAATGTACACAAGTATGAACCTAGTAAGCCGTTCACGATGGCTGGCCCTTGGGCAAGTGGTTCAAATTTGGCCGAGTGGCTGAATCGAGGGACGTGCCGACAAACAGAAAGACATACGTCTGTTTCCTACAAGTCACCAGATCAGTCCCGGGGCCACGTCGCGTTGACGTTGACCCCCCCCCCCCCCCCCCCGGGTGCAAACCTTTGCCCAAGAAGATCCCGTGGCCGCGCCCACCCCCCCTGCGCGTGCGACTACCGCACCTGGGTTTCGGGCCCTCCAGCCCGGAGACCCCCCCCCCCCATGCCAGGAGAAGCAAGGACCCCGGACCACACCTGCTGCCCCGGAGCTCCCTGCAGCGACCCCTGGTGCCACCTGCTGCTGCGCGGCCCCCTGCCTCAGCTGAGCCGCCTCGTGTACGAGTGTGCAGAGTGATCTGCACGTGACTAGTTCCACCAGCCACGCCCCCCGGTCCCGCCGGCTACCTGCCAGCGCGACACGCGGCAACGCCCACCAGTCATGGCTAACCCAAGCAACCTCCCGGTGAGGGAGAACTGTTTTTTGTTTAACGCCCCCGACGGGGGGACGTCTCTATAGACGATCTAATAGACGCAGTTGAGGAGACGGCTGGCGACGACAGCGTGCTCGTATTGCAACACATGGGGGGCTCAAAGTTCCTCGTGTGCACTAGGAATGCAAACCAGGCTACGAGGTTAATGGTAGCGGAGGGCTTCAAAGTGCACCGCGAGCACGTTGCAGTCGAGGCCGTCGGCCCCCCGGTAACTTTTGTTAACGTCTACCGGTTTCCGGCTTATTTGCCAGATGACGTCCTGGTCAACGCCCTCGGGCAGTATGGCAAAGTTAAAAGTGTCTCCTTTGCAACTGTTTCAAACCGGCAAAATAAATTAAACGGGGTCAGAGTTGTGAGGATGGAGATGTGTAAGCCAGTTCCCAATTTCACGACCATCGCAGGCCACCGTGTCATGTGTGAATATCGCGGGATGCGCCGCGTGTGCGCTAGGTGCAGCGAACCAGGGCACATGGCCACGGCCTGCTCGGCTGCTTATTGCAAGCGATGCGGGGTATTCGGTCACGACACCGAAGGGTGCACCGAGGAATGCAAACGGTGCGGCGGGCGACATGGCACGCGCGAGTGTTTTCGCAAGCGCTCATACGTCGCTGCAGCGCGAGGCTTCCCGTCAGAGATCAGAAACATCACCAGTACGAGTCAGCCTAGTACCTCCCGGTTGCCTACGGGGGCAGCATCGACGTCGGGGCTCCAAGTGTTGAGGCCAAGGTCACGCCCCCCCACGCCAACGAACGCCCCGGATCACTGGGAGCATGAGGGACCTCGGGAGAGGGGAGACGCACGCGGCGCCTCCACATCCCCCGCACCCATGGCAGTACCCCCCGACGTTGTCGACGAAACGAGCAACACAAGCTCTGAGGGTGACCAGGGAGAGTCGAGCGGGCTCGAATCCGGCTCCCCGGAATCGTCGAGCGACTCGTGGGACCCGTCACAGACGGAAAGTGCGGAACAAGAAGTACCTGGAACCGCACAGAGCCCTGTCACCGACGAGCCTGCGTTCCCGGGACTCGGTGCGGAGAACTTCCCGCCGCTGTTATCCGAGCCCACCTCCCCCCCCCCCCCAACCCGGACGAGTTGCCCATCGTGAGCTGCGGCCGTTATGTGTTACCCGACGCCGAACACGGGCCGCCAGACCCGAGCTCCTCCGCTGAGAAGCAACCACCAGGCTCAACTTCACCCGCCCCTGCTCCCGCTAACGCCCCTGCAACGCAGCCCGGGCCCGTTAGACGCGACCGTTCGCGTTCAAGGTCTCCGTTGAGGGGAGGAGATGGGCCAGCTGGAGCGGAGCCGAGCCACCCCTCGAGCATCGACAACAAACACCGCCGGCCTAAAATGCATGGTCTTAGCAGCGACAGTGACGCCCCTCCCACCGCGAAGTCACAGAAACTGGATACGGCCCCTTCGGGGAAAGGGCACACGCCGCCAAGTGCTGGCAGTAAACGTAACTGACACGGACTACGTAACACGGCTGGCTACCCCCCCCCCTTTTTTTTTTGCCCCCTCCCTTTGGATGCCTCATCCTGCCCCCCCCCCCCCCGCTCCTCGGCTGCCAGTCGCGGCTTCCCCCCCCCCCCTCCGTTACCCGTGAGGCGAGCTAGTGTCTACATGCTTTCCCTGCTGCCTGTCGCCCCGCCCGCGCCTTAGTCTTTGGTTTCCCCCCTCCCCCACGTCCCGAGGCACCAAGCCATGTCGTTCCTCAAGTTCGCCACATGGAACGTCCGCGGCTTTCGAGACAGAGCCAAACAGCGAGACATCCTCGCCTTTGCCCAGGTGCAGGGTATCGATGTCTTGTTTATTCAGGAAACCAACTTTCGGACCCCGCTAGACGTCTCAAGGTTCCGCCGCGAGTTCCAAGTGGACGCTTTCTTTTCTTTGACAACTGCGAGGGCCTGCGGCGTGGGGGTCATCTTCGTAACGGGCCGCTTCCGACAGAAGGCATTCTGCACCTTCGGCGCAAACGGCAGAATGCTAATGCTCGATATCTACATTAACGGGAAACGGTTCCGCTTCGTCAATGTTTACGCCCCGGTAACGAGGACGAACACCAACAACTTCTTCCAGGATTTACATCAGACCCTCTCAGAGCCCATCCCGCACGTGCTACTGGGAGATTTCAATTGCGTGATCGACTCGCAGCGGGACGTGAGGGGCCCAGGCCGAGGCAGGTCAACGTACCAGGCCAAAGAGCTCATAAAGATATTGCGCCACCTTTGCCTGACTGACGTCTGGCTTCACGTCCACGGCGATCTCTTTGTCCCGACACGCTCCTCTCAGCTTTCAGCGAGTAGAATAGATCGGACGTATCTGCCCGACTTTCTCCTCCCCTCGGTAGCAGCGTGCGAGGTCCTTTCCCCCTCGGCCGACCTTGCAGGTAGATCAGACCACCTACCACTCGCTACTACGCTGACCGGTTTCCCCGGACACTGCAGTGACGGCCAAGGCTGGCGTCTTGACTCGGCGCTGCTGCAAGACGACGACAGCATCAAGCGTATCAGAGAGCGGCTACAGGAGTCTGTGGCGAACGCCCCGGACATGACCCCGCGTTACTGGGAGACACTGAAAGAGGAGTGGAGAAGGATCCTCCAAGAAGAAGGCAGGGCCAGAAAGCGCCGCATAACCGCCAAGATGAACGAGATCTTACGCAGAATCCGCATCGTTAAGGGGGCGGAGTCGCTCACGGCTTGCACACGAAGCTACGTAAACTCCCTGGAGGTCGAATACGCCCGCTTACTACAACGACGCGCGCTTAGACCACCTAAGGAGCGGGACAAGCCAGCCAATCCCATTGACGCAGACCCCAACGAGGCGAACGGGAACGGCAGCGTACGTATCACTCGGGTGAGGCGCCCGGACGGCTCATCTGCAACCGATCCGGACGGAATCAGCTTAGTTTTTCGCGACTACTTCGCTGCCCTATTTCGGGACACTGACCACGGCCGCGGTACAGACGAAAAACGGCTGATAGAAGAGGTCTGCCGGAACCTCGTACGACTGGAGGGGGAGGAGACAGCTTTGCTTGGCGGCGAGGCGACAGCCGAGGAAGTGTCAGTTGCTATCACGGGCATGCCTCCAAATTCCGCCCCTGGCACAGACGGCCTCACCTCGAACTTTTACGCAACGTTTCTCGACGTTCTAGAGGGCACGTTGCTGGCAATGGTAAACATGGTGGTCACGCGACAAGCGAAACCAAAGTCTTTTGGTGAAGGGAGGATCGTCCTCTTACTGAAAGAGGGAGCCCCGCAGGAGGAGCCGTCGGCGTGGCGCCCCATTACATTATTGAATGTTGACTACAAGATAGTAGCCTCCCTACTAAACAACCGCCTGAAACTCCTCCTGCCGTCCATCGTCGCGCTTCGTCAGTCCTGCGCGGTCCCGGGCCGCTCCATGTTTGCCAACTTAACGGTGACAAGAGACGCATTCGAATACATGACATCGAAATCCCTGCCAGGAGCCTTTGTTTCTCTGGACCAGGCGAAGGCCTTTGATCGCGTCAGACACAGGTATATGTTCGAGGTGCTACGCCAATTCGGCCTTCCGGAGAGCTTCGTCGACCTCGTCTCTAAGCTCTACAGCGATTTAACATGCCACGTCGTCGTAAACGGTGCCCCAACACCTAACTTCGACTATGAGCGAGGAATTCGTCAAGGATGCCCACTAGGACCCACCCTCTTTATCCTCTCACTCGAGCCGTTGCTGGCTAACATCGAGAGAAACGAGAGCATTAGAGGCTTTCCACTCACGGGGGAGGCCGTGGTCAAAGTCCTCGCCTACGCGGACGATGTTTCGTTGTTTGTCAGAGACCCGGCAAGCCTACAGGCATTTTGGACAACGTTTACATCTTATGCTGAGGTTTCGGGCGCCGAATTGAACATGACAAAGAGCAAGGCCCTACCGTTCGGCGCATTCCCCCGAGGGGCCTTAGGCAACCTCGAGGTCGTCGACGCCGTCAAGGTTCTTGGCATTTACTTTTGCTGCGGCGGAGTGGCGGAGACAACTTGGCAGCGGGCGTTGGAGCGGGCACAAGCGGCAATTACACGACTAAGCCTCGAAAACCTAACATTACGAGAAAAGGCCCTGGCAGCAAAGACTACCATCTGCGCCTTCGCCTACTACGCAAGCCGAGTAGCCGTGATGCCAACCAAAACGGCGACCCAGCTGTCGAAAATGATCGGGTCCTTCCTCTGGGAAGGCAAACCTGCGCCTGTCCGACGCACCCTGTTACAACTTCCAGAGAGCGAGGGAGGCCTCGGCCTCTCCCATGTTTTAACCACAAGTAAAGTGTTCGCCTTGAAAACTGCAAGGGCCCTCTACCACGCAAGCGACTACGTGGGGAGAGGCTTAATGCGTTATTGGTGTAGCACAAACGCAGCCTTCCTGAACGCAGACCGACCCCTCGCCCCACTCGCAGAATCACCCTCGTCATTCTACAAGTCTGCCGCAAACACGATGCGAATGCTCGAAAAAGAGGCTCCCGATTGCGACGTTGACGAGGTCCCACCGGCTCGCATTGCTGAAGAAATCGCGCGACACCAGATCACCCCAGACGAAAACAGGCTGTCGCGCAACTGGAAAAGAAAAGCGTCAAAGGACTGTCGAGGAATCCCCAGATCCGTGCACGACTTCGTGTGGCGGAAAAACTGGGACGTCCTCCCAACACGCCAACGGCTACACAAGTTTGGCATCGTGCCTTCGCCTCGCTGCTCCAACTGCCGCGCCGACGAAACGTTGGCGCGCGCACTGTTTGAGTGCCCCGCAGCCAAGCCGGTTTGGCGACTGGTTGCAAGGGATTTTAAAATCCGTCCTCCCCCGGAGCTCAAAAGAAACAGGGGCGCCTTCGCCAAACTGGTAGTCGTCTGCACCATATTCACAATCTGGAAAAGACGTTGTCTCGCCGAAGCGAGACGTAAACCGGTGCGAGCAGCCTTCCCGGCTGTGTCCCGAGTGCGCGGAATGCTGTGGCAGCACCTATCAGAGCAATTGGAGTCCAGCGGCGAAGAGAAATTTCTCCGCCGCTGGCACACAAGATTTTTCCTTTTGCAAGAAGGCAAGTTACGCCTACCCATTACCCCGTTTTAAATGTTACTAGTGTATTCTATGTAAAGTTGTTAATTTCGTTTGTTTTATTTTCCTTTAGTTACACGATGTATTACTTTTGTATAATGAGTAATGTAGACTGTATTTATGCACCTTGTATCGTTGTATTAATGCATAATCTGTCATTACGGTGCACACTGTTCTTTGTATAATGTTTTAGTTTTCGCGGCCCGGCGCGGGCCACGCGCACTCGAGCAAAAATGTAAACGCGTATTAACGCTCCCCGCGTGACCAGAAGAATTATTGTCGGAGAAGACTCATGTAAATAGTTCCTTTTTTTTGAGAGCTTATAGGAAAAATAAACTTCTCTTTGAGACCAAAATCTCTGCGTTTAAGTTCCCCAAGAAAGACTATCGTCTTTAAAACTTTATTGGGCGAGTGAGTTTGGACCTTTTACGGCCCTTTACGGGCCCTGGACCACCGCACAGCCATCATATTGTCACGTGGTCGTGACGTCGACGAAGAAAGCAGTCGGCGTTTGCAGAATGAAACTGTTTATTTGGCCGAACTTGTGGCCGGGAAAATGAGAACTAGAACTACAGCAATACACGCTGTACAATGATAGCGGCGAACAGGGCGTCGTCCGTCGATCAACTGACAAGCGGTCAAGTGCGTCGGTTTTTATACAGGTGCTATGGAACTTTCCAGCGATATCGCTGGTGGCGGCGTTATCTCTCGATAAAGCTGGAACATTCGCGTGCGGCGCGAAATCTTGACAAAACGATCTACTACAATCGAGAAGTCTCTCGAACACTGCTTCGCGGGCAGCGTCGAGCGTTGATAACCGCCCTTGCAGGTCAAACCCAAAAAACATCAAAATAGGACAAGAAGTGGGCGTGGCATTGCCCCCCTCTGAAAAAGCATCGTCCCGATGCTTGTGAAAGAACAAAGAAGAGAAAAAAACACAAGTGCATACATAAATAAATTACAATAACAAAGGTAAAAGTAGCGTCCCCAGATTCGCTAACGTGCAAAAAACGGCTTAAGACGCACGACATGGACGACTTCAGGTCGTGCGCGGCGTCGCTGGGAGTTCGTAATGCCGTCCGGGATGACCTCGTAGTCAAGAGCGCCGAGACGTCGAAGAACCTTGTAGGGTCCGAAGTATCGCCGAAGGAGTTTTTCGCTAAGGCCACGTCGGCGTATCGGCGTCCAGACCCAGACGCGGTCGCCGGGCTGGTATTCCACGAAGCGTCGTCGCAGATTGTAGCGACGGCTATCGGTGTGCTGCTGGGTCTTGATGCGCAGGCGGGCGAGCTGTCGAGCTTCCTCGGCACGTTGTAAGTAAGCGGCGGCGTCGAGGTTTTCTTCGTCGGTGACATTCGGTAGCATGGCGTCCAGTGTCGTCGCCGGGCTCCTTCCGTAGACCAACTTGTACGGCGTCATCTGCGTCGTTTCTTGGACGGCCGTGTTGTAAGCGAAGGTCACGTACGGAAGGACGGCGTCCCACGTCTTGTGCTCAACGTCGACGTACATGGCCAGCATGTCGGCGATGGTCTTATTTAGACGCTCGGTGAGGCCATTGGTCTGCGGGTGGTAGGCGGTGGTGCGGCGGTGGCTCGTCTCGCTGTATTTTAAGATCGCCTGAGTTAGGTCCGCAGTAAAGGCGGTACCTCTGTCTGTGATGAGGACCTCTGGGGCGCCATGACGCAAGATGATGTTCTCCACGAAGAACTTGGCTACCTCGGCGGCACTGCCTTTGGGCAAGGCCTTTGTCTCGGCGTAGCGGGTGAGGTAGTCAGTTGCTACGACGATCCACTTGTTGCCGGAAGTCGACGTCGGGAACGGCCCCAGTAGGTCCATCCCGATTTGCTGGAACGGCCGGTGAGGTGGTTCGATTGGCTGCAGAAGTCCCGCTGGCCTAGTCGGTGGTGTCTTCCGTCGCTGGCAATCTCGGCAAGTCTTAACGTAGTGGGCGACGTCGGCAGGAAGGCGTGGCCAGTAGTATTTTTCCTGTATCCTCGCGAGCGTGCGGGAAAAGCCGAGGTGGCCAGCCGTCGGGTCGTCGTGCAGGGCCTGCAGAACCTCTGGTCGCAGTGCCGAAGGTACAACGATGAGGTAGTCAGCCCGGGCCGGAGAGAAGTTCTTCTTTACGAGGACGTCGTTTTTCAAGAGAAATGACGCCAATCCCCTCCTGAATACTTTTGGAACAACGGCGGTCCTGCCCTTGAGGTATTCCACAAGGCCCCGGAGTTCCGGGTCGGCTTGCTGTCGTTCAGCGAAGTCGTCGGCACTTATGGTTCCCAAGAAGCAGTCATCATCGTGGTCGTCCTGCGGCGGTGCGTCGACGGGGGCACGAGACAAGCAGTCGGCGTCGGAGTGTTTTCTTCCGGACTTGTAAACGACGGTAATGTCGAATTCTTGGAGTCTTAGGCTCCACCGTGCGAGGCGACCTGAAGGGTCCTTCAAGTTGGCTAGCCAACACAAGGCGTGGTGGTCGCTCACAACTTTGAAGGGCCGGCCGTAGATGTAGGGGCGAAACTTCGATGTAGCCCAGATGATGGCCAGACACTCCTTTTCTGTGGTGGAATAGTTGATTTCTGCCTTTGATAGCGACCGGCTAGCATAACTGATGACCCTTTCCAATCCGTCGGTCTTCTGCACAAGGACGGCGCCGAGTCCTACGCTGCTTGCGTCGGTGTGGATTTCCGTATCGGCGTGCTCGTCGAAATGCGCAAGTATCGGAGGCGTCTGCAGGCGTCGTTTCAATTCTTGAAATGCCTGAACTTGCGATGTTTCCCACCTGAATTCGACGTCGGCCTTCGTGAGTTGCGTCAGTGGCTCGGCGATCCGTGAAAATTCCTTGACGAAACGTCTGTAATAGGCGCACAAGCCGAGAAAACGGCGTACGGCCTTCTTGTCGGTGGGCGTCGGGAAGTCAGCGATGGCAGCTGTTTTCCGCGGGTCCGGGCGAACACCATCCTTGCTGATCACATGACCCAAGAACAAGAGCTCCTCGTACGCGAAGCGGCACTTTTCAGGCTTCAAAGTGAGTCCGGAGGTCTTGATTGCTTGAAGTACAGCTTCAAGGCGCCGAAGGTGTTCGTCGAAGTTTGAGGAAAACACTACGACGTCGTCCAAGTACACGAGGCACGTCTGCCACTTCAAGCCGGCCAGTACTGTATCCATAACCCGTTGAAAAGTCGCAGGTGCCGAGCAAAGACCAAAAGGCATGACCTTGAACTCAAACAGGCCGTCTGGCGTTATAAAGGCAGTCTTTTCTCGGTCTCTCTCGTCGACTTCTATTTGCCAGTAACCGGTGACATCCACGTGACATCTGGTGGAGGTGCTGCTCGTTCATGTTCCGGACGCCCCCGACAAGCCTTGTACCCAGCACCTCCACCAGATGTCACGTGGTCGTGACGTCGACGAAGAAAGCAGTCGGCGTTTGCAGAATGAAACTGTTTATTTGGCCGAACTTGTGGCCGGGAAAATGAGAACTAGAACTACAGCAATACACGCTGTACAATGATAGCGGCGAACAGGGCGTCGTCCGTCGATCAACTGACAAGCGGTCAAGTGCGTCGGTTTTTATACAGGTGCTATGGAACTTTCCAGCGATATCGCTGGTGGCGGCGTTATCTCTCGATAAAGCTGGAACATTCGCGTGCGGCGCGAAATCTTGACAAAACGATCTACTACAATCGAGAAGTCTCTCGAACACTGCTTCGCGGGCAGCGTCGAGCGTTGATAACCGCCCTTGCAGGTCAAACCCAAAAAACATCAAAATAGGACAAGAAGTGGGCGTGGCAATATTGCACCTATGTGTCCAGACAACGCAGGGCCAGGGCACTGGCACCCCGGTTCCTCACATCGTCAGTCACGTCACACAATACCAAATTTAGCAGATGTCAAGCTAGTGAAACGGCCGCAAGCGCACCATGAGCCTGGCAGGTATGTCATGCCGAACATAACATGTATGTCAAGACTTTCATGTTACCAGCAGCTCTTTATGTTCGTCATATAGAAATCTTTTCTCAACTGCTTCGGAAATAGATTCTATCCAGGCGTCATGTCGAAGAAATGTGAATTGTGGTTGTAGAGTTGGCTCTTCGCTCTTACTACGATGTTATATACATTGCACATGTGCTTCCATAGTCAAGCGTTGCTAAAGCGTAGCTATAGTCAAGCGTTGCTCGACATAGCAGGATAACGCCAACGGCTGTTACTTATGACATACGCATCATCGCACCGTATAGAGCGTACTTCGTTTCGACGAAACACGACTTGAGCTCTAACGTAACGGCCGGCGTTACGGCGGTCCATAAGCTAGGCTTCGGGCGCCAGTGTAATCGACGTGCCTGGTAAGCCCGCGCTATATGTGCGCAGATACCCTATTTGCACATAGACGTCGATTGGCCTCGTTCCGCTTTCCCTATGCAATAAAATGCGGCATATAGGCAGATACTCGCTGACTGGTTCGAATGAAATCTTTTCCACAATGTGTGGGGTCTACCGAATTTTTTTTTTCATCTTTGCGGCGAGGGTAATCTCATTATCATCAGCACTCATCAAAATCATCATATGAATCCACCGCGCTGTGCCTCTCGCGGAGCTCATGCCGCAAGGTTCCATAGGGCTGGTGACGTAGACAACGCGCGCAATCTCGGCGGTTCTCACGCATCTCACACCGCTTCGTTTACGCTTGTAGCCGTCCAAATAATGTAGCAAAGACGCCCCGCCACGTCGGCCACCACCCCGTCTCTCCTACTACACTTGTGGCCATATGCACTGCGTACCCGACTAGCCGTGCCTCGGCTATACGTTCACACCTGACATCTTTTGCACCTTTCTTATCGACTTTTTGGACGCGTATTCTTTTCTCTACTGCGATCAAAGGCCGGCCCTGCCTATAACGTGGATTGTGGGCATTTGCGACCTGACGCACACTCGCGACATACTCACAGGATACAGCGGCGCCCACCAATCTCCCCTTGCAAAGGCCCACTCCGCACGTTTCCACACACATATATCTGCCCACAAACCATTCACTAGCAACCAGTCCTGTAGGCGAGTGTTTCAAGATGCTCAGCTTCCCAGGACTGGGAGGTAGCAAGCGCGTGTCTCGCTACCGATTTCGGTGCGGTCCAAGTTGGTGATCACAAGCGCTAATAGCGGTTGACGTAGGTCTCAGTCCGAAGAAGGAACGACCTGATGGCGACTGCAACCGCCCGTTGTTGGCTAGGTACGCCCCCCTGGTGGCTGCTAAGAGGACGATGCACGTGGCGCACCGCATGCAAACCGGCTTTCCGAACATTGCCCTATGCTCCTGTTTCAGGAGCTGCAAGCGGTACTATATAAAAGTAGTAACGCTGCTATGGGCAACGCAAGGATACATCCGCCTGCTTGCTTTCGCGGTGTGAGTTCCGATGCAACGACCTTTTCGACAGTTACGGGGTTTACCGCAAGCCCACTCGCTTCATTGTGTTTCCAAACACTTCGTGGGGCCTTTCCATCGCGTTCCTTTGACATTCGTACAAAAGATGATGTTAAAGCGATGTGCAATGGCTCCAACGCTTTCTTCCATTTTTACTTTGATTCGCGCCTAAATGTTTTTACTTATTCGAATTCTCTAACATGCCACTTTTTATTTCTGATCGTTCTGTACTCCTATCAGCGACGTCACATATTTCTAGGTGTTTCACATATCAAGCGCCAGAATGGAAGGAAAAAAATTCGGTTACAGGGGCAGGTGCTATTTCTTTTTTAGAATATGTATATATAGCGCCTTCTCTTACGGATATAAACATCTGTAGAAGACATGAATATGTCTCCTGCGCAGTTGCACTGGTGCGCGTATCTTAGGGGGCGTCAGTACTTGTTTAGCAAAACTTAAACTTGGTTCATCTTGATGTTCGGATTGCAAGACAGGCGCCTGCGCGAATTCCTGCATCTACAAGGACCATACCGGCATTAGTTTTTCTTTTTGAATTTTTGTCGCTGTTTGACCCCTCTCCTTTCTCCCTTCCGGCTCGTAAACCGAAACACAGAAAGGAAAGATTTAAGCAACCTTAATTTTCCGTACGGCTGTCCTCATTGGCGCTAGCCCCTAGTGTTTGGTGAACTACTGGTTCACTTGGGTAGACTTTAGAGTGTGAGAAGATTGTTCCGTATTATGTATGTGCCATCTTAATGACACATACCCACAGGAAAAGTGTTCTTTCAGTGAAGTACGGTACGGTACGAAGAACTTTATTTAAAGATCCGGAGAAGTGCCACCCCTTAGGGTGACACCGCGGGCCGCTCCCACGTGGGGACAGTTAGACCTAGCCTAACCGCCGCATCGCAGGCTCTCTGGACAGCCCAAAGTTGTTGCTGATATTCCGAGCTCTTGAGGGCCGAGCTCCATTTCTGCTCTGTGAGGTCCTTATCCCCACGTAACGAGGGGCACCGCCAAAGCATGTGCTCTAAATCGCACGTTCCCCCGCAGCCAGGGCATTGTGAGCTGAAGTCACTTGGGAATAGACAGTGCATGAAAGCCAGATTCGGATAAGAATTAGTTTGAAGCATCCTAAAGGTCATCGCCTGTGGTCTCGTGAGCTTTTTGTGTGGTGGAGGAAATACTCTTCTTTCCAGATAAAAATGCTTCGTGAATTCATTAAATGTGAATAAAGTGTCTCGGAACTCTTGAACCCTGCTCTGTGACAAGGCTTCTCCTCCCACGCGGAGAGTTAGTACGCGCGCTTGGGAGTGGGCGATGTCGTTGAGGTTGGTGAGGGAGTCCAAAGTTTGACCTAGGTGTGCCGGGAACCAAATGATTGTGTGCATAGTTATGGTCCGGTTCTTAAGAACGTCATGTGCCTCTTTCGCTATGGAGCCCGAGGCAAACGCCCTGACTGCCGATCTAGAATCCGAGTAGATTTGCGTCCTGTTATCATCCAAGAGTGCCAAAGCAATAGCAACCTGCTCCGCTTTAGAAGAAGTGGTCCCAGTCAGGGAGGCCGACGAGATTATTTCACCTCTGTTATCTATTGCGACCACGGCATAGTGAGATGAGCGACCATATTGTGCCGCATCTACAAAGCAGACCGATTGAGGATCATCCTTGATCTTCTTCAGGATCGCAATCGCTCTTGCTCTACGCCTTCCCTCATTGTGCTGCGGATGCATATTGCGAGGGATCGGTGCGACAAGAATATTTTCTCTTTGCTCCTCGATGATTGGATAGCTTCTCTCCTCTGCCAGCACTGGATTGAGGCCCAGAATGGCTAAGATTCTTCTCCCTGCCAAAGAGCAGGATAGTCGAGCAAGCTGGGCTGATTCTTGTGCTTCGATGATTTCATCCAGCGTATTGTGCACACCTAATTGAGAAAGGCGTTCTGTGCTAGCCGTCATCGGAATGCCTAGCACCCTTTTGATGCTTTTCCGAATGAGGGTGTTAAGCTTCTTTTTCTCGAAGTTGTGCCAGGTGTGCATGGCCGCTACGTAGATGATGTGGCTCATGAGAAAGGCATGGAAAATCCGGAGTAAATTGTCTTCTTTCAGGCCTCCTCTTCTATTAGACACTCTAGTAATGAGTCTGATGACCATTTCCGTTTTCTTTGTAATCCTATCTAACGTAAGCCTATTGGATCCATTGGATTCGATAACCATGCCCAACATGCGTATGGACTCGACTCTAGGAATGAGGTTTCCATCACGTGTGGTTAGCCTGATATCGACATCTGCGAGTGGCTTCCATCCCCTGGGCTTGGGACCTCGTCTGATTGGTCTATAAAGGAGTAACTCGGACTTACTGGGGGAACATTTTAGTCCCGTGTTTTCCAGGTATGATTCAACCTCATTGACTGCCGATTGGAGACTCGCCTCAACATCTCCTTCACATCCCTTGGTGCACCATATAGTTATGTCATCTGCATAGATTGTGTGACTAACACCGTCTATAGCAGAGAGCTTTTCCGAGAGACCTCTCATTGCTATGTTAAACAATAGCGGTGAAACGACCGCTCCCTGCGGTGTTCCTCTAGGGCCAAGCTCGAAAACCTCTGTTGTTAGGTCTCCAATTTTAAGTGTCGCTTTCCGCCCCTTGACAAAGGAGCTGATGTAACCGTGAAAGGATGCGCCCAAATTGAGATCCGATATGGCATTCAGAATGTGTGCGTGAGACACGTTGTCAAAAGCTTTTTCCAAATCTAAACCCAGAATAGCCCGGACGTCTCTGGTTGGATTGTCGATTATTTGACACTTGATGAGCTTCATCGCATCCTGCGTCGACAAAGCCGGACGGAAGCCAACCATGTTGTATGGAAATAAATTGCTCTTCTCGACATGGTCCGAAATGCGTTTGTGAATGACGTGCTCTGCAACCTTCCCCACGCATGACGTGAGGGAGATGGGTCGAAGGTTTGCGAGGCCTGGGGGTTTTCCCGGCTTCGGAATGAGTATCACCGATGCGGACTTCCAGGTCTCTGGAACCAAGCCCTGCTTCCAGACCCGATTTATCTCTTCAGTGAGATACTCGATGGAGTCGTCATCCAGGTTCCTGAGAGCCCTGTTGGAAATTCCGTCCGGACCAGAGGCAGACCTTCCATTTAGGCTATGTAATACTGCCCTGACTTCGCTGGTGCTGAATGGTTCGTCAAGTGTTGGATTCGGCTCGCCCTTGTACGTAGGATAGTCCGTCGGACGCACGCTACCAACCGGAAGATATCTGTTTGCCAACTTATCCGCAATGACGCCCATGGGTTCCGACCGCTTCGCTTCATGAAGGACCTTTTCTATCGCGTGCCTCTGATTAGACTTAGAATTCGTGTCATCTAGGAGGTGTTTTAGCAAGTTCCATTTTCCTCCGACTCTCATCTGACCATCCACAGAGTTACAGAGTTCGTCCCATTGCTGCTTAGCTAGTACCTGACAATGCTCTTCAATGGTCCCGTTCAGTTCTGAAATCTTTTTTCGAAGCTTCCGATTGAGCCTCTGCCCTTTCCATCGGTCGAGGAGTGACTTTTTAGCCTCCAGAAGATGCGCCAACCGGCTGTCCATCCTGTCGACTTCGAGGTCGGTCTGGATTGACTTCGTGGCTGCCTTGACGTCCTCTTTTAACTGTTCAGACCATCGGTCCAAATCAGGAGGTGAGTGTTGGGATTGCCCACGCTTTTCTCGGAGTGTTCGAAACAGGTCCCAGTCTGTGACGGTAAAGCTTCTCAGTCTTTTCGTCTCCACAAACATGCTAGTGGCTAAGATATGGTGATCGCTGCCAAGATCTGTCAATAAGTTTGACCAGGTCATCGAATCGACATTTTTGACAAATGTAAGATCCGGTACAGAGTCTCTAGAGCACGAATTGCCAATTCTAGTTGGGAAAGCAGGATCAGTGATTAAAGTGAGGTTATGATTGGCTGCACTTTGCCATAGGTCGATGCCTTTGTGGGTATTCTGCGGATATCCCCACGCCCGATGCGGCGCATTG